>NW_026000026.1:4812138-4816219 GCF_001458135.2 Marmota marmota marmota
AGAGGGGTGACTGCCTCCCTTGCTATACTAAGTTCCTTGAGGACAGGATCCACACCTGGGTCATCTGAGTAGCCACAGTGCGCCTGACTCCTCACCTGCCCGAGGGCCCTCAGTGTAGTCTACCTGATCAGATACCTCAGACAAGTCCCAGCCATCAGAATTATCCATCCACTTAAAAATGCTACTTTTGTTGTTGTTGTTGTTAACCTTTGAAATCCAATCTAATCTTTCCCCTCCAAATCCCTGCAAGTTGGGAAACTTGGTTTTCATCCCCTTTTTTGAAGTGGGAAAACCTGGCCTCCTGGGCCTCTGTTGTTCCCTGCTCTCCAGCAACCCTGTCCCCCACCCCCAGCTCTCATTCCCACTCCTCCCTCAGGAGGTTCAGGTTTCTACTCCACTTGGCCAGGAAATATCCTTGACTAAGACTCTTGCCAGACTCAAGTTTTAACTTTTAAAAGATCCATAGGGACTTGTCCAGAACAGCCATAACCCCTCAAAGGCACTTAGAAACATAACAGGTAACATTTCTACTGTTTACTGCTGCAAAATCCCCTGGAAACGCCACAAAATTCCCCAGTCTTATGAAATAAGACTCCTCACCAGAGAGTTTTTAACAACTTCTGGGTAAAATGTTTGAACAAGGGTCACACCCCCTGCATCCTCCATTTGGGGGTTCACTTCTGGGCTATAATTCTGCTCTAACAGCTTGATAGTTACCAGGCGCCCCAAGAGGTTCAGTTTCTTTTATAAAATGGAGTTGGTTAAACAGCACTAGATAGTAAACTTTCCCCCCCACCCCAGTACAGGGGCACTCAGCCATTGAGCCACACCCCCAGCCCTATTTTGTATTTTATTTAGAGACAGGATCTCACTGAGTTGCTTAGGGCCTGGCTTTTGCTGAGGCTGACTTTGAACTCGCCATCCTCCTGCCTCAGCCTCCCCAGCTGCTGGGATTACGGGCGTGTGGGGTCTTATTTATTATTCTTGCAGCCACAGGTGACGCATTCTGTACTCACCTGGTACCTGTCACCCTCTACAAGAACACTGGCCATGGGGGGGGGGTGGGTCGTATCTTCACTAGACCAGAAGAGTCCTTGGGGACAGACACTGGCTTCCCTCACAGAGCAGGAATTCAATAAAGGCTTGAGGGAGTGAGGATGAATGAACTGGGGACTGGAAGCTGCCCAGCCCCGTCCTGGTGCCGTCTCCAGAATCCGGTGAAGGAAGCCAACCCCCTGCAGTCTCCAGTCTCACCGCCAGGACTGGCTCCACCCCAAGCGCCGCCCACACACTCTGCGGACTGAGAGAGTACCTTGGACAGCGACCAGACGCTTTTAAAAAATGCTTTTATCCTCCCTGAAGCGGCCCCTATGGGGGGCTGTCTGTGTGGACCTGCGTCCCCAGTGCAGACATTTCTCCATTTCTCAACTCAGCCCCGTCCTTTCCGAGGACTAGGCGGGGTCCTCGGGGTCCTGTGTCCTTCCCATTTATGCTTCTGAATATGTAGCCGCAAGCCCAAGCTGGGAGTGGACGACGGTGCGGGCAGGACTTTGGAATCCCCCCCCAGTCAGGGCTCCCTGAAGAACCCCTCCTCTTCTCTGGGCCACAAGTCCCCAAACTGCCCCTTCCAAGCAGTCTGTGACAACCAAAAGCAGGTCTGCTTCCTGGCTCAGGGAGATGGGGAGACGTCTGTGCTCAGATCATCCACTCGACAGGCATTTCCGCCGAGTTCTAAGGACACCGTGTCACCCCTGACTCCCTGGGCCATGGCCAAGTGGGGGTGAGGAAGGCAGAGCCCACACAAGGTCAGCAACTCTGGGGCTTTAGATCCACTCGCGATGCCACATGTCACCTCCAACTTCTTTCCTTCCTTTGCCTCAGGTTGTAAAAAGAGGGGGGAAGGGGCTCCTGCTCCCCAAGTGCTGGCTCAGCTCTGTGAACAGCTGCTGGGATTCTGTGAGGAGACAGGGAGGCCATGTCTCCTTCCTCCAGCCCCAAGGCGGAGGGCCAGGGACCGGGAGGGCTTCCGGGGTGGAAAGGAGGGTGTGAGAGACGAGTTAACAGCTCAATTGTTATTTCAATTACACGGATTATTTGAAAACAATGTTCTGAGTTTCATCAATGACAACCCCGGGAAATGGCTGCTATGGCAACCAGGGAAAAGAACGGCCCTGGCCAGCCAATCCCAAGTTCCAACGCAGCCCAGTTTGTAAAGATTCTCCTCCAGGGGCCTCCGTCCTGGGAGGAGGCTTGGGAGCAGGAGAGGAAGGACCCGGCAGTCGGAAGGACCAGGACCGCGGGGAAGAGGACAGACGAGAAGCCAAGTCCCAGGAGAGGAGGGAGTTGGGGTGAGAACTGTCCCACGGCAGTCCCCTGGTGCCCCACAGGCCTGGCCTACGGCAGGCAGTAGGGACTAGCTCAGGCCCTTCAGTGGGGACAGGATTCCCAGGACAACCTGTTCCCTTCCCCTCCACGGAGGGGACACAGCACTGACCTCAGCCTGACAGCAGGTGAGCTTCTCCTGGGCCAGAGAAGGGCAGGCGCGTCCTGCCAGGGTTCCCAGGGTCTCTGCTGGCTGCCTCGGTGCCTGGCCCAGCCTTCTCCCAATGAGGCATCCCTGGTGGTCTCCAGAAAAAGCCTTTCTCTTGGAGACCACCGTGCTCTCCTGTTCAGGAAGGGGCCAACTTGACTGAAGCCGGCCAGAGGCCAGGGCAGCCGAAACCCAGTTCCGAAAGCCCCTTTCCTCCCCCGCTGCGGGCCCTGCCGCCGTCCCAGAATCCCCCTTCCCTTTCAGGCTCACAGGAAACCCTCCAGGGTGCTTGCAGGTACTGGGCCTGGTCGGAGCACCTTACAAATAGTAGCTCATTTAACTCTCACCGTGGCCCGATGACACTGGGATCATTGTCTCTGTCTTCCAGATGGGGAAACCGAGGTGTTCAAGTGCCTTAGGCAAGGCCTGGCAGCCGGGAGGGGCAGCAAAGGGACTCAGACCCAGGCAGGGTGGTTCCAGAATCCAGGCCGCCCTCCATAGCCACCCCAGCCTCCTCTTCCCATAGCCACCCCCAGCACCCCCCTGAAGCTCCCACACCCTCTTTTGACATCTCAGCAGGGACCGGGTGGACAGGCAGGAACACAGCAGGTGGCAGGGATGCTGCTGAGAAGCGGCTGTTGGGAGATAAACAGCCCCAAGCCTGGTCCTCTGTAAGGAAGAGTCTCCATAACGAGGTGCCTACTGTGAGGGGGCGCTGTCCTGCATGACCTCACCCCAGTAACAACCCGTGGGCGCACTTGCTCTCCCCATTTCACAGACGAGGAAACGGAGGCTGGGGAGTCAGAGAGCCTTGCCCAAGGCCTTCCGACCAGCATGTGCCCGATGGAGCCTGGCGCTCGGGCCTCCCTGCTTCTGACTGCCATTAGTAGGGGCCATGGTTCCTGTCCCCAAGGGACCAGTCGGAGAGACAATCCAGGTAAGAATAGCCCCTGAGGGGCTGGAAGAGGCGCTCAGACTGAGAGGATGGGAAGCCTCAGCCCAGGTGACAAGGGCTGCCTGCAGGGACGGACGTGGGTGCAGCAGCCTGGCTGGGCCAGCTGTGGCTCGGGCTCCGTGGCAGAGGGTGCCGGGCGCCAAGCAGGTGGTGAGGAGCCCCTGCTGGCCTCCGTCTCCCTCCTCCCTCCCCAGGAGCCTCCCTCTCACACAGTGCAGCGATTTCCCGGAGCATTTTCTCTAATTTGTGGTTGTTTTCCTAACCCAGAAGCAGCGGCCTCCAGCTTCTCCCAGCAGAGAGCCGAGCCAAGCTGAGTCGGCTGCCAAAGCTGCTGGTCCCCACCTCAGTGTCCCCAAGGCTCCAGGGTACCGGGAGGCTGTGGGGAGGGTCTTATGGGCCCCCGTCTGAGGGCTCCCTTCTCATCCCGGGGCCAGCTGAGCTGGCGCAGAGACCCAGGGATGGAGCGCCCCACCCAGGAGGGACAGCCAGGGCCGTCCTGGGTTGGCCGGTGGCTCAGGTCTGCGTGGTTCCCAAGGCTCCAGGGAACCCCCAGGAGGACAGGACTGAGTGAGGAGGCCCAGGTGCTGGGAGGGGGA
>NW_026000026.1:4816928-4826437 GCF_001458135.2 Marmota marmota marmota
GAGATGGGGGAGGGGGGACAGAAAGTCCCTGTGTGACAACAGGGACAGCCTGCCAGACAGTGGCCATGAGCTAGGTGAGGTGGCCAGGTGCCCAGCGAGGGACAAGAGCTGGGGGTTGTTGGGGCTGGAGGCTCAGAGCATTCAGGGCTCCGGGATGGGTGGGGCTCTGGGGGGCCCGGGGCCTCCGCCAAGAGGAGCAAGCGCTCTGTTGGGGGGAGGCCACTGCTGGGAGAGGACAGGGCCTGCACAGGAAAGGGGGTCCTGGGAGACCGTGGGGACTCAGCCAGGGGCTCAGGGGGGACTGGGATTTGTGAGGAGGGTGGCGCATCCTGAGGGGGCTCAATTAGGGGCCAGGGGATAAACGGGGGGGGGGGGTCAGCGGCTCTGGAAGAGGTTGGGGCGCGGCAGAGGATGGGGCGTGGGGAGGCCCGGGAGGCAGGCTGGGAGCCGAGGTGGCCAGAGCCCTGCTCAAGGGCCGTTGTGAGGTTGAATGCTGCCATCTCCCCCCACCCACGACCAGGCGCCCCACTTGGTCTCAGCCCCTCCTTGCCACACAGAGACTGTGGCGGGCGCAGTCTGCCACCTCCTGGACCTGTGTCCCCCCACTCATCCCCCCATCTTTCTCCAAAGCCAGGCCTGAGTGCTCCTCCACTCACCCCTCCAGAAATGCCCCGTCTGCACCCGTTTCTCTAAGTCACCCCTCCAGATCCGGTATCCCCTACAGCCAAACACTTCTCAGGTAAACGACTTCAGACCTTGTAGTGATCAATGGGTTAGTTCTCCCTCACAGCTAGCCTTGATCCCTCCAGCTGCCAGTGTGATCCTCTCTTGTGTCCTGGGAAGCTTCCTGGATCCCCTCAGCCAGATGATGAGCCACCTCATCATGACACATTAATGGAGCACCTACTATGTGCCCATCTGGTTTTTAAATACTTCTGATAGGAGGGTAGTTTAGAGAATGTGAAAGACAGTGTTTACCTTCAAGGGGACTCAGCCTACTTGTTCAGGTGTGTGTGAGCGTGCATTTGCACTCAAGCACGTACAGAATTCAAGGGGGAAATGGCAAAACAGTGTTAATGGCTAAAGCTTCTAGAACATGGCCCATCTGCCGGCCACTGTCCACCCTCTGAGGACACAAAGTCTCTTCCCAAGTTTCTCTCTGCTAGATAGAAGTGTCCCGGTCACTTCCGTTGGCTTTTCTAATCACTATCCTCATTTTCAGGCATCTCCAGATGCTTGTGTCAAGATTTCACCTGAAGAGCGCTCGCCTAGCACTGCGAGACCTGGGTTCAATCCTCAGCACCACGTAAAACGAAATAATGAAATAAAGGTTTTGGTCCAACTACAACTAAACATTAAAAAAGAAGGATTTCACCTGAGCCCCGCACGTAGTAGGTGCACAAAAAATAGATCTTGCATCGATGGATAAGTTGGTGGATTTGTGGATGAATGAGCATGGACAGATGGGTAGAGCCAAGAGAGTGAGGTCCATATGCAGTGGATGGCAGGGGAGTGGATGAGTGGGTGGAGACAGCAGGGTGTGGACCACAGGAAGATGGAGAGTTAAATAGACAGGACGGACGGATGGATGGATGGATGGATGGATGGTTGGATGGATGGATGGATCGATGGATGGATGATAGATGGATGGATGGGATGGATAGATGGTTGGATGGATGGATGGTTGAATGGATAAATGGATGGATGGATGGATGGCTAGATGGGATGGATAAATGGTTGGATGGATGGCTGGATGGCTGGATGGGATGGTTAAATGGTTAGATGGATGGATGGATGGTTGCTTGGGCGGGTGCTGGCATTTCGACTTTCTCCCATATTTCGGGGCTGGGGCTGTAGGTTGAGGGGTAGAGCACTCTCCTAGTTCAGGATCTGGGGTCAACCCCCAGCCCCCCCACGTTTCCCACGTGTAGACTCCTGTAACTTGGTTAATGGACCCTGGTTCTCCCAGGCCCCGGCTTGAGACCTCGCCGTACTTGGGTCCTCCTCTCACTCCACTGCTCTCCCACGCCCGGGCAGCTCAAGCCTTGGGTCCTGTCTCCTTGGTATTTTCCCTGTGGCCTCTGATCTCCGCAACCTCATGCAGCCCTGCCCGCTGTCTGCTGGGTGGTTCCAGATGCCCTGTCCCCGGCTGCTTCCCCCCTGCCAGGGCTGCCGCTCCCATCAACACCTCCAGTGGCTCCCTGTCACCCACCTTCCTCAGCCCGCGGCTCCGCACGGAGTCCCACTGCCCTTCCCTTCTGGTCCTCTCTCATTCCTCCCTTGTGTGTCCTCCGTGCTCTGGTCAACTGGGTCACAAGCTGTCACCCAGACATTCACCAAGCCTCCTCCACCCCCCGGAAGCCGGCCCTGTCCCTCCACCTGCGGCAATGTCGTCCAGCTCAACAGAGTGCCGTCTGCCTCTCCCCTGGAACCCTCCCTCGTGCCCCTACCTGATGGAGCCCACGAACTGGGCCATCAAGACACACAACTGGAGGACCTACTATGTGCCCACCTGGCCAACAGGGCCCTGGAGGCGGGAGAGAGGATACAGGAGGTAAAGGCTCAGCTTGCTTGTGCAGGTGTGTGTGAGAGCAGACTTGCACACGTGCACACTCGAGCGCGCGCACACACACACACACGGAGTTCAGGGGAAAAAATAAGGGCACAGTAATGTGGCATTAGGGCCGATGCTTCCAGAGCACGTACCACAGGGGGCACTCGTCATGGATCCTCTCAACAAACCTCGGGGTCGGTGCAGAGGAAGCTGAGGCAGGAGGCTGGGTGACACTAAGGCCACTCAGCTGGTGAGGCGCAGGGCTGGGGCAGAGCCCCAACCACCCTGTCCTGTACTTAAGGCAGGACCCAGTGGGAGTGTGTAAATAGCATGGCCAGAGGGGGGTGGACAGAGAGGACTCAGGACAAGGCCCCTCGGCCACGCTGTGGTCCCCTCTGCCACCCTCTTTCCCTTCCCTGCTGGCCGGGGTGTGAAGACCGTCGGCTCTGAGGCCCGGCAGGCCCTGGCCCCTCGCCACCTCTCCCAAGCCTCCATTCCCCATCTGCACCGTGGGCTGGACTCAGCCACCGCAAAGCCCCATGGACACCCAACTGCAGAGACCTAAACGCAGCACCCGGGAAGGTGTAAGCCTGGGAGCCTCGTGGCCCTGGGGCCCGGCTGGAGGTCCCTGGAGTCCCCAAAACACACAACTTCAGCCCCTGGTCCCCGCAGGCCCCTGCTGGGCGGCCACGGTCCTAATGTGATCACCTGATTCAGCCCGACGCGTCACCTGTCCGTCATCTTGTCTGCCTGCTGACCTGGATCCACCCGTCTCTGCCACCCATCCATCAGCTTGCCTGGGCCCATCCACCCCGTGTCCCTCTGCCTGGTGTCTGTCACTCTTCCTGTCACACACAGAGCCCACCTCCCTACCCTCTGTCCTCCCGGCTTCGATTCTGCCAGCTCTGCGGTGACAACAGAGGTGTGGCGCAGCCTTCTCCATTTCCCCTGGGGCTGGCGACTGTCTGAGCGTCAGACCTGCCCCCAGGAGCCAGCCGCTCTCTGCCGTCCACCCTGTCCCTCCCCAGGGACCCCGCCCCCTCCTCGATGGACCCAAAGGCTTCGACTTGAGCAATCTGGTCAGGGCCACGTGCCTCCTGCCAAAAGTGCCCAAGTGGTCCCCAAGGAAATCGCTGGACAAGTGCGTGAAGACGTGTGTACAGGGATGTCCGTTGCGGAATCGTTTGTAGCAAAGAACTGGAAACAACCCAGATGGCCGGCAGCGGGCGGCTGAATGAATCATGGACCAGCCGCACACGGTGAGCCACGCAGCTCTTAAAACTGATGATGTAGTTCATCGACACGGCGAGACATTCACGGTACAGTATACAGGGGAAAGCAGGTTACCCACGTAGAAAGCAAGGTGCCATTTTAAAAATCTATCTGTGTCAACGAGGATATGCTGGAAACGGTGGCCAACACCCAGAGTGGTACTGTGGCTGATCAAAAATGCTCCCGGACACGCGAACACACACGCGAACACACGCACACTCACACGCGCACGCGCGCGCACACACACACTCACAAAGTCACACACACGCACGTGTACACACACATATAAATTCACACAGGCGCGTGCCCCTGGCACTCTGATGGAAACTCCCTGCGGGCGGGCTCTGGGTTAAGTGCTGGGGCCACCTTAGCAGATGAGGAAACCGGGCTGCCCGCTAGCTCAGGGCACAGCCAGGCTAGACCGGCAGGCCCACTGGACAGGCCCTCGGTCAGCAGATGGCCTTTTTGGCCATGTATGTCTGTAGCTTGCCTATTTTTTAAAAAGTGACCTATGTTTACTTGGGTAATAACAAAATGACAGAACCTGCCCAGGCAGCGTGCCCCCCACGCCTGTTTCCGGGCCCAGCCTTGCCTGCCCCAGCTCCTGGCAGGGGACCCGTGCGTGGTCCGTGCTGGGTGCCCGAGGTCCTCTCCTCAGGCCCAGGCGGCGTTCCGTGAGGACCAAGGGGTGGCTGCGCCTGCCTCGCGGCCCCCAGGGCTGGGCTCCCCAACTCGGCAGCCTCCATCCTGGGCTGCAGGATCCTCTGGGGTGGGGCGCGGTCTGTGCACTGCAGGGTGACCACAGCATCCCTGGTCTGTCCCCACTAGATGCCAGCAGCAGCCTTCTACCCAGAGCGACAACTGAAAACATTCACAGACGTTGCCAAGGGTCCCTCGAGGGGGACACTGCTCTAAGGTGTGGTGGGTGACCGAGGCAGCCCTGGGGACACCGAGGCACACTGCTCTGCAGAGGAGCTGGGCGGGTGGGGCAGGGCTGGGGGTGAGGCGGCTGCCCGGCTGCACCTGGCCCTGAGACAGGGCCCTCGGGTTCCTTTCACTGCACTGGCTCTGCCTGGACGCTGACCTCCTCCATCCTCCAGGGCCAGCGCGTCAGGGTGGCCCTGCTCCTACACATGCGGAGCCCACCCAGAGCCCACATGCCCAGTGCCAGCTGGGCCCACCTGCTCTTGAGACCCTTCCCTGTCACAGTGACCGTCTTCGTGACCCATGAGACTCCTGCTGTCCCCGGGCCTCCACAGCCACCCAGCCCTCTCAGGTCCTGCAGCCCACCCGGCAGGTCTGGCCACCACCAGCTCTGGCCAGGACCCCGCCAACCCATTTTCCATGTGGCTCAGAGGGAGGCTTCTAAGGGAAAGTGCCACCAAGGCCCCTCCCTGCTGAAGGCCTCCAGGTGGCCCTGCTCAGGGTGGCTCCCAGCGCCTCCTGTCGCGTTCCGGCCCCGGGGACTGCCTGTCTCTCACCTTGCCTGCCTGGCCTCGCTCCCCTTCAGCCACAGGACTCGAAATCCCCCCAATATCCTCCCTCCCCTGGGGACCCGGTACCCCCACCCCAGGCCTGGGCCTGCCTCCCTGCCCCGTCCTTCCTCCCGTCTCCCCTGGCTGACTGCGGCTCCACCTGACCCCGCCTGCAGGCTCTCCGCCTCGTGGAAGCCCCTGCTGCTCTCTCCATGGACACAAGAACTGTCCATTGTGTCCCTGCCCGGGACCCCCAGACGCCCGTGGGCTAGGATCCATCGCTCGCGCCCCGTGTGCTTAGCACACAGCACACGCTTGACATAAATATGTGAGTAGACGTCTGAAAGTGGAAACCACCCGTCGGGAGGCCAGGCAGGCAGCGGGTGAGTGAGGACGGGGCGCTGTGGGGTTGGGTCTTGAACCCGCTGCAAGATCGCCAGGGGAGGGCCACCAGGTGGAAGGGCAGGTGTGGCTGCCCGGGAGACTGGGCTTGGAGGCCCAGTGGGGGATAAGGGGGAGGCAGACGGATTACAAGGACCTTGAATGTCACTGTGCGGAGGAGCTGGACTTAATTCAGTAGGCGATGGGGAGCCGTGGAAGGGTTTTAATCAAGAAAGTGACATGGTCCCACCTGCGCTGGAGAAGATCACTCTGGCTGCTGCAGGGAGCACGGCAGGAGGGGACCGGAGGCCGGGGGGCCAGGAGGGGCTGCCCCAGTGGTGCAGGCCGAAGCCTGCGAGGTCTGAGCAGAGAAGGGTGGTGGGAGGGGGCGTGGGGGGAACCAGGGTGTTGTGAACCTGGGGGACTGGAACGCGTCCCTGGCTGTATGACCGGGCAGCCTCCACCCCCTGAGGCCAGGGCCGTCCATGGAGGACCCTGAGGTCAGAAGCACATCCTGGTGGTCCCGACCCCACTCCCCAGGCAGCCAAGGTCATGCGCAGAGCCAAACAGAAGTCGCTGCCTTCAGCCTTGTGGGAACTGAGGGTCACAGCCGGGGATGTTAAGAGTAACAATACCGCTCTGTTTGCAGAGCGTCCTGTGTGCTGGGCGCCGGGCTAAGCACCGCACACATGCTTGCATATTTAACTTCACAATGACCCAGTGAGGTATATTTTCCTTCCACTTCATAGAGGAAGACACAGACTCAGAGAAGTGAAGTAACTTTCCTGAAGTCACACAGCCACCCAGTTGCAAACAGAGGCGGGTCTGACTCTCCAATGCCTCTGTTCCTGAGCAGCTATTGATATTATATGAAGGAAGGAGCTGGTAGCCAGTGGACGGCAAAGGCTTGTGGGTCTGATGAGGAATTAAGAAGTCCCCAGGCTTATCTCCACGTGACAGCAGGAGGGAGCCCACTGATAGGGAGGGAGACAACCCTGGGGGTGATGGAAGGCTCCAGGTTCCTGCACCTCGGGTCAGACCCAGCTCGAAGGCTGCGTCCTACCGTAAGGGAACTGGGCCAAGGCGGGGGGGGTGTGTATCCTCACCCCAGTTGGGCCACCTTTGTGCTAACTCAAGAAGGCCTGCTTCTCTGGGGACAAGCAGCTCCACAGGCCATGGGTAACACTAGAGGAAGCCTCTTTGCAAATTAAAGAAAGGTGCCCCTTCCTCCGGGCAGAGCCTGCCTTTAGGGCACCTGACTTGTTGAGTGGAGCTTAAAATAGATTTCAGCCACCATTCTCCTCCTGACTGAGCGCCCTTGGATAGTCAACAACCTGCCCACCTGGACATGCCAGCCATACCTCCAGCCTTCCCGTCTTGCACCCTTGTCCCTTAATAGCCACACTGAGTCATCTTCAATGACAAAAACATTCATCCACCTTGCCAGATACCTAGAACACAAATTAGATGGAACTTTCCTGCTAATGCTTGCCTGCCTCACCCATGAGAGAAAAGACAGTCCTTTAGACCCACTGGTCTGAGGAAAACATTGAGATCACAACCTGTCCTGACGGCTGGGGTGGGGTGGGGGGCTCCTAGGCTTTCTCTAAAGGGGTCGGAATCAGAACCCGGGGGCCCTAGGAGGCAGAGACTTCCTATTAGGAGTTCCATCTTAGGTGCTCCAAAGACCCCAGGGATGGAGGATGGGGTGGAGAGTGGAGGGCCCACCACCCTCTCTGGGGACCTGAGGCTCCTCTCCCTGACCTGGACTGGGGCCTTCCTTCTCTCAGAGGAATGATGGTGGACCCCTCACCTTGTCCCCAACCCCTGGCCTGCTCCCCGCTCATCTGGCAGGGACGAGGAAGCCCACAGCCCTGGGCCCCGGCCCAGCCACCTCTTTAGGGCCTTCTCTTCCCTCGAAGCCACCTGCCTCCCTCTCAGACCTAGCCCCTCCTCCCGGGCCACACAGCAGCCGCTGCCCGAGTTATATAAACAGGAGCCATTCTCTCTCCCTCTCTCTCCCTCTCTCTCTACCTGAGGATGCATTTCCAAATGGAACTTCCTGATGGAAGGAAAAGGGGGAGAAAACCCGAGAGGAGAGGAAATTTGATCGTCTGTCTCCCCTAGCCCAGTGGTGAGCAAACTGGCTGCTCGCAGGGAGGGGACGGCCCACCTAGAGCCCTGCCCCGAGAGGGTTTCAGAATGCAGATCCCCGTCAAGATCCTCGGAAAATCAGGGTTTGGGGACTGGGGGAGACGGAGCCGTTGGAAGTCCAGCCTTGAGCCTCCATCCTCGTAGACCACCACCAGAAACACCCTGAGACCCTCACCCCCCCTTTACAGAAGGACTGTGACTTGCCTGGGGTCACAATACTCTTTTAGGGACCAGGTTTGTCTTCAGTGTCTGTTATTTGGGTTTCTCTGTTGAAGCCACGGAGCTGGTTTCCCCTGAAAGCACAGGGGCTGGGGGGGGTCTAACTTAAACATCTCAGGCTGCTTTTTTTTTTTGTACTAGAGATTGAGCTCAGGGGCACTCGACCACTGAGCCACACCCCCAGCCCTATTTGCTATTTTATTTAGAGACAGGGTCTCACTGAGTTGCTTAGTGCCTCACCGTTGCTGAGGCTGGCTTTGAACTCGTGATCCTCCTGCCTCAGCCTCCCAAGCTGCTGGGATGACAGGTGTGCGCCACCGTGCCCGGCTCTCAGGCCGCCGTTAAGCCTTGTCTTCCTGCTCTGCTTCTCCCCAGACCTGCCCAGCGCACTAGGGCGTTGGTGATGTCTGCAACTCAAGACACCTGGGTCCCAATTTCTGACTCTGGATAGTTTCCCATGTGACCTTGGGCCTCTGTTTCTCGTACTTTCAATGGGAAAGAAGGCAGCCCAGGTGCCTCCAGTGTGGTAACCGTCAGGAAGAGGGGACTGCTTCTGTCTCCAGGAACCAACAACAGGGCTCCCAGGAGGAGCAGGGTCCTCAGCTGAGGACAGTTGCAAAATATCAGCTCTGAGTTCCCAGAGGAGCACACAGCCACTCCCAGGGATAGTGCTTCAAGGTGGCACTGGCCATCCCTTTCAGGAGGCATGGAAGAGAAGCATCAGGACCCTGGGAAGCAGAGGAACGGGGGTGAATGGAGTGGAGGAGTGGCTGGGCGGATCTGAGGGGTAGGTGACCAGGGAGACGCGGAGGCAAGCAGGATGGGAGCCAGATGGAGAAATAATCGTGGATGGGCAAAGACTACGACACCAACGACGGGTATCATTAGGGCACACAGGGAAACTGCAGACAGGGCTGTGGGACGGGAGGGATTAAAGGGGCCGGGTGGGCGCTGATGAGCAAGGACAGGGATGTGGATATGGGGCCGAGGGGCATGAAGGTTGGGGGTCCTGGGGTTCTACGCAGTGGAGATGTCCATGTAGGGCAGTGGCGCTGACCGGTGGGGGAAGAAGACGATGAGATGGAGCACCGGCTCCTGGAGAGGCCAACAGAGGGCTGGCAGCAGCCAGAGTCCTCAAATGAACGGCCGGTGCTGGGGCACCTTGGCCATCCCAGGGACCCGGAGGGTGCTGAAATTAGACCCGCGGAAAGAGAAGCTGGCACGCGCAACCTCTGCGAGGCGGGCAAGGGTGGGAGACAAGGCAAGAGGGCTCGCAGCAGTGCCTGTGGGAAGCCTTCCGCCGGCTTCCCTGCCCGCCACCAGGGGGTGCCCCCGCAGCCCGGGAGACCCCGGGGTATCCGGCTCAGCTCCTGGCGCTGCAGCCCCGCCTGGTGGTCTCCCGTGGAGACCCAGCTGAGGCAGGAGCCCGACGGTGCCACAGAAGAGGGAGGGGG
>NW_026000026.1:4828389-4831474 GCF_001458135.2 Marmota marmota marmota
GCCCAGTCCCAGGAGCCCCTCCCCCGGGGACGGTGCCCCTCCCTCCTCCAACCCCAGATCTGCGCGAAGGGAGCGCCCCCAGGAGGGGGACCGACTCCCTCCCCGCCTGGCAGCTCAGCTCTCAGCAGACCCGGGAGCCCGACCCTGCTCCCCCACCTGACTCCACTGGGTCCGGTTTCCCATTTCCCACCACCGTGGGAGCCTGGCTTCAGAGGGGACGGGTGCGATGGAAGGTGGGGGCCGGCTTCTCACGCGGCCACCCCTGGCTGCCTGCCTAGAAAGGCCCCTTGCACAGGCCAGGCCATTTCAGAAATTATCACTGGCATGGAGGTGGCAGAGACTGGTGCCCAGGGCTGTGCGTCCCCAGGCAGGTGGGAGGTCGAGTATCCGGGAAGGGAACCCTGTGGGCTTCTCCTGCTCTCTGGACACCTCTGCAGTCAACCAAGTGAGCAGGTAGGCGGGACAGCCCAAGCTGAGCACCAAGCTGGTGCGGGAGCCTGCCGTAGCACCCTCCCCTTGCCCAGAAACCCCCTGCAGCTGGGTCGCCCCTTCTGGTGAAAATCCCGCAGCCTGCTGCCTGTGTCTTTTCTGCCTGGCCCGGTTTTCCTGAGTCTCATCTCTCTGCCACCAAGCCTCACCTAGGAGAGGCCTCACCCCGCCTCTTAATTATCAATATGAAGTTGCAGTGGATTAAGACCAGTGTCTCTGGTAGTTCCACACTTCATCTTGGGGTGGGGGTCCCCCGAGTGGTCTCTCCTCCCCCGTGAATGCCAGATAGGTAGGTGAAGGATGACAGGGCTCAGAACGGCCACCTACCTCTGCTGTCACATCTCAACCAGCTGTTGAAGTCCATGACAAAGAGGCAGCAGGGCCTCCAGGTCCCAGCTTCTGAGGCTCCTGAGGACCCACACTGCCCGGCTCATCCTGCTGGCTGTCTCACCTCCTCCCCTGGTTGCGTCCCACCCACAGCCTGGGTCTCCCGTGCTCCCACAGGCTGCCGCTCCTGCCCCTCCTGGAAACCCATCTTTGTTTATTTGGAGATGTGTTCCCCACCCGCCCAGCCTGTCCCCTACCCTGAGTCCTTCTCGGCTGGTCCCTTTCACTGATCTCTCCCGGCCTGCCTTTGTGTCACCCCTGCTCGCACTCTCTATTCTTAGCCTCCACTCTTTCATGCTTTCAGAGGCCGGCCCTTTCAGAGCATCTCTTCACTTTCTGTGTTCTCCTTCCCTCCGACTCGCTGTTCCCATTTCTCCAGCTCCACTGACTTTTCCCCTCCCTCCAGGCCCGGGTGTGTGCTGTTCATCTCGAGTCAGACCTACGTAATTGTCCGTCCACAGGTTGTTTGGACTTGAAACACTGTTGCTCTCACATCTGCATGCACACAGTAAGTGCTCGATAAATGGGCATCCCTTTGCTCTCTTCTACCCAGAACTCTTTATTAGAATGCCCTTTCTTCTCCCAGCATAGCATCTCCCCTTTCTGGTCTCACTTCCACCATAATCTCCAATTCTTCCTTCCTTCAATACATCTCTGTGTGTCCCTGTGCCAGGCACTATGCTAGGCTCTGAGAACACATTGAAATCGCCATCAGTGATTATTGAGCACTTGCTGTGTGCCATGATTCTGCTTTTAGGTCTTCACAACAATCAGATGCTAATGCAAGCC
This sequence comes from Marmota marmota marmota, assembly GCF_001458135.2. Lineage (NCBI taxonomy): Eukaryota > Metazoa > Chordata > Mammalia > Rodentia > Sciuridae > Marmota > Marmota marmota. Next base: position 4,830,055 of record NW_026000026.1, read on the forward strand.
CCATTTACAAATGAGGAAACTGAGGCACAGGATGTTGAAACACCAAGAAGACAGATCAGATTGAAACAGGACACTTTGGTCTGGGAGAAAGTAAGCTGGGACTTCTGCTGCAGTGTGGCAGATGCAGCAAGAGACATTGCGGTGTGATAGAGGAAGAACGAGTAGAGCTGGGCTCTGAGCACAGCTCTGCCCCACACAGGCTGTATGATGCATCCCACAAGCCCCTTCTCCCAATATGCAGATAAAATGAGGCAATTATGACAGTGGCATTTGGCAACCCTGTGCCATGTTTCAAGCCTGTGTCAACACGTGTCACCTAGATTGTCCCATTTAATCCTCATGGAACCAACGTCTACATTTATAGAGGGGAAACTGAGGCATGGGGAAGCTATGAAATCTGCCCAAGGCCACACAATTAGTGTGTGGAAGAGCTGGGATCCCAGCCCAGGCAGGCTGGGCCACACTGAGCAGGTGTGGAGTACTGCTTCCGGGCAGGTGACACACCTGGTGCTTTAGGGGCTTGGCTGTAGGTCTGAGCTGCGCGTTTGTACTTTAACATGGGGAGTGTTCACAGGAGGAAGTGCTACTCCTTCCAGGGGCTGTGGTAGGGGTGAGGAGGACATGGGAGAAAGGTGTGGCTAGGGAAGGACTCTGGGACCAGGAGCTTGTGAGATTCCGCCAGGATGGTACTCTGGCACCCTGAGAAGTCCTCCATTTGGAGTGACTGTCTGCATCCCTGGGCCTCTGGGTCCATCCAGCCCAGGAGTCCTCTAGCTCCCTCTACTGACATTGGGCCAGGATCGTTTCTTTGCTAAGGGGGCTGGGTGCTGGAGTCTGGGGCATCTACCCACCAGATGCCTACACACACCATCCCCCCTCCCTATATGCAGGTTGTGACAACCAAATATGTGACTCCTGAAGGGCAAAATCAGCCCTGCTGGGAACCACTGCTGCAACCCCAGTAAGGAGCAGCAGGTCTGCTCCAGGGGGCCGCCACCTTGAACAGGTGTCAGCGAAGGGCGAGTGTGTGTGTGTGTGTGTGTGTGTGTCCGCCACACTCCCTGGCTCTCCCTCTCCTTTTCTGCCCTTGCCCACCCCACGCCCAGATCCCACAGGGCCTCACTTCACTCTGTCATCTGCGACCCTCCTCACCCCTGTCTGGGCCTCACACTCTGTCTGTCCGCCCTTCTCTGACTCCCACCCCCTGTGCCTCCTTCCACCCGCGCTTGGGTCCTTCCGCTCCCTCCTCCTGCCTTTCTTCCCATGTCCTTAGGTCCTGTCGCCTCTTCGTGTCTCTTTCCATCTCTGCCCATCTCCCGCCCCCCCTCCGGGGGCCCTGGGCCTGTCCTTCTCTGACTCCCTCTGCCCCATCCTCAGCCTCCCGGCTCCTACCTTCGTCTCCGGGGATTCCTCCCCCTCC
>NW_026000026.1:4832319-4848421 GCF_001458135.2 Marmota marmota marmota
CCCGCCGCCAAGGCCCGGGCCGACGCCTGCTGGCACCGAGCGGGACCTGCTCGCCGGGACGGGACAGCAGGGCGGAGGGGAGGCGCGGGCTGCGCGGACGGGACGCAGCGGGCGGAGGCTGGGGGGCCGCCCAGGGAGCTGGGAGCGGCGCCCTCAGCACCTCGTCCCGGTCCTCGAGGCCCGGAGCCGGCTGTCTGGTTCGAATCCCGCCGCCACTTCCCCGCTGCGCCACCCCGGGCGAGCGGCGTCGCCTCTCCCTCTGGCTTCCTGGTAGGTAGAACAGGGATGGCGACCTCCTCGTGCCTGCTTCAGAAGAAGGGGCCAAGCTTAAATAAACGAATCCATGCCAGACGCCCGGAGTGTTTTCTATCATTAACGGGACGGCGACAACGGCTCTGCGGAGGGGACGTCGCCCGCCCGGTGCTGCAGAGAGGGAAACCGAGGCCGAGGCGAGAGCGGTTGCCTGCGCACCCAGAACAGGGGGGACAGGATTAGAGCCCGGCTCCCTCCCTGCCCTCCCCCGTTTCTCCTCCGAGGAGGGGGCGCGGGACCATCATAAGCTCCGGAAGCTCGAGACTGAGTCTGTTCTGTTCACTCTGCATCCTCTGGAGGGAGCATGTAGTAAGTGCTCAACAAACATTTGTTGCCTGAATGAGTGGATGGCTAAATGAAAATGCTGCAGAGGGCCCAGGTAGAAGACTGGAAGGCCTTTGTTTGCAGGGTGGGGTGTAGTGAAGTGGGGAAAGGAAGAGCCCGGCGCCTGGGGATGGTCAGGGCCAGGGAGCTCGTGCAGATCCAGGATTTCCAGCGGGTCTAAGCGGTGGCAGCACCATGGACAGCAGACATGGTCCTGGCCTGGAGTCAGCCCAGGAGCTATCCAGCCGCCTGGCCCTCCCTTGCCACCCTCCGGCAACCTCAGTCTGGGCCCCAGATTCAAAGGTGGGGCTGCTCACGGGAGAAGAGCAGCCTCCCCCACCCCTTCCCGATGTCGCCTGCCCTAGCCAGCTTCTGCAGGCCTGAGGCCTGACTGCAGGTGGCTGTGGGGATGTAAATAGTCAGTCCCCTGAGGCTTCCTGAAAGGCTGTGAAGACAGCAGACTCACAGGGCTCCAGCTCGCACCTGGACCATCCCTGCGGAGCCCTCTTCCCTGGGGTGGCAGGGTGAGACAGCCCTGCCACACACCCCCCTCCAGAACACACACTTCAAACACTCGCCTCCCTGAATTATTCACCTGGCTCTCCCCAGGGCTGCTGCAGCGCCCAGCCCAGGTGCCGGGGAGGGAGAAAGCAGGAAGACCCATTAAATCTCCACAGGGCTGAGGCTGTCAGGTGTGCGGTTCAATTCCTGGCCAGAGAGGAGCAGCCAGAGGGGACAGGGAGCAGCCAGGGGTCGAAGCGGAGGCACCCAACACGGGGTGCATGACATACTGAGCACTGGAAGGGCAGGGCAGGGACACTGGAGAGGGCCTTCCCGGGCCTTCCCCCCACTGTGGTCCTCCCTCTGTTGGTTCTGGTAAGATGGGGGCACCCATCTAAAAATAGCCTCCCTGCAGTACCTGAAAGCCACCAGGGTGGCCTCAGCACAGGGACAGGGCATTGCATCTCCAGCTTCGCCTTTCCTTCCTTCCTTTCTTTCTTTTCTTTTTTTTCTTTTTTCTTTTTTTTTGAGACAGGGTTTCCCTGAGTTGCTTAGGGCCTTGCTAAGTTGCTGAGGCTGGCTTTGAACTTGAGATCCTCCTGCCTCAGCCTCCAGAGCCACTACAATTACAGGCATGCGCCCCCACCCGGCTTGGCGCTGTCTTCTTGCTGCTCTCTTCTTGCACCTTATATCCTGGGAGTCAGGCTATTTTATCTTTTTCATCACAGTCTGAGGTTGTTCAGTGTTGTTCTTGGCACTCAGAGCTCCATTTCTTCCTCGGCTCCTGGAGAAGTCCTGTTTATCCGTCCAGCTGCAGCAGAGGCACAAAGCTCTCTCCCCCGGAGCTGCACTGGCCGGAGCACATGGCCCTGGCGCTTCTCTCCTGCCCCCGTGGGTCACAGAGCCTTGACTGTCAGCCTCAGAGCGAGCAATGGGAAGAAACTGAGGGTGCTGGTCACCCTGGCACCTCTCTCCTCCCAGTCTGGAGCTGTGTCCCTTGTTTTGGGCAAGTCCCTGGCCCTGTCTTGACTTGGTCTCACTCATCCGTCTCTCCCTTTCTTCCTCCCTTCCCTCCTTTTCTCTCTCTCCCTCCCTCTCTGTCTTTTTTCTCCCCCTCCCTCCTTCCTTCTTTCTTTTGCTGAGGATTGAACCTGGGGAGGGGGGTGCTCTACCCGTGAGCTGCTTTCCCAGCTTCTTTATTTTTTTTTTATTTTGAGACAGGGTCTCCCTAAGTTGCCCAGGCTGGCCACAAACTTCCCTCCTCCTGCCTCAGCCTCCCAGTCTCTGGGATTCCAGATCCCATCCTGCTGGGCCCTGGTTTTCTGTCATGTGAACAAATGGGGGTGCGGCTGGGGGTGCGGCTCAGTAGGTAGAGTGCTCGCCTCCCATAGTCACAGCCCTGGGTTCAGTCCCCAGCACCACAAAATCAGGGTTCTTTGTGGACACTGCTCCAGGACCCCTCAGCGAGGTGGACACTGGCTTATCAAAGCAATTGTTAGTTTTTTTCCCCAGGAATTTTGCAAACCAGTTTTGCAAGTCCTTGAAATTGACCCTGTTTTGAGTATTTACCCCTGAAAATCGACAAACAGGGTCTGTCTCTGCCCTCCCCAGAGCCCAGGCTCCTCAGCCTCCTCCCCCCCCTGCAGCCCCCACCCCAGGCCTCTCCCACTCAGGGTTCAGGCACCAACTCCCCGTGCTGCCCCTGGGGCTGGGTGCTCCTTGCTTCACCGTGTCGTGTCGTGGTCCTCGCTGTCCAGTGCTCACTTTTAGAGCAACAGAGTTCAACTGGGGGAGAATCAACACTTGGAGCAAACAGATCTCCAGCGTGGAGATGGGCTCCCCGCTCACAGGCTGCTTCCTGGTCTGTGGGACCCCGACGAGCTGGGCATGGAGCACTTCCCTGGCACTGCAAGTTAATTGGCACCACCTCGCCCATCCCCCTCTCCCTCTTCACCTGGATATTTGCTCTCCGAGCTTGTCCCACTTCCTGACATTTACATTGACTTCTCAACTCCTAGAATGAGTGCAGCCGGAGCGGGGATCTTTCCTGTCTTGCTCATTGCCGTGTCCTCGTTGCCTGGAGAGCTTGGTCACATAGTAGTTACTCAGTTATGACTCCGAGTAAATGACTGCATGACCTTGGCGACTCCCAGCCTCCCTGACTTCCAGTTTCCTCAACCCCCCACCTGGAAAAATCTCCGTGGGCTGAGCCACCTTCCAGCAGAGCCCAGGACTTGGGTCAAACCTGATGTTGCCACGAATTCGCTGTGTCAACCTGGGCAAGTCGCCACCCACCGACCCCTGTCTCTCTTCAGCCTCCCCCTAGGGGCCAGGTGGAATGACAAGCTGCAGGGAGATGTCATTCCAGTCCTCGGGCCGTCTTCCACCCCTCAGGTGCCACCCCACCTCTTCCATCCCTTCAACAAGTGTGCCTGAGGCACCTTCCTCCCTAGACACCAGGAAATTTTCCCGTGAACAGGAGCAGCTCGCAAAGTGACCAGCGTGTCAACGGCCATGCTACAGAGAGTCAGAGAAGGAGGGGCACAGGCGCCTTGAAGAGGGGGCTCCATTTTAGGACAGGAAGTCAGGGGACTCTCTCCCTGAGGAGGGGACATGTGCAGAAGACACAGAAGAGGTGGCTTCCGGGCGGAGAGCAATGCAAAGGCCAGAGCAGGTGGCCTGGGGGTCGGTGCCTGTGACTTCGAGAGGTGGAGATGAGTGCCCGTGCCTCCCCCCCTCTCCTTAGGAAGCTGGTCCCAACGTTGGTGACTGGTGAGGTGACTGGTGACGTAGAGTCTGGAAGGGAGGAGGGGCTCCCGTGCCTCCTCCCTCCTCCCGCGGGGAGCCCCCTGCGGGGCGCAGCCTGGACCGTCATTTATCTCCGGTGCCAGCGGTGCCAGCGGCCTCCCGGAGCCCATCTCTGCTCAGCTCGGCTCAGCCGGCTCCCCGGGCGCGGAGACAGGTGTGAGGAATTAGCTGTGGGGACTAATGCCATGACAGGAACCGGCACAAAAGAAGGGGACAGAGTGTAATGTTTATTGCGTTGGAGGCAAAGCAAACCCGCGGCCTATTTATGTATCTATAGAGAATTAATTGGCGAGCGGCAGCAAGAAGCAGATTATAAATTAGGATCATTTTCGCCAACTGAAAGCCATTCATCTTGCTTCAGAATGGGCCTGTCACCTCCTCCTGACTAATTCCTTCTAGATTCCTTGCCTTTCCTCCCCAGCCCCCCGCAGCTCTCACCCGAGGCCTGAACCCCGAGGTCGCCCGCCCCAGGTGAGGGCCGCTCCACCTCGCCTTCCGCAGCCGGCTCCCAAGGACCTGAGCTGGGCCTGAGCCGGGCACCCGGCCTCCCCGACCGCGGTCCCCTCTCCCTCAGCTCCTCTCTGGCTCTGGTCGGCCCCCAAGGAAGGGGACACAGGCTCAGGGCAGGCAGGTGCAGGGCAGCGCGAGGCTGCCAAGCCAGGGACCCTGGGGCACAGCTGCGGCTGCTTTTGATGCCGGCTCCAAGCCGCCAGCCTCCGCGGGAATCAAAGCAGCCTCGCTGCTGGGGCCGGGTGCCGGGCTCTTGCCGGGCTCACCTGGAGCCTGTGGAGATGAAAGGCTAAGGCAGGTGCCAGCTCTGCCCAGCCTGAGAGGGGTGCCAGCCCTGCTCTGGGCTGTGGCCCCGTTAACCCTTCCCGTTCCCCTTCCTGGGCTGCACCCGCAGGGTCAGGGGGAAGGCGTTGGGCAAGGCCTTGGGGGGGAGCAGCCAGAAGGGGAGCCCCTGGTCGGGGACAGCGCAGCCAAACACCAGGAGCTAATGATGAATGGTTTGGGCCCAGCCCAGGTCTAAATTCAGGAAGCACCCTCCGGGCAGAGGTGGCATCTGCCTGGTATAAAATGGAGATGATTATAACAGAACTGTAACCTGAGCTGGCAGCCAGCGGGGCTCGTCAGGACATGGCCAGATCTCCAGGCTGGTGGGGGAATAGCCAGGAACCACATGCTCCTTCCGTGGACCACCCTTGTCCCACAGAGAGGCACCTTCCCTCCCCACATCCCAAAACTCCTGACTCCTCGGGGCCTTGGGGACCTGCTCCAGCATGGTCCCAATGTTCTGTGGTCCAGAATGTTCCAAATGACCCGCAAGTGCTGTGCAGAGCATCAGACAGTTTCCATATCCTCCTGTCCGCACCCTCAAACGCCGTGGGTTAATACGATGGTGGGTGGACGGGGCCCTGCATCGGCAGATACTCGATAGAGTAGGTATCATGACACTCGCCACTTGGACAGGGTTGTAAGCCTGGAACCCTGGCATTTACCCCACTCTTCCCCAGCCCCCAACCTTTAAAACACACCACACACACACACACATACACATACACACACACACACCACACACACATACACATACACACACATACACACACACACATACACACACATACACATACACACCACACACACATACACACACACACCCACATACACATACACACACCCACACACATACACACACACACCACACACACATACACACACACACACCCACACACATACACACACACACACCACACACACATACACACACACCCACACACATACACATACACACACACATACACACACACACCACACACACACCCACACACACACACACCACACACACCACACACACACACGCGCGCACACACACCACACACACACATACACACACACACACACACACACACAGGACCAATAACTTCCAGCTTCCCCCTAGAATGTCCCCCCGACCCCAGCTGCTGGCCCTGGAGAATCCCTGTGCTGACTCCTGAAACCTGCTGGAGCCCAGTGCTGGAGACCCCTCCCCTTGGGGGACGCCGAGTCTCAGGCACAGACCTGGGGCCCCGGAGGGCAGGACCTCAGCTGACGGCCTCTCTGACCCCTCTCCCCAGATGCAGCACAGCCCTGCATATATAAAGGGCCCCACCATGAGACCCCAGAAAGACTGGGGCACAGTCACCACGGGGGCCAAGACCCCATGCAGTACTCAAGCAGTTTTCAAGGGAGAGAGTGAGAGAGAGAGAGAGAAGTTTGGCTTCAAAATACAAAAAGAAAACTGCAAAATCAGAATTAATGAGTGTTTAATTAAATGTCCACTGAACCCAGCCTCGTGCCGGCTGGTCAAGGAGTCCAGCCACCTCCCCGGAACTCACCCCAAGAGAGGCCTGAGGCGGAGGCTGGTGCCTTGGATGTGGAGGGGGGTGGCCTCCAAGCAGGGGGCTCTTGGGTCCCAGCTCTCCTCCTACTCGTTGTGTGATCTTGGGCAAGTCACCCCCACCCTCTGGGCCTCAGGCTGTCACCTGTCAGACGGGAACCACTTCCTAGCTGCAGAGTGGCTGGGACGGGGTGGGGGTGGGGAGAGCCTGGTTCCGGAAGGTGGCGGGAGGAGCTTGCCGAGGACTAGCGAGGGACTTGAACTCAGCACAGGAGTCCCTGTCTGAGTGCTTCCCCTGCTCAGGGCTGTGGACAAGGATGACACTCAGAATGTGCAACTCTTGTCTGTGGATGTCAGAGGCCCGGCCAGGCCATGTGTGACCCTTTCACCGTGGGATGCTGGGAAGAGATAGGGGTTCCAGGGGGAACAGGGGTCAAGGAGGTGGCTAAGGCCTTGGGAGGTCCAGACACAGGGAAGCAGCCACTTGCCTGCCAGAATGGTCCGATGCCAATTGGAGCAGTGGCCAAGTCCTGCTGGTACATGCCAGCTTTGTGTAGCCTGTTAAGGGTCACCTCCAAGACGGGCCGGGGAACCCTGTGAGTGACATGAGCACATGAGCGTTAGAGGTCATTGTATCCCGACCCCATGACCCAGAGATTCCTCCTCCTGAGAATAACTCCAAGTGACATTCTTGGTGTCCCCACCAGGGACAAGTCCGAGGACGCTCATCCCAACACTGTTTGTACCAGGAGGAGTTGGAAGCAGTGGGTGCCCTCTCTGGGGGAGTGAGCAGAGAAGACATGGGGATACGTGCCGTGGAGGTCCTGGGAGCTGTTAGAGCAAGTCACAAGCGCACGGTGACAGCCACGGTGCAGCTTTGAAAGTTGAAGTGGAAGAGTGAGGAGCCCCTGGGAGCCACAGGGTGCTACTGTGTCTGGGTTCACAGTCCCTCAGACGCTGGGCACGTGAGTCCAGTGCGTTCAGACCTAGAGAGCTGTCCACACCGAAGAGTCAGAGTTACTGTGTGACGACAAAACAAGACGAGAGACCTCCCTCAGGGGGCTCACAGTCTAGGAAGGAGACACACAATTTGAAAGTGGGTCCACACAAATGGAGGTCGCTTTCCAGACACACACAAACTCACGGTTCCCAGGACCTGGCCTCTCTGAGAGTCCCTGGACTCCGGCAGGAAGATGAAAACCACCCCCCTCATATCCTCAGGGCTGTGTGCACACATACGGCACCTGGGGCCACAGAGGGGGAACAATGCATCCTGCCTGGGGGACCCCAGAAAGCCGCCCCTGAAACATGATGATCGTATAATTTGAGTCCTCGGGCTGCCCAGAAGAGCCCAGGCATCATGCCGTCTCTCCACCAGAGAACAGGCAGTTTAGCCTGTGACCCCAGGGAGCAAAGCTGGATGTCAGGGGGGGGCGCAGTCCGCCAGGGCCTTTCAGGCTTGTGCCCTATCAGCTCCTGGCGGCTGGGCCTCCTGCGGCCCCCGCTGGGATAGAGTTGCAGGCTGGACCCCCACCCATGGCTCCCTGTGCCAGGGGAGAGAGGCACAGCGATTCTTCCCTCTGTTCCCAGCCCTCCCCCTGTCCTGCGGGCCCAACTCCAGGTCACCTGCTGGGTTGGCCTCTTGGCCGGCCAGCCCCTGGTCAGCCCCTCCTGCCCTGCTCTGGCCGTCCACCTCCTGCACTGGGAGGCCAGCGGGAGCTCCCAGAGGCAGGTCCCCTGCTGCTCCCAGCAGGTGGCCTCAGCATGGCCTCCAGCTCCTCCTAGGGCTCCACCCACCCTCACCCGTCCAGACCCCCAGTTCCTCCCTCTTGGCTCTGGGCGTTGGCCGCTCTCACCTCCTCCCAGAAGCCTTCGCCCACACCTTGAACACTGGGCCTCCTTGGGGCTCCCCAAACACCCCAATTTTAGCAGAGCTCCTGCTGCATTAAAATTCTCTTTCTCCCTTTCCCGTGAGAGGTTTGTGTGATCCGAACGAGCGGCTTCATCAACAGAAGAGGTGCCCCGTTATGCCCGGCTTCCACCTTGTTGTGACCTGGACAAGTTACCTGATCTTTCTGTACCTTGGGTTTCTCCTCTGCAAAATGGGGGTGAAGCGAATACCTACCCCAAACTTAAAGATGAACAATAAACAAACAAAATCCCTAAAGACGAAAGTGCCCGCCTCCCAGGTTTGTTGGAGAAATCAAGGAAGTAAGATGCAAAGCTCTCAGCCCTGTGCCTGGCACTTAGTAGGTGCTCAAGAAAGGTGGGTTGTTTTTGTGCAGCTCCCTCCATGAAGCTGTGAGGCCCTGGGGTTCCGGGCAGCATCGGGCTCAGGTCTGCCCGAGGATGAAGACCCGGCGAGGGACTCACCGTTAGCCTCTCCTGAGCTTGGGTCTCAGGTGGAAGTCGACTCGTGCTTTGGGCTGGAGGTCTAGAAGTGCCTGTGGCAGTGGAGAGGCCACCACCTGCCACATCTCTTTCCCTGGCCTCCACCCCCGTCCCTGTCCTGCCTCCCACTTAGGCCCTCACCTGTGAGTAGCTGGGCAGCAGACAGGGTCCCCGCTAGAGGAGCTGTCCCTGGCCTGACAGGCCCTCCCTGGCACCGGGGCGCATGCGCGGCCCCCCCAGGCTCCAGCGTGGCTGCAGCCCGCTGCCCAACCCAGCTGTCCTTCCTGGGTGGCGGTGGCCTCCCTAGCCGGAAGCTTTCCTTGGCAGCGTCACTAATGAGCAGGGAAGGCGATCAGCGTCATTAACACGCTCCAGACATTCGGGCTCTGAGCTCCTGTGGGCTCGGGGTGCCCTGGACAGAGCTGGGAGGGAGCCTTGGGAGCAGCTAGGAGGGAGCTGGTGGCGGGCCACCGCGGGCGGAGAGAAGGAGTTGGGCGAGAAAAAACGAAATTTAAAGTGGATGAATTATTTACTGCAGCAAACAATTCCGGACTCACTTACTCTCGCGCGGCGCATCCCAAGCTGTAATCTGCGGCATTTTTCACGTCTCCCCGGGGCGCCGCGGGATTTTCTTTACGATCCGACGCCAGGGCCGGGATCGGCTCAGTATCGATCACCGTCTTCCCGCCCACCCTGGACGCTGCCCCGCAGCCTGGACGACACCCCAGGCTGGCCCCGGGCTGGGTGGTGGGGCTGACGAGGGGTCGGACCCTGTGGGCAGTTGGAGCCCCCGATGGATGCCACTCGCCATCGTTGGTCTTGGCCCTCGGCGGTCACTCGATGAGCCCTGCTACTTTGCCGAGTCTTCATGTCATTATGGCACCAGAGCCCTAAGGTGGAGATTATTAATCCCATTTTTCAGACGACCATAGTAGCTACTCGATACCAGCCCCTCCCGAGTCCTGGCCCAGCCGATGCCTGTGCTTTATCACCTGGTTGTCTCCTCACAGCAGTCCTGGCCCCTGAGAGGACAGAGAGGCCACCTGGTCTGCCTGGAGTCACACAGTGAGCTGGGAATTGTCCCCAAGCCCTGCTGTCCTCACTGACATCATGGGGCACCCACGGACCACTACAGGGAGATGGAGGGGCACCCCAAGAAAAGGGTGAGCAGGGCAGGTGCTGAGGCTGCCTAGGTGCCCCCCCACTCCTGACAAGGGTCATGCTTTGCCCTCCAGAAGGGACGTGTCCCCAAGGGCAAGCATCAGGCAGAGCGGGGTGCCAGGTGCCCAGTTGCCCCTTGGGAGCGAGAGGTGGCCTTCGAGTAGAGATGAGGGGGTCTGGCAGGCCGTGGGGACCTCGCTGGGCGGCCGTGCTGCTGGCCCCAGGCGGAGGGATCTCCAGGGAATCAGGAGGAGGAGAGGGGTCCTGAGGGGCAGGCTCTGGGTCTGCCCCACCCCTGCCTCTCCTCCCTGGGGAGGAGGAGGCAGCCTCCCGGGGCCCCAGGGTTGCAGAGCTTTGTGGGAATCCTGCCTTCTCTGGGCTCCGACTTCCCATCTGCAAAGTGAGATCTTAGTCTAGGTCACTTCAAGTCCTTACTTGAGGGCCAGATGGTCAGGCAGCAGCTGTCTTGGGTGCACCCCTCCTCCAGAAGGTCCGCTGACATGTTGGAATGAGCCTCGGTGCCTGGTGGCCAGCCGCCATTCTACAGATGAGAAACCTGAGGCCCAGAAAGAGGGCAGAGGTCACGTGCCCAGTCAGGACAGGGGCAGGACAGGGCCCAGGCACCCTGATTCCAAAGTCACACTTCCATAGTGGGTCACTCAAACTGCAAAGGCAACTTGACTCTGCAGCCACTTTTCTTGGGATGGGAAGTGTGTGGGTTTCGTCAAGGGCTGGGGCTCTAGTATCTGGCCACCTTTCTCTGTGAGTGTAACTGTAAATAAGGCATCTGGGAGACTCTCAGCACTTTAAAGTGTTTAACGAGCAATAATATGTGACCCACACTATACATGGATCTTTTAATAATGAATCAGCATTTATTTAACAAGTAATAACAGCTTTACCACCCTCAGGATCCTCAGAAATTCAAAGTACTGGCCTCAGCTCCTCAGACTAGCATCTTCTGCCTGTATCTTTTGTCCATTTTAAAGATGATCTTTCTCTTATTTATTGATAAATGCTCTTTGCATATTAAGACCATCAACCTTTTACCTGCTATGTGCAAATATTTTTTTCTGAATCTGTACATTTATTTTTTTCTTCGATTTTTAGAGATGCTTAAATATTTTTTTTTAAAGAGAGAGAGAATTTTTTAAACATTTATTTCTTTTAGTTATTGGCGGACACAACATCTTTATATGTGGTGCTGAGGATCGAACTTGGGCCGCACGCATGCCAGGCGAGCGCGCTACCGCTTGAGCCACATCCCCAGCCCGAGATGCTTAAATATTTTATGTAGTAAAATCTGTTTTGTTTTTTAACTTTGAGAGTTGCTTATGAACCTAAGGGTTCCTCTGGCTCCCTGGGGGAATTTCTGGCTAAGACCAAGGCAGAGGCTGGGAGCGTAGGGTCAGTGACGCTCAACAGAGTTCAGGCACCAGAGCCTTGGTCATTGGGTACAGATTGGGTGACTGCCTTTCTTTGGGGGCCTCAGTTGTCCCATCTGTATGACGATATATTGAAATAGACCTGTTAGCCAGCCCCTGGCATGAATGTCCTGTATCCCAAGAGGGCCTTCTAGGGAAGAGCTGCTGTGCACACGGGAATCTGTCTCCCACACCAGGTCCCCAGCCCCTTGGCATCAGGAACTGCCTGCTTTTGTTGTGGTGTCCTGACAACCTGCAGAAGGCTGCCTGAGAGGAAGCCCTCAGGAGCCAGTCGCCTAACTGACCTACTGACCACACCCTGGTTGTTCTCCCAGCAGAGTACACGGAAGGGATCAGACAGGGTACTGCCTGAGTTTGGATACTGATTCTCTGTGCTGACTGTGTGACCTTGGGCAGATCACTTCACCTCTCTGAGCATCTCTTTTCTCCTGTGTGAAACTGAGACAACCCTCCAGTGCTGACTTTCAGGGTGAATGAAAAGTCGATCCAGGAGCAAGAAACAAGGTACCTGCCACAGGCACTCTGTACCTCCACTGTGTCTCCGCAGCTGCCAGAGTGCATGTGTCTTGACGTGATTGACACTGTCTGGGGAGGGTCTTAGTTGAAGAAGACCCAGAGGAAAGGATTCGAGGGAGGCATTTTAGTAGGAAGTGAAGTCCAGGAGGTACCGAGGGCAGCGGGGAAGGCTGCCCACCCAGGGCGCCCTCTCTGGCCTGCTACCCCCGGGGACGACTGAAGGCTGGGAGGCGGCGCCCGGTTCACCCCTGAGTTCTTCTCCCCTCCCTCCCCGGGTGCCCGGGCAGTGGAACTCCAGTTCCTAAGGGTCATCAGCTAAGAGCTGGGTGCCACCCTGGTGGCCAGGTGGCTGAGCAAGCCCCAGGCCCAGAGGCGCAGGCAGCCGGAAGCCAAGGGGAGTGCACCGACAGGCTCAGGCCGAGACGGTGGGCCCTCCCAGGAAGGGCCGGAGGCAGAGCCCCAGGGGTGTAAGGAGAGGGTTGGGGGCCGAGGGGGTGAGCGGGGCCTGGGCCTGTTGCTCCCTGCCTGAAACGCAGGGCTGGCACCAAGAGCACAAGTGTCACCTCTCAATAAGGTGAAATCTATGTCTCCAGCGGAGGAGACGGCAGGAGGATTTATGGAGGCCCTGGCAAAATTAACATTTGTCCAAAATTAACATTTGGACAGGGGACGCGGCCAGAGCAGCCTCCAGGGGGTCTCTCTGCATTCAGTCCAGCTGGCTCCTGCCAGCGGCTGGACCACAAAGGGCGGTGGGGTCAGCCATCCAGCTGGCCTTGTAGGGGAGGGACACCGGGACGGACAGAGGCGGACACCGAGGGCAAAGGGAGACAGGGAGGATGACAGTCCCCCCAGCTGGAGCAGGAGGCTGCCAGGACACTGGGGACTGAGTCCCAGCCCTGCCGCTCACGGGTTTCCAGCCCTGGCCTCAGTTTCCCCATCTGAAGGATGAGGGCGCTTCCCCGCTGCCTGCTGCTCTGACAATCTCGGAGTCACGGCGCAGAGTGACGCTCTCCCACGTGCTCCTGCAGCTGTCTTGGGAGTCTAGTGTGAATCTGTCCCCAGAAATGACGGCTAGCATTGACCGAGCACCTAGTGTGTGTCAGGCACGGTGACAAGTGGTTTAGTTAGAGTTCCTGTGACATACTAGCCCCAGAAGGTGGGCACCATTGATATCTCTGTTTTGCCCTTGAACTTAGAGAAGCCAAGTAACCGACCAGGGTCAGGGTCACGCGGGGAGTTGGGCTGTGCGGACTCAAACTCTGCTGGTCCCCAATCAGGGCCCTTCCCTTCTTGGGCCCTGGTTCTAGAGATTCTCTGCTGCTGCGACTTTGAGTCTGATTCTCTCTCCACAGTGGAGCTGCTCCGAGCTCATTAAGCTTCGTCTCTTCACCTGTAAAAGGGGCATGGAGGCTGCCCCAGCTCCGTCATGAAGATGACACGAAGTGACAGATATAAAGGGCCTGGGTCCTGGGAACAGGCTCCTGCACAGGGCACTACCTGTACCTGGGCTTCACCTGGGGATGGACCTGAGGAGGGGAGAACCGCCCTCCAGCTCCGCAGTGTGGGTGGCGGGGCCTCGGGCCTGGAGGGTGCTGGGATGGAGGCCCCCCTTCAGGAAAGGCAAGAGGCCGTTGATGGGGGAAAGACAGGTGTCGGGGGCAAGGTCCCCTGCCCCGCCTCAGTGACTGGCACCAAATGTACGACCTGAAAACCCGGCGTCACCCTGGAAACGCCGGGACCTTGGCGTGGGAGGCAGAATCCTAAAGCTAAAGCAGCCCCAGACCAGGTCTCTGCTTCCTCGACTTCGAAATGGGCACAGACAGCCACCCCCGCCTGGGGCTGCTGGGTGGACCTGGGCTTCTAAAATCCAGGCACTTTACAGCCAGGACGCCTGGCTCACTGTGGGTACTGCCTAGACCCGAGCCCCGGGTGCCCACCTGCACAACAGGCAGAATAACCTCCCAGTACTGGGCCTGGGGCGGGTTAGAGGACGAGGAGTGAGACTGCGGCCCTCGGCTCTGCAGCCGCGCTGGTGGCTGGGGACGCAGGGAGGGCCTACAGGGAATGACAGGGCAGAGGATTGCCCAAGGCCACGTGGCAGTCAGTCTGGTCAAAGGGACCACAGCCACCCACGCTGAGCCCAGCCCCAGCCCAGGTCCCCTGCGAGCGTCCCCTCCCCCATCACAGCTGCCCCTCCCGCGCCCAGGAGTGAGAGGAGGCCCAAATCCAATTAGCCTGGGAGCCGACTGCAGATTGTCGCCCCTTTAATATCGCCGGGGAAGCTGCAGAGATAAATGGGAAATTAGAATTCTGCTGGGGTCCCCAGGACCCGCCTGCCAGCCTGCCCTGAGCCGAGGCTGCCGCAATCCTCCTCGGGACCGATGGGACTGTCTCAGCCCTAATGGAGGCGCTGCCCTGCGAGGCCTGGTCTGCTACCCTGGCTCCCGGCCACCAGCCTCCTGCCACCTTCATTCCCGGCTGCCTCACCCTGCCTTCTCCTACCTCTGGAGGGTGGGTGCCTCGGGAGCAGGAGGGCACCTGCCCTGGCCACCTTCTTCCCTCAGTCTCCTCCAGTCCCAGATCCTGCCCTCCCTGCCTTGGGTGGACCCCAAGATGAGCTGGGGTCTGGGCAGGGCCAACTCCGGGGCCGGGCCTCCCCGGGGCCTGGGGGTACCTCCTGAGTGACCCCGGGAAGAGCAGGCTCAGGGTCTGCAGCGGGGGCTCCTTCTGAGGGACCCCAAAGAGGGTATGAGGAGGGGGCGCCTGCAGCCTCCACCTCTAGAGGGCCACGGCTGCCTCCCCGAGCCCAGGCCACATAGCCCACATGGGCCCCCACTCCTGCTCAGGCTCCCCCTTTGAACAATGGGGAAGAGGCAAACATCTGTGGAGGCCCAGGCCGGGGCCTGGACACCAAGGCCTGACCCTGGGAAGCCACAGGCCCTCCCATGATCAACCCAGAGCCACCGAGCCTCCCCTGCTCGCTCCCTCCCTTGGGGGACACATTTGCTGCTGGGAAAGTTAATCCATTACAGTTTAAAGGCTCCGTTCCTCACTGGCACTAAATTACCTGCTTTGCATTTTGCAGCAACAACTTAACGGTATTAATTTATTGTGCTCTGTCTTTAACAAACATCATTATCATATTGCCAGCCAGGATTATGCAAATGGAGGGACAAGGGAGAAAGAGGCCGATTCTTGTCCCCAAAGTCACCTTGATTTATTAACTTTGGGGCCCTGCAATTGGCCAGGTCTGGGAGACCCAGGTGGGCAGAGAGGCCCAGGGAGGCCCAGGTGGGCAGGGAGACAGCAGAACATGGAAGTCTGGTCAGAGTCCTGAGGCCATGGGTCTCTCAGGGGAGTCCCCTTGAAGGAAGGACTGGCTGGGGCTAAGAGGGATTCCCTTGTCATGTGACTTTGCACAAGTCCATTCCCTTTCAGGGCCTCAGTTTCCCCACCCGTGAAATGGGGCTTGGATTAAGAGGCCTCAGAGTTGACAAGTTGTGAACTTGAGATTCAGCAGTGCATTCGGAGTGATCCCAAAGAGGGGTCAGTGTGCTGGGGCTGAGTAGAGAAGGACCACGTGATCCTGGGGCCAGGGCCCTCCGGGTGCTGCTGCTCCCCACCCCCAGTCTGCCTGACCACTCTTCCTGTGGAACTGGGTCCAGGGAAGGGCAGAGACTGGCTGCCTGTCGGGCCCTGGCTAACGAGGTTCCTAGACTTAGGCTGCTGGTTGAGAAGGGTGAGCCAGGACCACGATGGGAGATGACAATAGTGGCATCTCATGTGCCATGGGCCTGGGGGCCAGGCTGGCCCACTGCGCTGTGGGGGGCCAGCCCCCCTAGACAGAGGCTCAGCTCCTTCTGAGTTTCTGGATTGAGTCCCCCCCACCCGCCGCCCCACGAGGCCCCGGTTGCCTGTTTGGAGAACTGGAGGCAGGTGGCAAGCCGTCCCCTGCCACTCCGGTCCCGCACCCCTGTCTCCTGGTGTGGGAGAGCTCCCTGCTTACACAGCTGGCTGCCCCCGGCCACGGCGGCCCAGTCCCCAGCACCTGCAGCCCGGCTCTGCCAGGAACTCACTGCGGTTGTTTCCAAGCACCCGTGGGCTCTGGCCCAGGTTCCACCCGGGGCCATCAGGGCCTGTCCCCCTGCCCTGCGGAGGCGCCAAGGTGGGGGCTGGAGAGGGGCCAGCAGGGAGGAGAGGGCAGAACCTGTCCGGCCCAACTCCGGCTTGCTGGGCGCGGGGGCCCGCGGGGGACCGGCAGGGAGAG
>NW_026000026.1:4848694-4849375 GCF_001458135.2 Marmota marmota marmota
GTCTCTGCCCCCTGCCTCCTGCTCCCACCTCTGCCCCGTCTCCGAATCCCAGCTCCCCTCGCTCCAGCTCCTTCCTGCCTCTCTGTCTCCTGGACTCTCCCCACAGGGTTTGCAGGACCAGGACCGAGGCCAGGGAGGGGACCAGGAGCAGAGGAAGGGTGGCAGGGACGGAGAGGCAATTCAATTTCCAGAGTCGGCCCTGGCAATTCGGGCTGTCGTGATAAGAAAGCCATTTCCCGGTGACGGTGACGGCTGCTAATCCACACCCGCTTCCCATTCCAAGGAGCCTCCTCCCTCTGCCTGTGCTCGCTCGCCATCACAGGCCACGGGTGGGTCCACTCCAAGGGCACCACGAGGAGCATCTGCATGGCTGGGACAAAGGCCCGACCACGGGGGAGAGGACGGCGAACTCGGGAGGGAAGGAGACTCCACCACTGACGCCCCGTCATCCCTGGGGCTGCGCACAGCTGGGGTCTAACTGAGCCACCACCGGCCCTTGAGATATGCAGGGTCGCCCCCATTTTGCAGATGGGGAAAGTGAGGTCTCCTGAAGCGGTTCCACGGTTCACAGAGGCCAGAGCGAGCACGTAAAGGAAGGGCAGGTGACGTGTGCAGGGCAAGAGGGGAGCCCAAGTGTGGGAGAGGAGCCTGAGCCCTGGGGTGAGGCCTGGGCGGGGGGGG
>NW_026000026.1:4849861-4876095 GCF_001458135.2 Marmota marmota marmota
GGAGTTCAAGCTCCCCTGCAAGTCCCCAGGATGCCACAAGAGGAGAGATGGCAAGGTGGAAGAAGCTGGGTGGCCTTCGTCCCATTTGCTCCCCCAGGAGGAACATGGGCAGGGGACACAAAGCAAGGGACAGTCCTTGATCTGGGTTGTCTCCCTCGGCATCTCCTCCTCCCCGTTGCTGACACTCGGTCTGCTGGGGAGAGGTGGCAGGGCTACGTACGAGGCCAGGCCAGGCAGGACCCTTGTCCTCTTCCCACCTGCCCCTCATGGCCCTGGTTTGGATGGGGCGAGGGGGCAGGGCCAGGGCTGGGCCTCCTTGGCTGTGGGAGGCGCAGAACAGCTGGTAGCTGCGGGCTGTGGTGGTGGCGAGGGGGACCTGCTCTTGCAGTCAAGCTAATCTCATTTGGTTGCTGCAGCCGCACACCCGCGCTGCATGCTAAGTGGCCTGAGGCAGCGGCCGGCCCCAAACAGACCCAGGGGAGGCGCCTAGGCCTGTGTGCGCCCAGGAGAGCTGGAGGCCGCCCTGACTTGGAGGAGAAGCCACATTGGATGGGGCGGGGGGCTGTGGGTGGGAGGGCACATCCTGCGGGGTCCGAGGTTACTCCCAGGGTGGGTCACCTGCCAAAGATGGGGCTCCAGGGTGACCCAGCTCCTCCCAATTCTCGGACCTCTCCTGTGGGTCCCTGGGCCAGGGCCCCTAGAGCAAGCTGGCAGGATTGTGATGGAGGGGCTGGCTGCTGTGGTCACCAGAACCAGGAGACAAGGAGCTGGAGGGAGGCTCTGGGAGGAGGAGGAGGCCGCTGTGGCCGGAGAGGAGTCCTTGAGTCTGCGGCCCCATGGGCCTGGCCTGCTGGTCACCCAGCTGCCCTGGGCCAAGCTGGGGCGTGTTTGGAGGGAAGGCCAGGAAGGGCCCAGCCGTGAGAAATGACTGGGGTTGGGACTCCTGTGAAACGACCTAAAACATCTTTAGTTTGGGGAAGGGGGGGAAGGGCCAGGGCGAGGCTGGGGGTTCTGGCTGAGCCAGGCTGGGCGCTACCACTCCCGCGCCTCCTGAGGGCAGCGGCACAACTGCTGTCAGCGCCACATCCGCGGAGCCCCAGGACCACCCTGCGCCACCCACACTGTAGTGGCCGGGGAGAGTCCTGGAGGCACACGGGGAGCCCGCCTGGCTTCGAGATGGGGCGGCTGCAACAGAGGCCGCACCCTGGCAAGACCTGGGGTGAAGCCAGAGTCTGCGAGTGGCTCCAGAGGCCCCAGCAGTCATCTAGGTCCCTGCCTGGCATTCGCTGGACCTGGTGCAACCCTGGACTCCGGAGCTCAGGTCTTGCTGGCTCGCAGGGGGTTTGGACTGGGGGTAGACCACCCGTGACGGCCGGGGAGAGGAACCCTCTCTCCACTTTGTAGCACCCCAAGACCCGCAGCCCCACACGGCCTTTAGAAAACCACGCTGCCCTCAGTGCCGTGGGACTGTGGGCAAATGCCTCGCATCTCTCTGAACCTCAGACTCCGCCTGGAACGTGAGAACGCTGAGCGTTCACAGGAGCGTTGTGAGGAGCTAAGAAGGCAAAGGCCACAAGAAGACGATCACGAGACACGAAACGGTGCCGGGCTGCGTGGGTGCTCGGCACATGCCTGTTCCCTCCCGGGGAAGCCACCTGTCCAGACTTGAGGGGTACAGAGCCCCCTAGGGCCTGGAGGAGGGTCAAAGGTCGCCCGAGTGCGCCTGCTAGGGACCACAGCAAGACGAAAACTGTGGCCCTCAGTGCCATACTTTGCTGGTCGGGGGCTCTCAGGGCCACAGCTGTGGTCAATGCCAAGTCCTCGGAGCTCCAGGACCACTCTTCGGGTTCACCTGACCGCCCCTCTCACTCATGGGGACCACAGACTACTTGATGGAAAGTTCTGCTGCTGAGCCTCAGATGTGGGCCTGGGCTGCTCAGCCCTCTCCACAGGCCCCTGGCTGCACCCCTGCCCACAGGCCCTCCCCACCCGCCTGGGTCAGGGCTGGCCCAGCTCCTGCTGGGGGTCAGTGGACAGGAAAGGAACTGCACCCGGTCCCCAGCCAGCTGGAGCCCGGGCCTGGGATGCGGTTCCACGGGCAGTTAAAAGTCCCCCTGGCTGTCTAATTTAATCACAGCTGTGTGCACGGTGACTCTATAAATAATTTTTAGTGCGACATAACCATTATTTCACTAATTGCTTCACACGCACCCCTGGCCTGTGAGATAAATTAAAGTTTGCTGAGTCAGCACCTTTGGCCGCTGCAGCTTTGGGGCTTGGGAAGTGCAGCCCGATAACTGAGCTGTCCCCACAGCCACCTCAACCTGGCACCCCGAGAGCCAAGTGCCCCTAGCAAGCAGGGGCAGAGGGTACACGAAGCAAGAAGCACCGAGGAGAAAGGAGTGAGTAAGGGTCACCCTGTACGGTTGTGTACGTTGTATCCTGCACAATGGTACTTGCCAAGAGGGTAGGTGGGTGCTGGAATTCAGCCCAAACCATACCGCATCAATCCAGGTGTCCCGTGCGGGATTGCATTGGTCCTGAAGAAGGTGGCGCTTTTTTGTAATTGACACAAAGGCACAGTATGGACTAGCAGCCCCTGAGCTGACGCCTACCTAGCAGGTTGTCGGGAGGAGGACAAGCAGTGTGTGCCCTGAGGACACCTTTGTGTTAGCTGCGGGTGGGGACCTGGGTTCTGGGTCTGATGCTGAGTGACCTTGGGCACATCACTTTCCCTCCTGCGGGTTAGTTGATCATGTGCTAATCACCTGAGGCTGGGCCGGAACTCCCGCCACCCTGCCCCAGGGCATTCCAAATCAGTAGGTGTGGCCAAGGGCCTCTCCTGTGGCCAGGTAAGCCGGGAACCACCGGGTTCAAAGGTTTCTTTCCTGCAGGGCTTTCCACAGCACCGTCCTGTGCTCAAGAGCAGCGGGAGTCTCAGAGGCCAGAGATGGCGTCGCTTTCCTCAACGCATCCGGCCACGCACCACCTTACTCCCCAGGGCCCTTCCCAGAGGGCGGGGGGCGCATCCTGGAGGGACAGCAGCCAGGGGCTGCGGCTGCACGCTGCCAGTGACCAGCGCAGCCGCTGGCCCAGTGGGGACCTGCACCTGGCCGTGAGCTGGCTGCTCTGGAGTCATTACTTCTCCCCTCGAACCCTCACCCCAAACCTGTGATGTGGGAAGCACCCCCATCCCAGAGACTGAGACGAGGCCTGGAGCCGGCATGTGACCTCCGCGACCTCATGCAGTCAAGAACAGGTGGCGAGCCAGAGCCCCCGGGTGGCCTGGCTCCGGGAACTGGCTCACCCCCTGGTTCTCAGGGGGCTGTAAGAACTGCACATTCCCGAGTACCAGGCCCAGGCTGGGAGGGGTGACCAGCTCCTCTGGGTCCAACACGTGGGGTCCCTCTGCACTGGCTGCCTTTGAGACGTCCCAGGGCGTGTCCTGAGTTTGGGGCCTCTCCTTCCCACAGTCCCCTGGGCCTCATCACCTGCATGCTGTTCCTGCCAGAATGAAGAATGGTGACAGCCCTCGGCCGGTTCTCCAAGGTCCCGCTTAGCATCCAGGGAGGCCAGAGGAGGAGCTGGGGAGTCGGGGGACGTGCCTGTGACACCCACAGTGGGTGTGCTTCAGAGGCCGCCTCTCAGTCTGCTCACCTCCAGCTCATCTCATCCGCCAGCCTGGCCAGCCTGGGGACAGTGACCTCCCTAGATCGGCCTCCCCTTCCAGGGTGAGTCCCTCCCCACAGTCCCAGCCACCCTCCGAGGGTGGCACTCCAGCTCTTGCTCATGGGCCTCCAGCCGACCGGCGACATCTCCCGCCTGTTCATTGTGAGACCTTGCTCGCCACCTGCACGCCCGCCTGTCCCAGGTACTGCAGAGACATCAGGGAACAGAGGAGTGACACCTGTGGAGCTCTGAGAGCAGCAAGTCTGCACGTACCCCGGGCTGCCGGGCCAAGAACATGACTTAGAAGCTGGGGTGCGGGGAGCAGATGCCCCTGCCCAGCCAAGGCGTCTGCAGAGAGAATTCAGGGTTCGGTGAAGACCACACTTTTGATTTCACTGACCTTAACTGAAATGCAGTATTTCTCTTTAATTATGAATGTTGGTGACACGTCATGCCAGTCTTAAGAGTGCCTGTGACTTTGTCCTATCACATTAGAGCTGCTGCAGACGTATCAAAACCTCATCGGCAGCCATCGCTGCTTCGGAGTCGTGGAAGCTGATGGAGCCAGCACTAGATCTTGTTATTTACCGCATTGATAAAGAGGCACGTCGAGTGTCGTATCACATTGGTCTTGTGACTATGTGGGAGCTGTGTTGGGTACAGTTGTCTGCCTCAGTGCATCTGTGTGTGTCCTTCTGGGCAATGACAAACATCATTATGGTCCCTGAGGAAGGGACCATAAGCTTTGCCAAGTGTCAAGGGACCTGGGGCCCCATAGGTTCCCTCCTGCTTGGGAGCGGATGGGGAGGGCAGGTGGCAGCAGAGTGGCCAGCAAGGCTCTGGGTGGTGTCTCATCAGCAGCCTGAGGGAGGCTAAGGGGCCTCCAGAGCGTGAGGATTCCCGGTCAGGTTCCCGGTCAGGTTCACTGCAGCAGGTGGGACCACAGGGCTGAGGCCTTTGGGTGGGAAGGAGCAGCGGCGGCCAGGGTGGTTGGGGAGTGGCCATGGGGGGAGGACAGAGAGGAACAGGGACCATGTGATGGAAGGCCCTGTATTCCAAGGGGCCAGGCATTCCCGGGTATCCGTAGGAAGGCTCACTTTGGATGTTGGGCTTCAAGTGACAGGTAAGTGGGAAGCAGGGACATCAGGGACATGGTGATTGAAAATGACAGTGGCCTGGAGCGGGGCAAGCTGTCCCACCCTCATTCCAGATGCTGGGTTTGTGTCTGTTGGGGACAAGCTCTCCCTTAGTTGCCTAGACTGGCCTCAGGCTCACTGGCCTCCTGCTCAGCCTCCCAGTAGCTGTGGGCTAGGGGAACACAGACTCTCACCACTGCACCCGGCGAGGAGGCTTTGTGTTTTGAGGCTGAAGTCGTTGGGACTTTGCTGAATGGAGTGCCAGGGACCTTCCCACTGGGCTTTGGTTCCTGCCGCTCCCTGGGATGCGCTCTCCAGGTTTCCGCCCCCTGGCCAGCTCTCTCCTCTGACCCCTTGCCCCCAGGGTAGAGGCTGCCAACTGCCTCCTTTCCTCCCAACAGCATCTGGGGGAGTAATGTGCCCAGCTTGGAGGCCACACATCCCAGCCTTCTTCACAGTTAGGGGTTGCCATGGAGATCTAATTACAGTCACTGGGCAGGGCTTCCAGGATGGGCTTTTGATAGGATGCTGACTCATTCTCTTGTCCCTCTTCTTCCTCTTGCTGATGGCTGAAGCCCCCCCCTCCCTTTGGAACCATGAGAGAAAGGTCAGGGGAACCACGGCGCCCTTGACCTGAGGTCCTCCAGAGCAGAACTTCCACCTGGACTTCCCACCCTGAGAAAATAAAGCACGGTGGGCTCAAGGCAGTGTGGTCGCGTCATGTTATTAACAGTAGAATAAAACTCCTACCTGACGTAACCACAGACCCAACTGCTTGCTAGACAGCTCCACTGCATCACGGACCCCTCAGACTGGACCTGCGCAAGGCGGGCCTGTCATCCTTTTCTCAAGATCTCCTCACTGGGGAACTCAAACACGTGAGAGAAGAGAGATCTGGTCACTCGAGAGCTGCAACAACCTACTACCACCTACCACCACCACCCACCCGTCCATCCATCCACCTATTTCTCCACTCATGCATCTGTCCATCCACCCATCCATCCATCCACCCATCATCCATCCATCTACACCTCCCTCCTTCTCTCCCTCTATCTACCTACCCAACCATCTATCTATCCACCCAACCATCCATCCATCCATCTACCCACCATCCATCCATCATCCTTCACCATCTCTCTGTTCCTATGTGCTCACAGTGAGGACAGAGACATGAATAATATATCTTATTTGATGCTCATTTGTATCTGTGTGACAATATTTCTGGAAGGATACACTGTGCAGGGAAACCGGGTACCAGGAGACAGGGATACTTATTTCCTTTGAACATTTTGAGTTCTGTAAAGTGGGTATGCATTCACTATCTAAACATTTTTAATTAAAAATATATGTACATCTCATTTGGATTTTCAGAATTTGCCTTGCTCCTGAAAGGCTTTGAGGCGGGTTACAAGAGCACACAGATGAACAGACACAGCCCTGCTGACAGGGCGGACAGTCTCGCGGGGAAGACAGATGAGTAAACAATCCAGTATCACGTCCTGGGAGGGCGGAGGGGCACAGATGCCAGGCGGCTCAACATGGCCTCCAGTGATCCTGGTGGTGCACTAAACCAGCGTCCCTGAGTAATGACCTGACACAGCCACCTTCCTCTGGCCCCTGGCTGGGCTTGGAAACCAAGGTGTCCACTGCTGGGATGCACGTGGCCATGTCCCCCTCCTCCAAGTTCAGGCACGTGTGTGGAGCTGCTCCTGAAGTCACTGTCCTTGTGTCCAGAGGCGACGCAGGCTGTCTGTGTGTTTATGCCGTGGGAGTCCCCAGGGCGGGGGGGGCGGGAGGCTGCCGGGTCCAGTGCAGCCACAACCCCAGGACCCCTTCCACAGCCCGGGGCGGCGAGGTGGGACGGCGAGGGCGGGAGCGCTCAGCCAGGCACAGAGGAGCGGCCGAGGCTGCGGGGAGAATATGGTCTTTTCAGAGCAGACCTTTGAAATCGAGCAAGAATAACTTTAAACAATAAGATGCTTCTCTCCCCCGGCTGTTGCCCAGGCAACGCCACAGTGCTCAACAACTATTTAGTTTTTTAAGAAACCAAATCTCCCTCCCTTGGTCAGCTCCCGCCAGGAAGATGAAGAGGCGGTGGAGGCGCCCCTCGTGGCCCATTGTGCGGGAACCCGGGTCAGCCGCCTGCAGCAGTGACATTTAAATCTGACGTTACACATTATATATGAACCCCGGCTGCACTCCTCTGTGGCTTGTGCTCCTGAACTGGGGCGGCTGCAGGCTCCCAGCCCAAACTCCGTGCCCATGTGCTACTTTGGCAGTTTGGGGGTCACAGACCCGGCTGATCTCTGCCCGCCAAGCGTCTGGTAGCTGGTAAGAGTGTGTGGTGATGACGTGTCCCAGCCCTCTCCATCACTGCCCAAGAGAGTCAGGGGTGGCCTTGTGCAGCTGGGGACTGTGCAGCCCCCAGAAGGGGCCTTGACGGAGAATACCAGCTCCCAAGGCAAACTGGTGCTGTTGGCTCTGGGCCTCCAACAACCTGGCCAGGGGGCTTCTTGTTATCCCCAAACGACACACCGATTAAAAAAAATGTGCCTAGAGTTCTGAAGAAGACTGCTAGATGTCAGTACTTCCCAAAGGAAACCCTTGAGTGTCCAAGGATGTAGGTGTCACCATGAGCCCATCTCTCCAGACATGGGAACAGGGGCTCCACTGAGACAAGCCATAGTTGGGCAGGATTTGAACCCAGCTCAATCTAGCTTCAGGGCCTGGGCTCCCTGAGTCTCATCCCACCTTGCCTGGGGAGGCCCTGTGACCTGGGGACAGATGAGCGGATCTTTCCTGGCTCCTGGGGCTTGGGTGATGGTGCTGTCCTAGAGGGGGACCAACTTTCCAGGTCACCTTCATGGAAGGAGGAGGATGAGCTTTGGCAACACGAAGTTCTGGGTTGTGTATCCTTGGGTGAGTTAATGCACGTGAAGCTCGTTTTGCTGATCTGTAAAGTGGGGTAACACTCCACCGGGAGCTCGGTAGTGAAGAGGGATCAGCAGCCACCGAGGCGCTGGTCTCACTCAGTGTCTGCAATGGTCACCTCAGACACAGTAGCTTTATGACCATTGTCAGTGTGGAGATGGAGCCCGTGGCGCCTGGCGGTGGGGTCGGACGCTGGAAGTTACAGCTGATGAGCGCCACCATGAGCTCAGGCAGGCCCTGGCACGTAGTAGGTGCAGAGCGGCCGTGGCTTGCTTCTCCCTGGAAGATAAATGGAGGGGCTCTGTCTCCCAGGAAACAAAACATGGGAGAAAGTTAAATTTAGAAAAGCCCAGCCAGGTTAGAAGGAGCCCCTTATCCAGCCCGCAGCGGCTGGGAGGGGAACCTGGCTTCAGCTGGGGAGTCCCGGCAAGGACAGGCTCCCCTGGGGGGGCTCCCCTGGATCTGGGCTCCTGGCAGGCAGTGTGGGGGTCGCCGCTGGCAGCTGCTGGAGTGGAGAAGTCCCTCACCTGAGACAGGTGACCTTGCCCTGTCTGAGAATCCCTGGAGGCTGCACTGAGTCCCCGGCAATGACAGGGAACACAGGCTGATGACAAGCCACCAAGGTGCAGAATAACGTTTCCTGGCTGACACTTTGGCCACCTCTCCCTGGGCCCTCTCTCTAGGAAGCCCAGCAGATGCTCTTCCTCCACTTCCCAGCTCCCCCTGTGATTCCCGCCCCCCACCCCAGCACGTCTGGGTGGGGGACAGCATTTAGCGCCACTAAATGGCAAGCCCAGAGGTGCAGCGGGGGAAGGGCCAGGCACTGAACTCCCATCGGCTTCCTTCACGAGATCAGTGCCTTAATTTACGAGGCCTGAGTGAGTCTCATTTCCCCAGTGCGCGTTGAGTAATTAACTATTAATAAAAGCATTACTGAGTTAACCACGGGGGCATGTTTAATTCATGGGGCAGCCCCGGGAACAGGACGGAGCAGGGCTCAGTGGGAGATTCCTCCCTGGGCAAAATATTACCAGCAGGATGCCGCCCAGCTAGACCCAGGGCCCCCTCGGAGGGCCATTATTCTCATCCCTAACCAGAGGGACGCACCCCTAGGAGGCAGAGCCTGCCTTCCCTTCAGACCAGAGGCTGCAGAGTGCGGGCGGGGGAGGGGAGGGACTCTGGGATGGGTGAGCCCCAGGAGAGGGCTCCCTTGGTGGCTACTGAGGTGAGTGACCTTGGGCAAGTCACTTAGCTTCTCTGATCCTGTTTCTCATCTGCAAACCGGGACCACTAATAACAAGGACTTCTGGGTGGGCTGCAGGAGGACTAAAGGAAATTGGGGTGGGAGAGGAGGTGGCGAGTGGATGAGATGGTTGGTGCTTCTCCTCCTGGCACGGAATTCTCTTTAGGATCAGCCTCCTGCCCCTCCCTAACTTAGAGATACCCCCAGTTGTTAAGTGAGGTGGGGGGAGGGAGGTATCCCTGCTTGTTCCAGAGAACCCAGTGGAACAGTCCCTAGCAGGATACCTCCTGGGTCCTGGGGGCTCTTCAGAGGCAGGTGGACCTCCCCACCCCTCTTTCCCCACAGACACCTCCAGCCAGCTATGGTGAGTTAATTCTTCCCTCCAACACACTGTGCTCATCTCGTGCTCATCCACACCTCTGTGCCTTGCTTAGCAAACTCCTGTTAGTTCTCAAGACTCAGCCCTTCCTGGAAGTCCCCCCACCCATGCAGATAGACCCAGGCAGAATTGATTCCTCCCCTTTCTGTGCCTCCTGGACATTCTTCAATTGTGGCATCTACCTGTCCACCCACTCATCCATCACCCATCATCATCCACCCATCCACCCATTCACCAGCCGCCCCCCATCCACCTTTCCACCCGTCCAGCCATCATCCATCATCCATCCACCCATCGCCCATTCATCCAGACTTCCCGCTGAACACCTGGAATACGCATCTCTGATCCCACTGAACTTTTGGACAAGTCTGGGGCTTTCCTTAGACCAGCCGTTCTTGGTCTTTTGGGGATCTAGGACTCTCCCAGGAAAATACACGTATGTACACACATGCCAGGTGCAGCGTCCCTTTTCATGGATCATGGTGGTCTCTGGAGGCAGATTGTGGCCCTGGGTACCATGGACACTGTGGGGCCATGCTCAGACCCCGCTTTGGGCATGAAGGCCTTATCCCCCTGGAGCATGGCAAGGGGACAGGCCTGGCTGTCAACCTCCTGGGGGGTTCTCTTGGTTTGAAGATAACCGGCACACCTGAAGTCAGGCCCCTTCCAGGGGCCGGTCACTGCCTGTCTCCTGTCTCAGGGCACCTCTGCTGGGCCATTCCAGCTCTAGGGCACAACTGTGGGGCTGGGGCCTGTCTTGGGGACGCTCAGCTTCCTCCTCCGCAAGTCCCTCTTTCTAGTCAGCAGCCTGCTCTAGTCTTCATCTCTAAGTCTGCTTTCCAGGGAACCACTGGGCTTAAAGGCCCACAGAAGTTCCTTGAGGACAGGGACAGTGGGTGTGTTACTGTCACCTGTCACTGACTCCTTTTATCAACTGCAGAAACCTTGTTTGAATACCCGCTAATGCGTTCTCTCGGTCCTCTGTTCTGGGACTCTGTTGACTCCAGCAGGGGAGTTCCCATCAGGTATCGGGAGAAAGGGACACCCCACCAGCCGAAGCCAGCAGGACTCAGGGGCCTGTTCAGGAAAATGTACTAGTTGCCAACGAAACTGTAAATAACCATGGGAACAGAAGTCAGGCTACCTGGTTACCACGAAGCAGGGGAAGGGGACTGGCTGATGTCAGGGCTGGGCTGGCAGGGGGGACAGGCTCAGAGGGAAGCCGGGAGGCTGAGGCCTGGTGTGAACGCCGCTGGTGGTGGGCACAGCCTCTTCTTATAGCCCCCAGGTCCCGGGATGGAACCAGGCCTCCCGCACGCCTCCAGGCAGGTGCTCTACTGAGCTAAGCTCCGCCCCGGGACTGGGGCAGTAACTTCCAAGTGAAAACCTAGAAACCCCCCATTTAGTTCCCACTATTGGAAATTCCTTTGCAGAACAAATGTCCAAGTGGCTCCTCTTTGAGGCAAGGATGGGGACCATGGTGGTGGGGCCTTAGTGCTGGCCACTCCTCTTTCATGCTGTCACTGGGAACGGTGTGTGACATTTCCACTCCTGATGTTCACTGAGAGCTAAGGAGAATGTGCCCAGCACCGTGCCAACCACTTTGCATATCATTTTCTCTTTACAGCCACTTATAGATTATCATTCCTTCTTTATAGACAAGGAAGAGAGGACCAGCAATATGGCTGAGATCACAGGGCAGAGAAAAGCGAATCTGAATCTGGTTGTGTCCCCAGGATGAATTCTTAGCTGCTCTCATGCCTTGCCTCTGCGAATTCAGTTTCCGCAACCATGAAATAGGTGCAGCGGTTCCTGCCGCACTGGGCTGCTCAGGATCCACTAACCTGTGTGAAGGGCGTCCAGTGGCTGGTCCCTTCGTCCTTCCTTCCCCATTCCCATCTTCTGCCTGTCTCTTCTCCCAGTCTGGGCTGGGAGAAAGGGCCGGCATCTCCAAGGACAAACATCTCTGTCCCCAAGTCCAGCAGTGCCTGCCACATGGCCAGCACTGTCTGAATGCTGTTGCCCTAAATGGAGGATCTGAGGGTCCCCACTTTTGTTTCTCTGCACTGGAAACTTGGAACCCGTCTCAATAGCTAGTCCACGCAGCAAGTACCACTGAGAGAATTCTCCCGCTGCCGTGTAACTACTCTCATGCCACCGGGACTTTCAGGGTTTCACAGCAGATTGGAGCAGATACAGCCGCAGATGATCCGGCCCCCAAGGCTGAGGCGAGGACCAGAATGAAGATGCAGGTACACAGGGTCCTGCCTGGTGGCTCAGGCCTCTCCCACAGCAGACTCCAGCTCGCGCAAGTCCCCGCTACAATGCCAACTGCGGACGTCCTCATATATTGGGGGCATTAACCTTCCTCCCACTGTGGGCTCCTGGGAGAGGCAGTGGGCATGTAAGCACTTAAAACCCGAACCCGCAGGTCAGCCCTCCTCCCTCCTCCCCTTCTGCTGGGGACAGACACCACAGCCTGGAGAGACCAGTCACATCCTCAGCTCCTGTCAACCTGTGCAAGCACCGAGTTTCCATGGTGACGCTGCAGCCCCGAGATGCAATGGCTGCAGACAGCACGGGTGGTTGGAGGGCTGAGCCGGTGAAGGCTGTCTGGCCTGGGAGGCCAGGCGGAGGGGCGGGGGAGTAGGGGAGGGAGCCCTCCTCTAGGCCTGGCTGGTAATTGCTGCTAAGTGAGGGGCTGTCATTGAGGCCAACAGGAGTGCGGCAGGAGCCCGGTGCTGCACCCTGTAATTACTGCACCAGACAGCGCTCCCTCAGTGTGTGTGTGTGTGTGGGGGGGGGGCAGGAAGTGCTCATCCACCTGCGCCTGGGGCAGTGGCAGGCACTCCCGCCCCAAGAAGCAGCGGGCCCTGAGGCTGAGGCCACCTCCCCAGCAGGCTCCCTTCCTCCAGCAGGAACCCAGCTTCCTTTCATTCTGGGCCCTGGCCCCAGAACCTGCAGGATCCAAGGTGGACAGATGGGCAGAAACAGACAAGGGGTGGGCAGCCTGTTTGCCAGCGTCAGCAGGGAATGGGAACTGGAGGCTGGTCCTCCATGGAGGATCTGAGGGCCTGTCCCGCTAGCAGGGGACCTGGCTCCACACTTGAGGACCCTTCACAGCAGGGTACAGCAGCCAGCCACTGTCTCAGTCCCTCCGCCCCAAGTCAGGTTTCGCGGGGACACAACCACACCCTTTTGTTTCTGTATTGGCTCTGGCTTCCTTTCACGCTACAACAGAGTTGAGAAGTTGTAACAGATGCCATATGGTTCCCAAACCGAAAATGTTTACCATGTGTCCCTTTACAGGAAGTTTGCAGACCCTTCTAAAAGCTCTACACCCTAGGCCCAGGCCAGTGAGTTCTGGCAGATACAACAGGGCTAGCCTTTTATAAGCGCCCCGTCCTGGTCCCCCCTAAGTCGCCTCCTCTGCCTGGAGGAGTCTGGACGAGGTGGCAGGCCTGCAGAGGTGGCCGAGTGCTGCAGCCGGCGCAATGGCGCCACCTGCTGTGAGCGCCCGAGCCCCCCAGGGGAAGCCCTGGCTGTAGGCCTGGGGCTGGGAGCCACAGGTATCAGGCTAGGGCTTGCTCCCTGCCCACAACACGCGAGAGGACGGCACAGTGGAGAAGCGTTGGCCAGGTGGAGGGAAGTGCGTGGAAGGCGGGCCAGGGATCCTCACAGGAGGCAGCACAGGACCCGGATGGAGGCGCAGGCCCCCCACTCACTTGGCAAGCTTTGTCTTTTCTAGGTCCTGATCTCTTGGTTGATGAAAGGTTTGAAACAATAAGCCTAAGATTTAAATCTGTTACAAATACTGGCAAGAATCTTCAGACTCACATTACTTCCATTTCACAGAGAGGTTAGGTATTCACTTAAGGTCACATGGAAAGGGACAAAGCCAGGATTCAAATATAGGCTGTAAAAAACATGTTCAGCCCCAGGGTGCTGTGCTCAGTAGATACTCATTTATTCTCTGCCTGCAGGTATGGGGGGCCTTGCAGAGGGGCAAGCAGGAGATGCAGGAGGCCAGGATGGGCCTGGTCACTTATGGAAGGCCCCAGCAGGGACAGAGAAGGTGAGGTCAGGCCTTCACAGCCCTCCCTGCCCCCACTCCCCTAGGCAATGTGAGTGGCCACTGGACCATAAACCCATTTATTTCCAAACTATAAATAAATCTGAGAAAGATGCAGTCCAGGTGATGAGGCCCCAAAATCGTCACACCCCCACTGCCCTGCAGTCCAAAGTCAGCCCCCCTAGAAGGCCGCTGTGCTTCTGACATCAGTCTTGGGCAGGGCCTGGCCAAGGGCCTAGAAGGACCCACCACTTTCTTCTCCACCAGGATCCAGGCGCAGCGTGGGCGAGCTCCAGCCAGGCCGAGGCTGGCCTGGTGCTCACCCTGTTGACCAAGCTCTGAGGCAGGGGTAGGAGCCACAAGCCCCTGATTTAGCCTGCCACAGGTGACTCCCAGGCCACTGCTCCCAGCTGCTGTGAAGAGCCACAGGGCCCTGGGTTGCGGCCAAGTGCTCAGAGCAGCGCTGGTCACAGAGCAGCCTGCAGTTGCTCCGCTGGCCCCTCACTGCTGCCCCTGGGCCACGAAGTAGTCTTCCTCCTCATTGTCCTCATCCTCTGGCTGGCTGCTCCGGAGCAGCAGCTCCAGGTCAGGGTTGGAGCTCAGCCCCTTCAGGGGTCTGGATCCACCTTCACCTGGGGACACAATCAGTTATGGACCCGATAATGGCGCACTCCCTGAGCCTCAGCAGCAGCCAGGAGGGGAGCCGAGAGCCAGCCCTTCAGGGCGGGCAGGCGAGGCTGGGCGAGGGGGAATCAGGGGTGCCAAGAGTCGCAGGGAGTGACATCAGAGAATGGAGGCCTCTGGAAGGCTCCAGTTACCTCTAGAGTGTAGAGTTTTGAGGGCCACGTGCAGAGATATTCCGGAGAGGCAAAGGGCAAAGCCCAGCCAGTTCAGGAGGCTGATCTGATCGCCCAGCAGGTGAGCTGCCAGCAGCAAAGTGCAGACTTCCTGTGGGCAGGGAAGGTCAACAGGGGGCGCTCCTTCTGGGGGAGAGGAGGGCGGGGCCTGCCTAGCTCAGACTAGATCCCAACCCCCAGGACTCCTGGCCAGAGCAGGGCTGGCAGGCCTGGAGGGTGAAGAGGTGAGGGACAGGCTCCCCACACGGCATTCCTGCTAGCCCCACTTTGCTACTGAGGCAGAATGTCACAGAACTCTGCTGGGAAAAAGAGGGGCACAACAGACCCAGGGTTGGTGTGGAGCCTGCACCAAGGGCTCAGGACAGGGTTAGCTGCCCTGGCACGGGCACCTGTGGATGGGTAGCCCTCAGCTCCTTCGGGCAAATGCAGGGTTGTGCTGGGCTCTGAGGATACACTGTCCCAGGGTCCTTCATAAACAGTGACCGCAGGTGGGACTGGTGAACAATGCACTCTCGGAACCACAGCTTATGCCTCATCCTTTGGCTGCCAGCCAGAAGGCCCTCAGGGGACCTCATTTCTGCTCCAGTGTGGCGTCTGCCTGGTCAAAGAGAAGACCCCTCCTGGTCCTGGGCAGGGAGCTGCAGCGGTGGTGGGGGAGGAGGAGGGAGGGAGAGCAGGGAGGGAGGGAGAGCAGGGAGGGCTTCAAGGCACCAGAAAAGTTCTAAGACTGACAATAGGTGGCACTTTGCATGACACAACTCCTGCTGGGCCCATGGCAGACACTGCCAATCGATCATGGAGCTCTACTGATGAGTCTGGGTGGGGGCTTCTCAACCTATGGCTCCAGGACACTGCCACACGTCCAGGGCTGGCACTGGAGTAAAATGTAACCGCAGCCTGGGTCTAGAAGGGTCAGACTGGCCCTGAATCCCCACTGTGTACCCTTGGCTGGGAGCAGCTCTGCAGGTCTGAGGGGATGGTGGAGAGAGGAGAGACAGGAGCATAGTGCTGTCACTGAACAGGACACTCTGGTCTCTTCTCCAAAGGGCCCAGGAGTGCCGGAGCTGGGGTGGAGGCTGGGTGAGGAGCCTTTATGGGCCCTCTAAGGGAAAAGAGGGTCACTTCCAAGTCTGTACCTTAAAAATGCCAGCAATGGAGAGAGTGAGGCTGGAGGTTCGGGAAACCAGGAGGAACTCCGAGAAACCCAAACCGAAGGCGAGAATCCCGCCAAGGAAGAGACTCCCAAGTACCCACAGGAGCAGCCCCGTGTCCTGGAAGCGGAAGATTTTCTCAGATGTGGACAAGTGCAGACCTGGAGCAACGCGGGGAGAGAGAGCGGGAGGCCGAGGCCGGGCCAGGGCTACCCTGTCCAGCAACCAGCCTTGTCATCACTGAGGTGGACGACACACGGAGCCCCTGCTGACCATCCAGCTGGGGGAAAGAACGAGGGGTACAGAGTAATCCCACCAAGTGGCTGAGATCCTGGGAGAGTGGAGGAGTTGGAGCCCCAGGGTAATTCAGGCGGGGTCCCAACAGGGAGTGGTGTGGACTGAGGGCTTCCCTGGAGGGTGTGGCTGGCGCTCCTTCAGACAGTCTGCTTGCCTTTTTTTTTTTTTTTTTGCCATTTTGGGGACGGCATCCAGGACCTCACGGATGACAGGCAAGCGTCCTGCCACCAAGCCCAAACCTAGGTCTTGCTAGTACACAGCTGTGGGACTTGGGCCAAGATGTTCCCTTTCTGGACTTCAATTTCTCTGCTGATAAAATGACAGGATGGAACTGGATTGGATTTCCCTAGCAAGCAGCGCCATCAAGCTTCACTCCCTCCCTCCCTCCCTTCTTTTGGGACCAGAGATTGAACCTGGGGTACTCTACCACTGAGACACACCCCAAGCCCTTCTGATTTCTTTATTTGGAGACAGAGTTTTGCTAAGTTGCCAAGGCTGGCCTTGAACTTGCAGTCCTCCTGCCTTAGCCTCCCCAGGGCTGATGAGCATTTCTCAAAAAGAAAACATTCACCTATGTGAACAGATGACTGCACAAAACACAAATTTTGTCTAGGGACTTTTAGGAGTCCCTCCAACACTGTCCCTCTGAAGGGACAATTCTCCGGGTCCCCAGCAAGATCCCCATGGTGTATCAGCAGAGGGTGGAGTGAGCTCTGTACTAGACACATGTGGGAGCTGGGCACTGACAAGCACTTGGGCATTTTGGAAGGAAGCACCAAAGAAGTAGAGGACGGCCCACCCCTGTCCCCCCCGGCAGCCAGTGGACTCACAATGCAGGACATCCAGCTTGGGCTGGCTCCGCAGGGCTGCCAAGGCACAGGCAAATTGAAGGGAATTCGGGGAAGAGCAACATAAGTAATGAAGGCGCTTGGGGGATTAATTTACCAGAAAAGATTAAAGGAGCTAAATCCATGCAGCTTTGCTAAGTGGCGACTACCAGGGGCTTTCGGATGAGGGTTTGCAGATGGGGGAATGGTGCAGACACCCAGGGGGGGCGGGAGCATGGTGTTTGGTGCAGGGGGCATAATGAAGGAATGGGGAGGGATTTTAAAAAGGAAAAACATGAGGCTCTGAACAGAAGTCTCCTGGACAACGGGCTGCAGAATAATTTTCTCAGGGAGGTTGGAGATGCTTCACTGTTTGAAACTTAAATGGATGTGGGACAGAATTTTCTGTAATGACCCTGAGAACAGTTGCGACTCTGGGAGGAAGAATAAATAGACAGAGAACAAAGACTAATCCCCAAAACCGGCAAAGAAGGTGGTGCTGTGCCGCCCCACCTCCAAGTTCTCTTTCCTCCTCCTCTGGAAGCCCCAGCCCCAGGCTCCTGCACGCTGGCCCCTGCCCAGCCCATCCCACACAGTTACAGGCCAACATGTGAGTAAACCTCCTGTCCTGCTTCTCAGGACACCCTGCCTGCCTTAGTCCACCCACTCCTCTCATCTGCCAAAATACACGGATGGTCTGGGGAACTTTTCTGACTCGCTCACTCCACCCTCCTAAAACAGGCGGTGACTCTGCCCTCCTAGGGGCAGCATGCAAGATAGGGAAGAGTGGGCTTAACCGCTTGAAGCCAGGAGGCTGGGTCCAAATTCTGGCTTCCTTGTGAGCTCTGGGACCCTGGGCAAGCTCTCTTCCCTTCTGAGCCTCAGTTTCTTTCATCCGCAAAACCAGGTGACAATTACAGTATCAGCCAGTTTTTTGGGAGGACTTAATAAGTGTTTGACACACACACACACACACACACACACACGTATATCTATATACAATATATATCTATATATAATATATACATGTATATATAAATATATATAAAAACAATATATATATATATATATATATATATATATAAAACAATCAGCTCTTCAGAAACTAATACCCCTACCCAGTCCTGTTCTACTCCTGTGAGACAGCATTGATCTATTTCTGAGAATGGAGGCCCCGTGATTTAAACACCTTACACTAGGATCCACCCCTGAAGCTTCCAGCTCCTCAACACTGCCACTTTGGGACCAAGCTTCCAGGACATGAATCTTTGGGAAGACAAATCACACCCAGACTATAACATGCACACTTCCTATTGTGTATATGCCAGGTTACTTTCAATGATACACTAAAGTAGAAATTTGTAGGTAGGGAACCTAAATCTTAATTTTACTAGATAATGCCAATTATTTTCCAAAAACGATTATCCCAATTTACTGACCTACAGGAAATATGAATGTTTTCTGGCATTTGTAATATGTTTTTGCTATTGTGTAGTTTTATTTCTTATTGAGCTGTTTGACTTTTTAAAATAAATTCATGTATTTTTTCCATAAAAAAAATAAGTATTTGAAATAATTAATATAGCCAGGTGTGATGGTGCAGGCCTATAGTCCCAGCTACTCTGGAGGCTAAGGTAGGAGGATTGCAAGTTTGGGGCAAGACTGGGCAACTTAGTGGGACCCTATCTTCAAATAAAATATCAAAAGGGCTTGGAGTGTAGCTCAGTGGGAGAGTGCCCCTGGGTTCAATCCCTAGTACTGGAAAAAGAAGAACAAAAAAAGATGAAAATAGTCCCTTCAGCACTCTGTACAGTCATTACCATCACTGTCCTTATGTTTTACACTCTTTCTGCAGCAACTATCAGACTGGATTCTAGCCACTTGCTTATGGGTCTATCCAGTCCCAACACAGGTACAGGGGTGGGGCTGCGTCTTCGACGTTGGCAACCTCTAAAACTAGCACCACACAGGGATCTGGGATTCGCTGTTCTGAGGTGCCCCGAGGTGGCTGGCCCAACATACCTTCAAATATGGCAAACAGAGGGAAGAGCCCCAGAAACATGAGTGGCTGCAGGTGGAACATGGTGTCGATGGGGTTCTGGAGGCCTGCAGGGTAGGACACAGAGGTCAGGAGGTCTGGCTGGTGCTTGCACAGCCTCCAGCCTGCCTGCACCTGCCCCGCCCAGGCTCACCCAGCTCAGCCTTCTGCAGGAGCATCTGGGTGAGGGTCCAGCGAATTCCACCGATGAACGAGGCCCCCAGCACCAGGGAGAAGCCCTTCATGTTGAACTGGGTGGACTTGTAGGTGAACATGAAGAGGCCCCCAGCGATGAGGAGGACCACCAGGACCAGGGCCGCACGCTGGGAGGAGGGGAGCAGGTGCAGCTGACTCAGGGGTCCGCCACACCCAGAGCCGGGGGTCAGCATCTCCCCTGGCTCCCCCTGGGGCAGGAGATCTTCTACCTCAACCCTCCCAGGAAGTCGCAGACAGCCCTTGCCCACTGACGTATGAAGGGTTGACAGCTGGCATGTCCTCAGTATCCCTTCCTAGTCTAAAATACCACAGTGCTTTCTGAGATCTGTTCCAAGTCCCGAGTGGCCTCTCCGCCTCCCTGGCCACCAAATGAGGACCACCGCTTTGCACAGCAGGGCTCTCCAGGACCCTCCTGATTTCTTCTGTCAGCTGCTGACACACTTGTTTCTAAATACTCTGCATATTGTCCCTATGCCTAGGTCCCTTCTCAGAAGAGGGAGTTACTGCCACCTGGGCTGGGCCTGTCCCAGTCACCGCTCAGATTCCCTCTTCTACTCGGGGCATACAGCGGGTAGGAAGGACAAAACAGATGTGGGGGCCTCACCAGCTCCTCCAGCTTGAAGATCAGAGAGAAGATCAAGATAAACAGCACAGCCGAGGACTTGGTCATTGTGTACCTGGAAGTGGAAATCACCCACACTGCACTGCGGGAGTCGGGGTTAGGACCCGCCACCCAGAAGAGAGCCCAGAGCACAGATCAGCAGGCTGGAAGGGGGAGGAGGCTGACTTTCCAGAGAGCAAGTGGTGCTGCTCAGGGCAGCAGGGCAATCTGGGTACAGAAGATCAAAAGGAGCCTTCCTGAGTCACCTGGGCCGATAAGGGACCTGTCATCGAAGACTCTCTGAGGCCCCCGATTATCACTGGGAGACAAGGCTGCGTGTCTGACATCGAGGAGTTCTATCCTTTATCTAGCCCTTGGCCAAGACCAGGAAAGGAAGAACAGATGAGACGAGAGGACACGAAGAGGACCGTGTCCTCTGAAGCCAACGTGACACAACGAGCTATCACCCAGCCCGTGCCCACACTGGGCGCTGATGTGGCCAATGCTCTGTGGCCAGCCCCTTCCTCGGCTCTGCTGTTCTGTCCGCATCCCCTGGCTTCCCCCGCTGCCTGGCAGGCACAGCGTCCCCTCTGCGCTGGGCTTACGGAAGAGGTTGGAGACTTCTTGGAGAGCTGCTAGGTGCCAGGGAGGAGCTGAGAGAGCAAGGGCTGGTCCCAGAGAGTGATGGAGTGGCTGGCCCATCGGCCAGGTGCGCAGACGGCAGCCGGTACTCACAGCGAGACGGTGATGTAGAGGAAGCTCCAGTTGGACAAGCCCACGTCAAGTGCTGTTGCCAGTGCTGTGGAGACAAGGGGCGCCCGGGGCTGAGGTGGCACAGGAACATCCAGCCAGGTGGCCGCTACGTCCTGGAGGTGGCCATTTTACCCCACTCTGGCTTCCTCTCTGGGAACCCGAGGCTTTCCTTTCTACCAGCAATTATGTGGTTAACATCTGGCTAAAGTGGGGCCACCGGGCTGGAGTCCACCCTGACTGGGGGGTGCTATGCTCATGTGTTGACTGATTTCAATATCCTTGCCCCCACTAGACTGGAACCTCTCAGCCAGTCAATCCTCTTGTGAAAACCCTTCTCCCTGGGGACCAAATGAACTCAACAGGGCACCTGGCCCTCCAGGTTCTCGGGTGGCAGCGAGTGGCCTTTCAAACTTCACACACTGCTCGGTGTGTGACACACCAGCACCAGCTGGTGCCACCTGTCCTTCAGTACCTGCCTACTCACACCTGACCTAGGACCCAGATGACAGGCAGGCCCAGGTCAGGCTCCACTCTCAGTGTTCTGGGGCACCTCTGACAGCCCACCACAGGGCGCGGGGGCCAGGACCCTGCCTGCGAGGCGCATGCACATGCTGCAGGCTCCCTGCCCGCCGTAGGGCTTTCTGTGTGTGTGGCGGGAGGGGAAGTCGGGGAGAGCTCGAGAGATGGTGGGGCGAGGGGAGGGGAGGGAGGCAGAGAGGGGACTTGACCTCAAGGCCCAGAGGGCTTCTCTCTGGTCCTCTAGCAGCCCTCCTTCTGCCGGGACACGTACCTGTGGGGGCCACTCTTTTGAGGTAGTCGGTCCAGCTCAGCACCACACGGGCCCTGTGGCTGGAGCACTGAACCAGCGTCCTGGACAGGGCGGAGAAGAGGAAGATCACGGCCAGGTGCAGCATCGTCATGAAGAGGGGGAAGTGAAAGCTCTGCAGAGCCCAAGCAGACACCCCGCGCCTCAGAGACTGCCCTGGGCTGGCGCCCCCTCCTCCCTCCAGCTGCTGTCAGGTGGGAGGGGCTCTCAGCTGCATTCCAGTTCCTTAGACTGAGAGACCCTTTGTCCCCACTGTGGAGGTCCAAAAGAGAAGTGGCACCCTGGGGCTCACTCCCAGTTTGGTGCTGTCTCCACTTCAACACCCGCTGGCTGGTCCCTCAGCCTTGCCCAAGAGCCTCTGTGGGCCAATAAGGCCATGCCAATTGTGGCCACCTTTGCCCCAGCACCCTGCACTGGTGAGGCCTCAGTTACCTTTGTCAGCCATTTGTTGTAGAAGGTGATGCCTATGGAGAAGCAATAGTAGAGAAGGACCAGCCCCAGGGTCAACAATGCCTTCCACACAAAGGCCACGTCAAGGGCCCACCTCCCCATCCGCGGAGGCTGCGTGCCCCCGCTCCTGGGCCACGGGACAGCACCTCTCCTGAAGACAGCTCACAGAGGAGCGGCGCTGGACCACGACTTTCAACAAGCAGATTCCCTGGCTGGAAGGGTTCTCTTCGCCTCCATGTTTGAAATGGTCAGTGGAGCCCCGGGTGGAGTCCTCACCTAAGGGGCTGGTGGCCCAGGCCGACCTGTTCCATGGTTAGCTGGGTGCAGGGCTCAAAGGACCCCAGTTCTGCTGCTAGAAAGATGAGAAGACAGCTGTGGTGGCCCTGCGGCTCCCACACCCAGTCCAGCACTCACAGAGCCCTAGTCAGTCCACTCCCGCGTCACTTCAGGCTGTTCTCCATGGGCTGTTATCAAAATGACCTTTTCAACACGTAAATCTGATTGTGTTGGACCAGTGCTGTCTCACGGACAAAGGCCAAAACCCTTTTGGGGCTCCCAGGGCCCAGATCTGGCCCTGCAGTCTCGCCAGCCTCAGCCTCACAGTTTCCAGGACGGGTCCAACTGGCTGCCTTTTGGTTCTCCCAACACACCACGCTTTCCTGCTACTGGAGGAACGAACGCCCCTCTTCAACCATTCCTCAGTCACCCTGCTTTTCTTGGGCACAAAGGTCCTGGGGATGTCCCCACCCACCAGTCTTGAGATACAGGTGGTTCTACTATCCCTTCCCAGCACTTCTGCAGGGTGTGATCTGAGTAATGTCTGGTCCTCTGCAGGCCGGGTACTTGAGGTCAGACAGAACCTTACCACACCTGACACTGGGTAAGTTCTCCATTCGGTCTGATGAGTCAGCGACAGACAACATGCGCGTCATTTTCAGGGGACTGATCTCTTCTTCAGAGGTTGAAAGTGGATCAGGACACCTGTACCTATCTGGCCTTACCCTCTACCAACTGCTCTCAGAGGCACAGGGTCCTGCCTAAACAAACCACTCCCTGCCACCCAAGCAACCCCGCAGCCCCAAGGAATGCATGAGCATTTGTGGCTGGAGACGGTGGACCCACCTGTGCCTAGGGACTGGGGCCCAGCATCACACCTCTGCTTCAGCTGTGTGTCCCCTCCTCACTGCCTACTTGGGAGACGCCCCACCTGCTGCAATGCCATCTCCTGGAAGCCTTCTTAGAAGGCTGATCCCCACCCCACCCCAGCCCGTGGGTCTGAAGGGAATGACCACACCTGCACTGTACTCTTGGAACCAGTGCTATCCCTTCCCCACCTGCAAGGCAAACTGGGCTCTAGGGCTGCAGTTCTCTTCAGAGGAACTTTAGAAATCTGTAGTGGTGAACTGGGGGGATACCGGAAGCACACAGGGAGCAAGGACCATGAGGCGTAGCCCACAGAACCAAGAATTATTCTACAATCTGTATGACTTTGAGGTGCAGGTGGAAGACTGGCCTATGATCACCTGAACCCAGACCCTAAATCAGGCATAGGTGTACACACGCAGAGCTTTTCTATGGCTCCACCATGCACTGAAAATTCCCCAAACTTAAACCACTCATGGTTTCTGAGCTGGGGCACACCATGGCTATGTGAAGGTGTGTTTGTGGCTACCATGTTCCTAGGTGTTCTACAGAGAAGGGAGCCGCCGGCCACTTCACCCTCACTCTGGTACTGTGCCCAGGAACCTCCACGTAGAAACACGTTTCATTGTCATATTACTTTCCCTTTGTGTTATGTTAGGACACACTCATTAAAAAAAAAAAAAAAAAAAAATTAAATATGTATAAGAGACAGTATATATGTATGTGAAGGGCTCGGTTTGGTGGCACACACCTGTAGTCCCAGTGACTCAGGAAGCCAAGGCAGGAGGATTGCAAGTTTGAGGTCAGCCTTGGCAATTTAGTGAGACCCTGTCTTCAAAATAAAAAATAAAAAGGGCTGAGAATGTGGTGGCTCAGTGGGAAAGCACCCCGGGTTCAATCCCAGTCCTGCCAAAGAAAAAAAGGAACATGCTGGGACCAGTGGGCTGTGTCACTGTCCTTCCTGGTCCAAAGCTGACATACCTCCCCAGTGTGGACCCCAGCTCTGATTCACCATGAACCTCAGAGGAAGAACAACTGCGACTTGACCTCTTTACCCCAATGTCTGATCTCAGGTGTCCCTCCTGCCCTTTCCCAGCAGAGCAGGCACCGCCACTCTCCTCCTCTGTCCCCAGCTCACTCAACCCCTGGCAGCTCCATCTCTGCAAATATCCCCAATCATCGCATCTCCTGACCTCCACTCCCGCCACCCCAGCCCCTACCTCTCTCCAGATGACTGCAGCAATCTCCTGCGGTGGCCTCTCTGCTCCTCCTGCCACTCCCAGCCAGACTCCTGCTTCTGTGACCAAGTGGAGCAATGGGGCTTCAAACCCACATGGTGCAAGCTCGAGGCCCACTTTCCTCTACGCCAGTTTCTCAAACTTGGTGTCACTCATGTTCGGGGCTGGATAAATCCTTGTGCACTGTAGGATGTTAGCAGCATCTCCAGTCAACACCTGCGAGATGCAGGAATATCCTTAGCCCCCGCTATACGAAACAACCAAAATTGTGTCCAGACATTGCCAAACACTGCCTGGGGATCACAAGTGCTCCTGGTTGAGAGTCACTGCTTACGCTACACAGGCAGTTGCAGGGCATATTGATACTAAGGGGACTTTCTTCCTAGCACTTGCTCCATGGGTCCTTCCAGTGGCTTCCAAGTTAGGGCCATCTGTTTCCCTTTCCAGGGATCAACCTGCACCTTCTGCTTACACTACAGTGCCTGCTCAACAATGCGAGGTCCTCCCTGGGCTGTTCCAATCATGCCTTTCCTTCCAAGAGCTAGTCCAGATCCCTGTAATACACTCGCCCCCCACCCAGCTCCATCTCAAAGTCAGCAACACTGTTTCTTATCAGCATTCAAAAGGTAATTCACTTACCCAAAACACAAAGACTCATGTCAGCTAGAGGGGCCAGCCAAAAATCACAGAGCCACACACTCAATGTACATTCATGACACACTACTGTATTGGAGCACTGGAGATACAGGC
The DNA here is from genome assembly GCF_001458135.2 of Marmota marmota marmota. NCBI lineage: Eukaryota > Metazoa > Chordata > Mammalia > Rodentia > Sciuridae > Marmota > Marmota marmota. The sequence continues at coordinate 4,874,439 of NW_026000026.1, forward strand.
ATGAAACTGGATGAGGTCCTCGCTCTTACTCTGTGGTAAGGGAGACCAGACTTACGGGGTTAGATGCTCTTTTCCAAATCTCACTTGCCCAAGAGAGGAATTCCACAGTGTGCCTCACTTTCCCTGGGGAGCAGCAGCCACAGTGGGGGTAGGGCTGTGCAATGTCGTAGCACCTGCCTGCCTTCCATTTTACCAACCTCAACACAGCGGTGCAGCTTAGTGCTTAAAAGTACAGGTTTGAGACCTGGAGCAAATTCTAATGCTTCTACTTTAAATGAGTAGACTCTGGAACTCAGTTTCTCCAACTGTAACGGGAGACAGAACCATCTAGCTCCTGGGAAAGGAGTCAACAGCATTAGGTACATACAGCATCGATGCTGGATGGTGTACAGTTATAACAACCAGAGGCCCTGCACTGACAGCCCACTCCTACTGACCTCCTCTCACTTCCTGTGAACACTTCCCTACTGCTTCTGAGTTACTACACCCTCCTCCAGTTGCCCCCTCAAGGGCCAACTCTCTGTTCTCCTCTTATACACTGACCACTTCCTCTTTTTGCAAAGACGACTCGGATGCCAGGACCCTACAATCTCTGGTTTGTCTTCTGCTCTTCGCTCCTTCTTCAGTCTTCTAGCTGACACCCCCTCTTCAACTCAACGGTGTAAGAGTTGGCACCTGAGGGTCGGATCCTGGCTTCTCTTCTTTCTTCATTCTCATCCTAAGTACTGCATCCAACCCAAACCACTTGCCAGTGATGTCTTTACATTAGCCAAGCTTTCCTGTGAGTGCAGGCTTGTGTATCTAAGTGTCCTTTTGGTAGCTCCACTCCAGACATCTAAATCTTAAGATGCCCTAAGCATACATCTAAATTACTCCCCATGCCCCCAACCTACTCCAAAGTCATTTAGTAAGCGCCAGTGTAATGCAGTTACTTAAACCAAATGCACACATCAGAGATGAGGAACACTTGACCCCCTCTGGCCCTCAGTCCTCAAATCCTGCCCTGTCAGCTCCACCACCAATGACTTCTGTACCCGTCCACTTTTCTTCACTTCCCCTTCCACAACCACAGTCTCAGCCACGTTATCTTCCGTTATCGCGGAGCTTCCTCTTTTGTCCCCACAGCCTGGAGTCCACGAAGCAGCCAAAGGGGTGGCCTACACACACAGAAAGCAGACCACGCCCTCCGAGGGCGGATCCCGCTCCTCGGCTCGGCCCGCTAGGAGGCCGCCTACCACCTGGCCTCCGCCGACCTCTACAACCTCCTCCTACCACTGTCCCCGGCCCCCGCCGCCCGGCTTTCAGCGGCTGGTCAGGCACATTAAGTCCGCGTCCTCCGACTCCGCCAAGGGCCCCCATCCTCCAGACCTCCCCACCAGCTGACGTGGCCGAGTTGGCTCGTGTCTCCCGCGGAGCCCGGCCTCTGGGAGACGGTCGGGGTGTCGGATCCCGCCCGGCGGCCTGCAGGAGGCCGGGGTCCCCGCCCCTCCGCGGACCCGGCCGGGCGCCGGGGCGGCAGCAGGAGCGAGCAGCGTGCAGAACCGAGGCGGGACGGCCCCCCACGCAGCCGGACCCCCTTCCCGGGAGGCTCCCGCCAGCGCGCCCACTCACCTCCACCGTGGCGCTCGCAGCCGCGATCCTCCCGCCGGAGGTGCGA
>NW_026000026.1:4876114-4916659 GCF_001458135.2 Marmota marmota marmota
AGAGACAGCGCGGGAGGGGTGGCTTCCGCCGGAAGCCGCCGAGGGGCCGAGCAGGGAGGGGGCGGAGCGGGGACCATGTGCAGAGGCTGGGCCGGGAGCTGCTGTATTGGCTGGGGGGCCTTCCTCCGCGCTCAGCCAGACTCCCGCGGTGCCCTCGTGCGCTGGGCGCCCGCTCCCACCTTTTGTTCAGCTCTGTATTGTAATCGCTTGTCTCCGGCGCGCAAGCAGCCACTTGTCGTGGAGCCGCGGTGCCTGCTACTGTCCTGCACACAGTGAGCACCCCCACGGTGGTCCCTATTTACCTTTGTTAAAACAGATGGTTTATCTACATCCAACCCAGTGCCAGGCAAGCATGCAGCGAACCACGAAATCTCTCTGGGGTTCCGCTTCTGGAAGCTGCAGCCAGCTGGGGAGTAATGTCAGGGACACTGAATTTTTACTTAGAAAGATACAGAATAACATTTGTGAAATATTTCGTCTGAAGCCTTCTAAGAATAATTTCAAGAGGTTGAGTAAGAGGAGAGTATCCCAGAGGAAATAAGAACCTCAGGAGGGGCTGAGAAAGTGCCAGGCTTGCTGGGAGCTCAGGTGGTTCAAGAAGGTAACAAAAACTACAGTGGTTAAAGTAGCCAAGGGACAGGTTGCAGTGGCCCCCAGAATGCCAAGAGCATTCAGATTTGATGCATCTTGTGGGATGGGTTAAAAGGGGCAATGTTTGTGGACAGTGAGAAACACTAGGCTCGGCAGGTGAGGGCTGCACACCAAGACCCAGTTTTGTGCTTTTTGCTCTACTCAAGTCTCCTGGGCTCTGCACTGTGACTGGCTGCAAACATGGATCCTTGTGACTCTGCTGGGCTCCCAACCCCTCTGAACAGAAGGCTCAAGGCCAGAGTGTGAGCAGAGCTTCGTGCAAACTGCTGCTGTCTCCATTGCCAGCTGGCATCACGCTGGCATCAGTTCATTCAGTGCTTACCAAGCACCTACAATGGTACCCGTCGCTGCCCCAGGTCTTTCAGTCCGCAAGGGCTGTGTGGCATGAACTTTCTATGCCTTTTGAGAGAACTTGTTCTCATCCCCTCCTCTCTCAGAGGTGAGAGAAAGTAAAGTATCTATTTTCATCCTTACTGATATTCATGCCACCAAGGCTGTGGACTCGAGCAACAGCCTTAAACACCAGCTGCAAGGCTGGGCACCAAACACAGATGACACAAGGTGAAGAACGTCTTCTTGGTAAGGCAGAAGTGCTCGAGCTGTTCCCTGGCAGTGGGGAAGAGGGAGGATGTGTTCATGGGGGTGTACAGTACTCCTTTCCCTGCTGTACAGAGCGACACGGAGCTGGAAACACTTTGTCCCAGTACACAATCTGTGAGCGTTCTTCATCAGCAGGTGTGTGCTGGGGGGCGTGGATGAGGAGGAAGGGACTTTTGGAGTGGCTAATGGCTCCACCTGGAGTTCTGTAGCCTCCCAGGTATACTAAAATGAAGATGGCCAAGGTGACTCCACCCTTGGGCAGGGAGCAAGTGCAGGGAAACAGCTGTTAACAGGAACCACAATTTGTACATGAAAGAGTATTTATTGAAAACCTGGTTACTGACAGGAAGCTCCTGGCTGTTCTCTGGTTACTCTTGGCTCACAATTGGGAGTGTTACTTTCCCCCCATTTTACTGCCCTGCAAACATTCCGTCCTAGGATAGGTAGATATTATATAAATATATATACATGTCTGTATAAGTATGGCCTATAGTAAAGAAAATATATAGTACACTCTTCATTGGGTAGTACCTACCATGCCAGGGTATCAATACTGAATGCCACTGTGTTAACAGGTCCACGGGGAGAGGATGTGCATGTGGTTCAAGTGCTGAAGCACCAGGGAAGCCCCATAGCACAGCTGTGGCCTTGGCTGACCCCAGCCAGCTCCCTGAAATCATGGCCAGTGGCAGAAACCACAGCACTCGGAAGGAGAGAAGGGAAGGCAAACTTCCTACAGTCTGGAGGCCAAAGGAAAACAAACTGGAGGGGCTGCAGTTCAAGCCAGTGGGAGATTTCTCCAGGAAGGAAAGATAAACGTAGGGGCAACCAGGGGGAATCCTGTGACCAGTCAGTCCTGACCTAGGCCTCAGCGGGGCTTTCCCTGCAGTGTTCCTGAAACTAAGAGGGCAGGACTTGGATTGGAGGTCTCTGCCTGGCCAGGAAGAGACGGAGAGCTTGTATGGAGGAACTTCCATCTGTTCTGATACCTTCATGGGCAAGAGAGATCTATAGCTCTGGAGGCCAGAGATGTTAGAGCCAAACCTCAGAAGCAGCAACATCTTGGCACCAGATGAGGCTAGAGTGAGCCCTCACGAAGAAGAAAAAGGAAAGGCACAAGGCCTATATTCAAATCCACCCAAAGGCAGCCACTCCAAGGCTCTCAACATGCCCGGATTACCTGTCCTCTGCAGGCAGCTTTTCCTGAGCCATCTCTGGCTCACATGGGATCCAGCCAAAAAGAGCAGCCTCAGGAAGGAAGGTGGGTGGCTGCTGTTAAACCCAGTTCAAGACAACAGTTTCTAGGCTGGAAGGCAGGGCACCTATCATTCATTCCTCATGGCCCAATCCCAGGCTTTGCGGTGATGGGAAGGCAAAGCACCCTGCCTCCATGACTCCTAGTAGGCAGGGACCAGGAAGAAGCTCTGTGTGGTCTGAGGTGGGTTTGAGGAGTGGCTGGCATTTACTGGCCACCACCATCACTGTAGTTTCTGTACAAGCAAAAGACAAGGCACCAGAGCTGAGTGTCTCTCCTGGGCCCAAATCCCTCCTGGGTACTGTGGTCTCTGGCTCCAGGCTCAGCCGTAATGATAGACAAAGTCATAGCTGCTGGGCTCCTTGGGGACTGGTGGCGGTGCTTCAGGAATCTGGATGTTTTCCAGGTCCAGGAGCCGCAGCTTCATTTCCATGCTCAGCAGGGTATCAAGGTCACTTTTGGTCAGCTCACTGGACATGTCCTTACCCAGAAGGGCACTGAGGCCATCAATCCAGATGCAGTACTGTGGGGAGCAAGTTGCAAAAATGTCACATGGTAGCCATGGGGCCACAAGAGATCCTGCCAGAGTCCCTGTTCTGATGGAACTTACCATGGTCCCCTTTGCATTGTTTAGAACAGGCAAAACTGGTCATAGCAAAGATAAAGTGGGAAGTGGTCACACTTTTAATTACTAATTCTGGTTTTTATGGAAGATTCACTGTTAAACTCCCTAAAATAATATGAAATGTGGCTTAAAAATAATTAATGAATAAAGCAAAATGAGACCTAAATCTGGAGCAACACCTACCTGAAGTTGGGTACAGATCTGTCATGATTATGGTGGTCAGTGAACGCTAGTCAGTCCCCAAAACTGGAGGCATATGGGGCGGAGGGTGTTAGGTGGATAAAATAGGACCCATACAGGAATATGGAAGTATCTCAGTTTTATTTTTTAAAAAAAGTAAATTAAAAAGATCAGTCAATAAGTGTTAAAAAGAAAGTACTAAAGAAATTGAGCTGGAGGTGTCAAGATGGGAGGGAATAACTTACAATTCTTCCCAACCTCCACCCTGAAATCTTCCTGTATTCTCTGCTGCGGTTTTCCTGCCCTCCTGGCCTTGTTCACCTGGCTCCCCGCCTGCGCATCCTTCCTTTCCTCCCACCTAAACTCTACTGGCAGCTCAGACCCTACCAACTGTATGTTCTTCTCAACACCTGGCCTCTGATTCTCACTGATGGCTCTCAGAGGTCACCAGGCACGTAGGGTTTCAACTGCATTTACTCATTTAATGTCCAGCATCTTCCAGAGCTGTGGGTAGAAATGCAGGCCCCTTGTCAGAAGAACCAGATCCACTGGCTTCAAAGCCCAGGCTGGATCCATGATGACATGTGACTGGGAACCCTGAGTAGGGAGGACCTGTCAAGTCAAATTTTTATTGGGAACCACAGAAGAAATGAAAAGAGAATTTTTCTAGTCCCAGGTGAATAAGTTGTCCCTAGTTGGCCCCATGTTTCCAATATTTGGCTGTTGCTAAAGAATAACCTGGGAAGACCAGTACACAGTGAAAGGCCCACGGTGTGGCAAATTCTCAGCATCTGATGGACTGCATGATCTGCTAGGCCACCTGCTTTGAGATGGATGCTCCTGTTCTGGCCCTCCTCCACCCCGCTGCAGAGTCCCCATGAGGGCTCTGATGTTCCAGGCAGCAGCACACTGCTCACCTCATATTTATTAGGAGCGATGAAGTTTAAGGTCTCATCAGGGTCATACAGGATGGAGAAAGCCAGTTCCAACACCTCCTAAAGGAGAAAGGGTGTCAGTTACTTGGAACAACAGAATGGCCTGGGCTCTGCACATCAAGATCTTGGCCAAAGTCACCAAATGCATTGATTTAGTTGTGATATCCCCAAGGCCTGTAGGCATGCATACAGGTGTGGCTAGAGATAAGGCCCAGTGGTCATCAACTTTAACTCTTCACCTAACTCTTCTGCCTAAAATGTGGTAATACTTTTAAGATGGGACAAGTCATTTCAACACTCGGAACCCTTGCATGTCAGAGTCCTTGACTGTATGTTGCTTAAAACTTTTTTATTTTACATTAAAAATGACTGGTTTCCTCTTTCTATCATGCTGTAATTAGCACAGGGAAGTCTTAACAATTTTTTTAAAATTACCAAAAAACAAACTGCAGACAAAGACAATTTGAGCATCAATAAAATAACTGCAATGGACTGAATGAAACAAATATAAATTGCTTATATCCATGACTTCATAATAACACTAAAAAAACAAAACAAAATAGACAGAAAATTGGTTATTATTGAATGATAATAGGGCATTCACTGTCTTAAAAGTACATACATAAGAAAAAAGAATCAAGCATGGATCTTCCTTTCTTACATGAACTGTACTCCTAGGGAACCAATACTAAATAAGGGCAAATTTCAGAGAAGTTCAGCTCATAAGTGAAAAAGGAATAACTACATTGGGATGTCCCTCGTTTGCAAATCTTAACTTACTAACGACGTGGGCACCAGCAGTGAGTCTGCTGATGTGGCCCAAAGGAGACACCAGACCTTAGGAGCCTCCTGACAGATCACAAGACAATCTGTGAGGGGTCTTGCCAGAAAAAGGACAAACGTGAACCAAATCAAACCTCTAGATCCCTCTACCAATTTACAGATCTGGGACAGAGGAGCAAGTTAAACTAGACCATAGGGAGACATTAAGCAAAATTCAGACTCTGGGAAACTACCAAACAAGCAACCTGATTTCTTCAACAAATAAACTAAAACAAGAAGAAAAAAAAAAAAGATGGAAAATACAGCAGGGGAACTTATGAATGAAAAAACTTAAAAAAAAAAAAAAAAAGACTTATCATGATGTATAGACTTTGGATTCTGATTTAAATAAAATGGCTATTCTGGGCATGGTGGCACATGCCTGTGATCCCAGTGGCTTGGGAGGCTGAGGCAGGAGGATCATGAGTTCAAAGCCAGCCTTAGCAACAGTGAGGCACTAAACAACTCAGTGAGACCCTGTCTCTAAAGAAAATACAAAATAGGGCTGGAGATGTGGCTCAGTGGTCCAGTGCTCCTGAGTTCAATCCCTGGTACTGCCCCACCTTTCCCCTGCCAAAATGATTATGAAGGTGTGTGAGTACGCATCTAAACCTTTACGTAAAGAAATTATGACATTTATAAGACAATTGGTGGACATCCCAACATGTAGAAAGTATTTGATTAAAACAACTACTTTTCCTGTTAGGTGTGATAATGGTGTTGGGTTATGTTAAAAGAGTGTTATGTTTTAGACATTCACAGATGAAATGATGTGACCCTAGGGGTTTTCTTCAAAGTCACAGGGAAATGGCCGAATGGGCCACAGTTGCTGAGGCTGGGTGAGGCATGGGGGTTCTATCTAATTTTTTGTATGTTCAAAATTCTTACTAGAACATTCAAAAATAACTTAAAGAGAGGGGAAGAGAGTGAGCATGCAGCTAAACAACACCCCCCACTAGCTGAACTCTGCAGGTATCACTGTGCAGGCTGCTCAGGACTATCTTTCCACTCACCTTATTCTGTTTCAGAGCACTTTTCTCTTTCATGTGGGGACAATCTTTCCCAGTGACAATGGCCTTAATGTCTGCAACAGGAACTGATAAATGGTGGGAATTAGCATCTGGAAGCTGATGCTGCAGGCTGGTCAGTGCTTGCCTCAGGGCTGGAAGGGAAGCCCTGGGCAAAGTGCCAGGGAGCTGCAGATCCCAGACTTGAAGGGCTCTAGTGCCTCAGGAAGAGTGGCTGTGGACCATGGCCTTGCAGTGTTCCCTCCTCCTTGGTCACTTTCCATAGACCATGGTTTAGTGAGGCTGTCTCATTGGGCATCACTGCGGGGCTCCTGGTTTAATTCCCAAGGAGTGGGGCCTTGGACACTTCACAAAATGAAGGTGACAATGCCATCAGAACGAAGGTCAGTGGCAGCTGAAGACTGGGCTAACTGCCCACCAGCCATTCTTCACCACCCATGCAGACCTCTAGGAGGGCGACCATCATTACCATTTTACAGAAACACCCAAAGCAGAGGGGAGAGTTAACTTGCAATTAATCAGAATTAATCACTAATTAGGGGGAAAGCCAGGATCTAAATTCAGGCTGTCCAGCACCAGAGCTTTTTACAATCTACAGGGCATGTTCACATTTGTGACCTCATCAATTCCCCAAACAACCTGAGAGGTGGGCCAGGCAGGTGATCTCTGGCAGATAAGGAAACAGGTTCTGAGCGAGCTTGGGCCCAAGAACAGACACTCAAATAGCCAGGACTAGAATTCAGGTCTGCTGTCAAGTCTAGCTACTACAACACATCAGCAGAGAAATGAACCTACTTTTCTCCTGCAGGGATTCAAATGTCACCTCTCCTTGAGGGTTGTCATCCAAGTCACCGTAGTGCAGGACCTTGTGGTTCAGTGCTAATCGGCAGTACCAGAACCGTTCTGGAATACAAGGAAACCAAGCCGGTGGACTGGGACAGTACTGGGAAAGGCCTGGGCCCACAAAAGACAGAAGGACGACTGGCCTGCCTGCTCCCTCCAGGGGCCACCAGGCAGTCTCCTCCTGGCCGCAGGGAGTCTGTGGGTGAGGACCAGCCTAGTGTTCCTGTCTCCTCACCTTGCCTTCGGCGATTCCCTATCTTTCGGAAGCTGCTGCCCTCACAGAGCCTGTTCAGGCGCTGCTGCTTGATCAGCTCAAGGATCTCAGGCTGGATCTTCTCCCTCAGCTCCCTAGGGTGGACACGCACTGAGTAAGGAGAAGGTCATGGGGATGTGGTGCTCCTGAGGGCACAGCTGGCAGCTGCCCCTTCCCTCCCAGGTTCCTCCAGGACAGCACTTACACAATCGGCGGGGACTGGAAGTCATCCTGACTCATCCTCTCAGACTGGCGCAGTCTTAGAATCTCAGAGTAGCTTAGGCTACGCAGTTTGCTCTTGAACTGATCCAAGGAGTTGGGTTTGGAGGGCAAAGCTCGTGTAATCTGCTCTCGGACGACCTGCATAACCTGAGAGGAAAGAAGGCAGCAACTCATGCCACTGCTCTGATAAAGGGACAGGCTCTCCTCAGCTCCTGAGTCCCGAGTCCTAGAGATACCTGCTGGGTGACTTTCTAAGGGACACCCTTTAGTGGCTACTCAGGTCAAGTGACAGATGGTTAGATGGAAGGCAAGCACGGTGCCTGGCACACTGTGGTGTGCGGATGGTCTGGCTGCCCCACTGGGTGTGCAGATGGTCTCACTGAGGATGGGAAAGCTGTGGGGAAGAAGAATAGGGCACAACGCAGCAGTGGCTGGTGCTGGGTGGTGGAATTATAGGTGACGTTTTCTTCTTTATACTTTTCTATTTTTTAAATGAGATGATTAACTTTAAAATCCTCAGCTCCTAGAGTGTCAGCATGCAAGGGCCTGGCACAGTGCTCTACAGAGTGGGCACCCCGAAAGCACCAAGGGACGATTATCAATTAAAACCCATGATGCACAGAGGATGCCTGTGGCCTCCTGACATCTCTCAACATCGGCAGTTCAACAGCAACCACACGCAGTGCACGATAAGCCACAGCTATTCTGCTATGCTAATTTTCCTGCCCCCAGCCAAGGGAGATAGGAGGGGCAGGTGCTGGCTTCATTGGGCAAATGAGGGCCTTGGGCACCAAGACTCCCACTCAAGGTCACAGAGGAAGTCACAACCAGATGAGACCCAGGCTCTCCAACACCTCAGTGTTGTGACTCAGCACTGCAGACAAAGCTGGTTTTCTCTCTCAGGGGTTCCCCAGGCACTGGCCAGCTGTCAGAGACCGCTGAGTGATAATCTTGCATGGGCCTCAGAGCAGCTTGGTGACACTGACCTTGTTGAAGTCCTCTGCTGTTGCCCTCATCTCTTTCCAGGTCTTGTTCAACAGCTGGATGCAGATTCCAAAGAGCTCTTCAAATGCTCGGTCATGAGTAAAGAACATCGGGTGGTAGTCATTGCGCCCTTCGTTTGCTGCAGGAGGAGAGTAACAAAGGCCGAAGGCTCTGTCCATGGGGCCTGGGAGCTCACATCCAGAAGCTTTGGTTCTCTGCACGAAAGTTCCAAAGAACCAGAGCAGACCAAGAACCAAGGCTGCCAGGGAGCACGGGTGGGCCTTTCTCCCTCCCTAGCTTTCTTCTCCAGGCTGCTTTTCCTGGTTTCCTCTACCCTGTTAGGGCCCAGTTACCTCTGACACACAGTGCTGCACCTTCTAATTCCACCTCAAATTACCAGCTTAAATAAAGCAATGACCATAATTCCCACAAAGATAAGACGGATGACCAGCTCAGGTAGTAATTTAAAAAACCCCAAGGTTGTCCAGGCCACTGACATCTAATTGTTGATAACCTGCAGTCTCAAAAGGCTCCTGGCAACAACACTGGCTAAAGGAGGAGAGGAAGCTGCAGAGACTTACGCAGTTCCCCAACCTGCAGGATTTCACAGAGCATTTTGGTGAGCTCGATGGCACTACGGCCAAATGGGCATTCATGTTTGTCTTCTCGGCTGCTGTTCTCCAAGACAATCTGTGGGGAAGACACAAAGGAGGATTAGGGAGGTGAGGGAGGAAGACAAGAGATGGGCACTGGGAGGAAGGCTAACTCCTGCCACCTTTACCCGGATGTAGGTGTCCTGGTGGACTTTAGCCAAGTACAGCATGTTGTCCAAGGCCAGCATTCCAGGAGGAGTCTGGGTAAAGTCCAAGGCTGGGTTGATATGGTTCTGGAGAAACAGAGACAACTGATCTAAGACTCAGTAGTGCTCCCATGTGTGCAAAGACCTTAAGGGAAGCCCTATGCCCTCCCTCTGTCTGCTGCCAGCACCTCATGCTTTCTACCTTGGTCCTAGCTCTTTTTGCATTCCCATCTCTGTGACTGAACTGGGAGCTCTCAAGAGAGCTGGACTGTGGCTGCCTCATCATGCATCCCAGGGCCTAGCTGCTGCCAGGCACTGAGCAGGTGTGCAGCAAATCCATAAACCAACTCCACCCTACAGTCATATTCTACCATAAAATTGTCATGATAGCTTTGCAAAGAACCTAGCTGTTTAGGGGACAGGTCCCCATTCTACCCACTGTGGCGGACCTCCTGGGCCCGCCCCCTGATGAATGTGTTTCACGGGGCCAAATGTTGCACAAAAACTTGCAAACTTGCTACTACCAAAGCAAACCAAACATCAAGACCCAAGGCTACCATTATGAAGGAAGAGTTATCAGCCTGTCTAGATGGACCTTCTGACTTCCTGTCAGAGGGGAAAGCCTACCATCCTCTATTCTTTACTTACAGTAAATCCCAACATTTTGTAGTCCTTGGTGTACATGGCTTTGCGTTTTTCAGTCCCACTCCCAGGAACATTGCTAGGGTCAGATTCAGCATCAAACGCAATCCTCCTTAGTTCAAATATAATATCTCTTTGAGCCTGACAGGTGAAGAGACAATCAGCAAGTGAGTCAGTCAGCCAAGGGAAGGAAGAAGGGAAGAGTGGGGCAGGCTATCCAGAGCCAAACTCTGGCCCCAATCAGTCTCTTGGGAGGCACTGCCTCTACCCCAGCAGAAATAGGCAAGGCCCAGAGACTCCCTTAGTAGGCAAACACCACACTACTTTTCAGGGAAGATAAAGACCACACACAGTACCTGGCACAGACCAAAGGGATGCACAGCAGGGGTAAGAAAACAGCACTTCTAAGCAGGAAGGCACTATCCCACTTAGCACCTGCCTGGTCATTAGGGTCCATCTTGGTCATCATCCTTTCTTCCAGAAGGTTAAAGGTCAGGACTTGAAGGACATAGAGCTGATGTGCCATCTCTGTTTTGATTGGGCGGTTCCCTCGGATCACATGCTAGAAAAGGCAAAGGCAGAGAGCAGGGGGCTGAACTGTCTCTCTTTTTGAAGAAGTGCCATAGACATGCTGGTGAAAACAGTGCACCGCAGGGAATGAGCTTCCTCCGACACCCAGGGACTGCGTGTTCTGGAAGGAGGCACAGTGTGAAAGGGCTGGAGTCAGGCACCTGAGCCACATGGGCCAGGCTGAGGGAGGCTGAGGGCGCCCGCCCTTCCTCTGTACTCCGTCCACGGCGAAGTGGAATGGAGGGCAGAGCTGCACCTGCTTCAACTGTGCCTGCCATGGGGCCACCCATCAAGGTTAGAAGATGGGGCCTCAGGGCTGGACCCTACTAAGTCCAGGGCAATAGACAGGTCATGGAAAAAGGGTCACTTTTTCCTTAAAAAATTAATGTTTCCATGGCTTCACCCAGTAGAGAAGCTTTAGGAAGATCACTTTCTTCAAATGCTATTGAGACTCTTCACAAATGAGGAGCATCCACCTTTGTCCAACTCCTTACACTGCCTGTCCCCTCCTTTCTCTCTCACACCTGTGCCCCTCTGTCCATTATCTGTGTATGTCCTGCTCCTGTATCCCCCATCAGGTCCTTTGTCCTCCTCTGTCCTCCCCCTTGGTGGCCCCACCCTCCCCTCATCGCCTCTCGCTTTGATCCCATGCCCGCCCCACTTCAGGTGCCCTCATTCTGTCTGCCCATCTTTCTCTCCCAGGTGTGTCTGCCTGTCTGCCTCTCAGCGTCCTGTTCGCCAACCATGAAACCCTCCCTTTCCTCCTGGCTCCCTGTACCTTCCCCACTCCCCCCCCTCTGTCTCATCCACCGTCCTGAATCCTGTCACTGGGGTTCTTTCTGGTTCACATGAGCCTCTGTCAAGTTTCCCACATCCCTCTGCTACTTCTTCAGGGTCTCTTCTCAGCAGCCCTGTCTCCAGAGCTGTGCTGTCCAAAGTGCTGGTTATTTATATTTAAATCAGTTAAAACCTATTTAGATTAACAATTCTTTGTCTCCCCAGCCACTGTGGCTAGTGGCTGCCGGGCAGGAAGCTCTCTCCTACCGCCCCTTCTCCTGAGGTCTCTAACTCTAGACACCTATCTTTCCAAGCTCCCTCAGCCTTAGGTCAGTTCTCTGTAGAGCTTGCTCTGGCTCTAGATTAATCTCCATAGACCTCTGCAGTCCAACTATGGCCACTAGGCCACAAGTGGCCATTGAACACCTGACAGGTAGCTAGTCCAAGCCAGTGTGTTGTGTCAAATGAGTACCACAACTTGAAAACTTAGTATGAAAAAAATGTAAAATATGTCATTAATAATGGTTTATATTCATTACATGTTGAAATGATGTTTGGGGTATCTTAGGTTAAATAAACTATATCATTAAGCTTAATTTCCCCTATTCCTTTCTTCTTTGCCAAACTGGGATCAAACACAGGGTCTTGAAAATAGTAGGCAAGTGCTCACCACTAAGCTATATCCCCAGCTCTTTTTAAATTCTTTCATTTTGAGACAGGGTCTCCCTAAGTTGCCTAGGCTGGCCTTGAACTTGTGATCCTCCTGTCTTAGCCTCCAAGTGACTGGGATTTATAGGCATATGCCACTATACTCAGTTTTCCTTACTCCATTTCTGGGGGCAGTGGGGTGGGGGGGACTGGGAATTGAACCCAGGGGCACTTAACCACTGAGCCACATCTGCAGCTCGTTTTTAAGTTATTTTTTTTATTATTATTTATTTTGAGACAAGATTTTGCTAAGTTGCTTAGGGCCTCACTAAGTTGCTGAGGCTGGCTTTCAATCTGTGATCCTCCTGTCTCGGCCTCCTGGGCCACTGGGAATATAGGTGTGCTCCACTGTGCATGGCATCCCTTACTCCTTTTTTAATGTTGTAACCAAAACATTTAAAATTAAATATGTGGATAAACTTTATTTCCACCAGCTGGGCTGCTCTAGACTTCTTCCCTAGCTGTGACTCTGTGCTTTCTTCCTCATCTAGATGGTGCTACCCAGTAGAGTTGCCATAAGCAGAGTATGAGTATTTAAATTTAATTGAAATTAAAATTGCACATTCATTTCCCAGCCACACCAGACTCATTTCAAGTGCCAAGTGGCTACCATTTTGGACAGCACTTCCATAAACTAGAGCAGGTGCCAATGCAGTTGAGCCAAGTCTTGCCTCACCCTCCCTCTGAACTGGGGACTCCTTCTAGCCCTCTGTCTCCCCAGAATGCCTGTGCCCAAGCTGTCTCCTTCTCTGCTCTCATGGCCTGGACTCTCTGCCCTGTCTCTGCCATTTCTTACCCCCTCCACGCCTCTTCTGCTCACTGAACCTTTTCTTTACTGTTCCCTCTTGCTACTACCCTGATTTCTCCGGCTCTTGGTTTTCATTCACTTTAATCCCCTTTCTCAAACTAAAGCGACACCATGATGGAAAGGTGGTTAATTACTCTAGCCAGTGAAGGCCTGGGGAAGTACAGCTGTAGCTTTGGAGGTCTTGCCTGAAGCCTTACTCCACTGCCAACCATCTAAATCCCTGGGCTTCAGTGAGCATGCATTAACCATTTCCTGGCAGGTCATTTAAGTCCTGATGCTGAATCATCTTCTGTAGTAGAATTTTTGCTTGTTCACAAGATTTGTCCAGAAATGAGCTGATTTTCTAAGCCTATTCAGGAAAAGAAGTCTCAAACATAATTAAATTTCCCTGGAGGGGCACCCTCAACCCCACATGAAGATGAGGGTGCCTGGAGAGCTGCTCAGAAGTGTCGCCAGCCATGCATGAGTACCTGTGCACTCCCAGTCACTTGGGGGCTGCATTCAGTATTAGCTGGAGCCCTTCCTCCTGGGCTGGTGGCTGGGCTTTGACTACTACGGAGTAGACAGCAGGGAGGAGCAAGTTCTGCAAGGTGAAGCTTGTAGACTACAAGTTCAAAACAGCTGACCGCTCCTCTTCATAGGTGCTCAGGGCTTACTTCCTGAATTCCATCACCCTTGCATCCTGTTCTGCCCATAGAGTGGAGGCTTACCAAGTGCCAGGCACCCTCTTAGCACGTGTATGTCTGTGTCTATGTGTGCACACGCGCATCTCATTTAGTCCTTGCATCCAGATGAACAAATTAAAGCCCAGAGAAGTGAAGTGAACTGTTCAAGATCAAAGCAGACTGGAAAATCACAGAGCAGGGGCTGATCAACTCCAAAGTCCACGTTCAGCATTTTTTTTTTTTAACACTTGACTCCTGAGTTTTCCTTATTCCCTTCACTGTGGTCTCTTGTTTTTGACAACTAATAGAATTGTTTCCTTTTAATCTAGATCCCTGGCTCTCCTTCCCAGCTCCCGGCTCCCCTACTACCCACTCTGTCCTCCTGCACCTGACATCACCACCACAGTTAACAGCACAGGACCCTCCTTCCAGCACCCTGCCTGGCAATTCCTTCTCTCCTCTCCTCTCTTCTTCCCCCCTCAGGAAACAACACATCTCTTTCTTGTGGTCTTTCTAAAATGCAAACCGGCTCTCTTGCCACTGAGTAAATCCCCTCAATTGTCCCTAGACTAAGGCTTTCCTTGATCTGGTCCCTATGCTGCTTGCCCTCGCCTGCGCTCAGTCACACAGTGCGTGATTACAGCTGGAATCCTGTTCTTCCTGGTGTGCCTACTTGTCCTCCAGGGCTTACCCAAAGACACTCCTCTAAAGGCTTCCTGACACGCTGAATGTAGGTGAGGATTCATTGCTTCTGTTGTCCTCTCCAAGACCACAAATCTCTATAGAAGCACTGACCACATGATGCTACCATCACTGTTTTTCCTACTGACCAAAGATCTTTGAGAGCATGCACTCTTATTCATTTCATCAGTGCCCTACATGATTCAGGCTTATAATCAGTGTGAATTGCTTTCCTCTTTTTTTTTTTTTTCTTTCTTTTGTGGGGATTGAACCCAGGGCTGCTCTACCACTAAGCTACATCCCCAGATCTTTTCATTTTGAGACAGGGTCTCAGTAAGTTGCCCAGGCTGGTCTTAAACTTGCAAACTTTCTGTCTTGGCCTCCCAAGTCACTGGGACTCTAGGTGTGTGCCACCACACCCAATTATTGTGCCTATTTTAACATATGCTATCTGATGAACATTCTGGAGTTGTAACAAGTAGTCAAGCAATAGAGCTGGCCTTAGTCTCTTCTTGAAGTGCTGGAATTCCTGGTGGGATGGCTTCCCAGAGACAACTCTGCTTACAGAGGATTATATGAAAATCTTAACAGTTTAAGAACAGTGTAGTGGGCTGGGGATGTAGCTCAGTGGTAGAGTGCTTGCCTAGCATGCATAAGGCCCTAGGTTTGATCCCCAGCATGATAGAAAAAAGTGTTACGGTTTAGATATTAAGTGTTTCCCAGAAGCCCAAGTATGAGACAATGAAAAGAAGTTTAGAGGTGAAATGATTGGGTTATGAGTGTTTTAACGGGATCAGTACAATAGTCTCCAGATGCGGATTAAGTGGATGATAACTGTAGGCAGGTAGGGTGTGGCTGGAGAGGTGGCTCCCCGGAGGTATGCCTTTGGGGTATACATTTTGTCCTTGCTGAGCTGCGTGCTCTCTCTCTGCTTCCCTCTCTGCTTCCGGATGTGATATGCTGAACTTCTTTCCTCTGCTACATCCTTCCACCATGATTTCTGCCACACCTTGAGCCTCTGGGGATGGAGTGGGCTGTCTAGGAACAAGACCTCCGAAACTGTGAGTCCCCAAATAAACTTTTCTTCCTTTAAAATTGTTCTTGTCAGGTCTTTTGGTCAGAGCAGCAAAAAAGATGATGAAAACAAAAGGTTTAATATCTATTAAGTTCCCTCTGTGTACCCTGATATGCAACAGTGATTTTTAATAATAATAATAATAACTATAATGATAGTTATAATTGCTATTAATAGTAACAAAATGTGTTTAGGGACTTACATTCAGGATTATGGATCGAAGGTGCTTCTGTGCAAATGCATTGGCCATATCCTGTGGGAAAAAATAAGCAAATGTAAGGAAAGATAGCATGCACACATGTGTGATTAGTAACCAGAGGAAGGTGACATCAGTTCTTCTTTTCCCTTTCTTAAAGTTTTCTCCCCTTTCCAACAAAAAGTGGGTGAGAAGAAAATCTATTGACCATCAAATGTATCTTACACTCTATCAAGAACCACCCTCCCTTTTTAATGAGTGCAAATCAATTCAAATAGAATTTTCCACCTAATGGCACAATCAACCACGTCTTCACAGAAGGACATGGACGATGAGACACTGTGTTACAAGGATGCTGGGCAAGAGACACTGCGCAGAGCACGAGCAGCATGACGGTTCCCAAACTACAGGCATCATTGCAGGCCACTGCCCAGGCTGGACAGGACTCTGCAGAAGCACCGACTCCAGACCGAGCAAAAGGCTAGCCCCAGCCCCTCCTCCAGCTCCCCAACAGTCAGGGCTGGGGATGGGTGCCCCAAAACAGACAGTAACCCCATCGCTTCTCTCTTAGAGAGCAATGTTCATTTACCTTTTAAAAAAATTATTATATTTGGCTTAGATTTTGACAGTGATGATTTGCTTATTTTGCATGCCCAGGAAATAAAGTATCCTACACAAATGAACCTTCCAGGGAGCAAAATCTTAAGGGTTTATTATTTTACCATTCTCATGCAAATCTTTAAGAATATATACATTCTTTATTCTGAAGAGACTACAATGGTTATAATTTAATCTTTGCCAAGGACTCGGCTTCATCAAAAAGAACAGTGATTATTCTGTTATGACATTATATCACCCTGAAGAGCTATTGAAATGTGAAGCTATTTTCCCCTAAACAAAATGGTCCCAGATTACAATGCTTTTAATTTTCCTGACAGCTTTTCACAATAGTGCCGTCTCCTCCTTCCAATGTCAGCCATCACTTCTTCCCAATGTTAATTAGTATGATTTCACTTTCTAAGCTGCTGCCTTCAGTTAATTTCATAGATAATTCTAAGTCAATGAGCCTGAAGGAGATGAACACCTCTCCTGTGGTATAGTATCTATGATCTCTGTCATTTTCCCTCAAGCTGAAAGGCCTTCCTCTTTCATTTCCAATTTCTACTCATGACCCAGATGACTGACACCGCCAGGAGCTCTGCGTTTTACTTTGCATGCCTTGAGCACGTACTGCTGGCAGAGAGGAGAGTGGCCTAGAAACTTCTTTGGTATCTATAGGAGGTCAGTCGAGATTTAACCTTGCTGTGGTCAGTAACGGACTGTGGCTGGGAGCTGGAGCACAAGTCTCACACCAAAGCCTCTCCTTGACGCTAGGGAAGGGAGCACTCATTGCCTTTGGTATCTCATAAAGCTGGCCTCTCAAAGCTTCCCTCTAACCAAGACATGAGCATGTGGGCTCCCTTTTGTCAATTAAGTCTTCTTGAATTCCCCAAAGCATGTGGATTGACCTTCACCCTTTTGCTATAGCAAATTAGGAGGCAATGCTTCCATGGCATCATCTGGGTGAAAGTCACAAGCTTTTTTTTTTTTTATTTTTTATTTTAAAATATTTTTAGTTGTAGATGGACACAATATCTTTACATTATTTATTTATATTTATTTAGTGTTACAGATGGAACCCAGTGCCTCACACATGCTACGCAAGTGCTCTACCACTGAGTTACAATCCCAGTTCTTTTTTTTTTTTTTTTTTAAAAAAAAGATTTTTAGTTGTAGATAGACACAATGCCTTCATTTTATATTTATGTGGCACAGACTACTTTTGAATCTGACCTTCCTTAACTGACCACAGAATGTGCAAAGCAAATCACAAAGGAAAAACTGGGCCTCACTCCCTGGGGCAGACCTGCCTTCAATCCTTCCTGTGATGCTGAGCGCCCTCGGGTCCTGACAAAGGAGATTTACAGCTTTCAACCTTTCCCTGGGCCTTGGCATAGCCTGAACATCCTGATCCGCCCTTAAGATTCCTGCCCAGCTTTGACCTCCCCACCTGGAAGACAGCCAGGGTCCCTTCCACACAGCGGTGCTACTTACAGTGACAGGCAGGTCTAGAGGATTAAGGTGCTTGTCCTGCCGGCAGAAAGCAAAAAGCACAGAGAGAAGCAGACGAATGAGCTTCAGCTTACATTCAAACGAGGAGGATGCAGAAGGAGGAGTTTAACAGAGCCACACCATCCAGGACAGACAGGACAGACAGAACCACAGATGTTTCTGCTCCTCCCTCTATAATCTATTAAGAGTTTGGCCATTCCACTTAGACTTCCCTTTATGGAGCCCATGATATTGACAGAAAACTAAAAAGCCTTAGTTCTGTACACAAGTTGGGCATTTATCAGAGAGACCTAGAATGTTAAGGGTTGGAAGGGCCCTCAGAGATCATTTAATCTGGCCATTTCATCTTACAGGAAGAGAAAATGAGACCCAGAGAGGTTAAAACATCTGCTCAACAAAAGGCAGGAAAAGTAATTGCTCAGGCCCCTTGACTCTTAGGTAAGTGCCTGTTCTACTGCCCAGATGACACCAGATTCTCTCATTGTATAACAGGTGTCTACATAATGACATCCTTATGAGGTAAACGCGCAGCTGCTGCTGCTCTGCTATAGGGGAGGAAATAGAGAGGCAGTGTGATTTGCCTACTGTCACACAGCTAAGCAACAAGGAAAGAGAGACATATAGGATTTGGATCAGGGGACCTTTAAACAGAAAACTTGGTGCTAAGTTCCATTTGTTTGAGACTCCTCAGAACTCAACAGAGGTGCCAAGAGGGTCTTGCCCTTCCTTATTCTTGATCCTCTATCCCAGAAGTTAGCAAACTAGGGCTATACCAGGTGTGTTACACGCCTGTCTGTGTAAATAAGGTTTCACTGAAGACAGCCACACCATTCATTTACCTGCCCCCTGTGGCTACTGTGGCTACAAAGGCCAGGCTGGACAGCTGCCACAGAGACTGTATGGTCCATGAAGTGGGAAATATTTACTCTGGCCCTTTAGAAGAAAAGTTTTCAGGCCCTGCTCTGATCTAAGACCCAGCTCCTTTCCCCTCCCGGTGCCTTCCCAGGGCTTACTTAGCCAAGCCACCCTGCTGGGCTCTGACCACAGAAAGTTAGGAGGAACTTGTGGGGAAATGGTTGCATTTCTGTTCTCTACAGAGCAAAGACTGGATAGAGTGAGGATTCTCTCAGAAAAGCCCAAATGGAAAGTTTGGAAAGGCAGCCACAGACCTGTCGCTTGTCCTCAGGAGCCTTCAGAAAAAGTGCGTTAATCAGTGCGATGGCGTAGGTCTGAATCTCCTGGTTGGAGCTGTGTCAATGGAGAAAAGAAGCAGAGGGAGATAAGAAGACCGAGATCATACTCACAGATGGTTTAACACAATCACTTGTAGACTGTAAACAAATCACAATCTGGGGCTGAGTTTCAAAAGCATTTAAACTGGGCATATTCATGATCCAGCAAAAGAAATTTATGCAAAACAGTAATCAAAATTTATTGATCAGGTGTTTTACTAGAGAACTATTAAAAATCAAAGAATGTTAAGCAATCCAAATATTTCCACTAGCAACTGTTTTATATATATGAATCCTGAGTAGTTACTAAAAATCATGCATTTGGATAAAGATTCTTTTTTTGTCTTTTTTAAAAAAATTAATTCATATAATGGTTTAGAGGGTTGTTCGGTTGTTGTCTTATAGCACTACAGATTGAACCCACGGACACTCCACCACTGAGCCACATCCCCAAGCCTTTTAAAATCTTTTTATTTTGAGACAGGGTCTCACTAAATTGCTAAGGCTGGCCTTGAACTTGTGATCCTACTGCCTTAGCCTCCTGAGTCACTGGAATTATAGGAATGTGCCACTATTGTCCAGCAAAAGTAGATTCTTAACCTTGAATTCAGGGATCTGCTTAGAGACTATGAACCCCAGAATGGCACAGAAATTATTCTATGTATTTAATTAAATATATGATACTTTTTCCAAAGAGAGAAGAGTCCATAGTTGGTATTAGATTTTCAATGGTGTCTGGGATGCAAAAAAGTTTTAGAATTACCCTTTCAAAAGAATCTTTGACATGGGAAAATGTTCAAGATATTATTTGTTTAAAAAAAATTACCAAGGTACACATAATATGCGTAAGACCCCAATTTTATTAAAAATATGGAAAGAAAAAAACCTAGAGGAATATTTAATACTTAACAGTGGTTATGTCTAGAGTGGGATGGTTGGCCAAAAATGTACTTTATTGTGCTTTTCTAAAGTGTGACTACAAACTTATCTTACTTTATTAAAAAAAAATAATAACTTGGGCTGGGTATGTGGCTCAAGCGGTAGTGTGCTCGCCTGGCATGCGCGTGGCGCTGGGTTCGATCCTCAGCACCACATACAAACAAAGATGCTGTGTCCGCCGAAAACTAAAAAATAAATATTAAAAAATTCTCTCTCCCTCTCTCTCAAAAAAAAAAAAAAAAAAACTACACCCATTTTTGGAATCTTATAATCCTGACACTTGACATCCCCTGCCATGTTGTGGAAGCATCTTGTGGCTCTTTTTCCAGTGGGGCTCATGGGTTTCCTGGTTAGGCAGGGATACCTTAGGACTCTAATGGAGGGCACTAAGTGGCCCCTGCCCACACAGCAGAACACAAATGTGCTGATATCAGCCATGGGCTGAAAGTGGTCATGACAGATCTCTAACAAGTGCCATGGTCCTCTTTCGTCCTCAGGGAGGGAATTGGGGATGTCCCCAAATCACACACAAAGAAACAGAGAGGTAGGTTCAAGGTCACCAGAAAATCAGAACTTGATCCAGTGCCCTTCATGTTCCCTCCCCCTAATCAACCCTATTGCCTCTTCAGGTATGAAAGTTAAAACTGAAGAATTCCTTAAAAGTGATAAGGTAAAATGAGAAGTGCAAAGAAATCACTGTGCTTTTGTTTTACTTGGATTAGGAAGGAAACATGGGTCAGGAGCATAACTGAGTAAAGATGGGGCTGCTGTACACTCCCAGTGGGGAACCATGCCTCCATCGGGGTGCAGGGAGTCTGCAGCATTACCCCCCTGGCATTGGGAAGTCCAGCCCCCTTCAACTGTGTAGCCTGGATCAAACTGCAGAAAAGGAACGGAGAGCAAAGAAACAGTCCTCCCAAAGGTTCATTTGCCATCTGGTTTTATTATCTAACAAAATGTTTTAGGATGTGAAAAGCCTCTTAAAAAAAAAAAAAAACAAACAAAAGCAAAACACCCTGAATTTACTGAATACCTAAGATGTGCTGACCTCAATACTAGGCCTTTTAAAAATCTCCTGTGTCCTCACAGTCTGGGAGATGGGGACTCTAATCTAGAGATGAGGAAACTGAGGCCAGAAGAGACTAACTAGGTAACTTGCTGAAGGCAGAGACCTTTAGGCTGCAGAACGTGGTGGATCTTTACTGGTTCCTGAAGTCACACCTTGTTCTTTCAGCAAGCATTTACCCAACAAATACTGAGCTTCTACTTAAATCAAAGCCAGGGACACAAAAATGATCAGTCCCTGTTCTCATAAAGCTCCAAGTGTAAGATAGAAAGCAGATAATAAAGACACGGTATTACATATAAATATAACTATCATAGGTACGAACAGAGCCTGTTAGGTCCACAGGAGAAGCAGCATGTAATTCTGTCTGGTCCCCAGGTGGTCCCCAGGGGAGACTGGGAAAAGCTCCACTGTGGCCTTGTGGGGCAAGGAGTTCAGACAAGCGCATGATGTGATCAGGCTTGGATCATGGGGGGAATCTGACAGTCGTGTGGAAGAAGTGATGGATGAAGGATGCGCACAGCTTGGAAGACATGAAAAGCAGAGGTGGCACTAGAAGACAAAAGAGGAAGGACGAGAACAAACAAGTGGGAAGAGGCAGGGTGGGGTCTCTTACACCTGCAGGTGCGAGATGAGCTGTCCCACGGTGATTTCCTCTGCTATCTTCTGGTACAAACTCTGGCTGTTCAAGACCATGCTCTCCAGGATGGCCAGGGACCTCTGAAGGATTGACACGTCCACCATGGGCTGGCTCACGTACCCTGCAATCTAGACCCAGAGAGGAGCAAATCAGTTGGGAAGCTCAGGGCCCAGGAGAGCTGAACAGCAGAGCTGAGCCGCTGAGGCACCTTCCTTGGGCATGCCTGTATTCGGGCTGCTGTGGCCAGGTGGACACTTGTATCTGGTTTATGGTACCCTGGCCAATGTGCCAGCATTCCCTAGGCACAAATATATTAATGGCAGATTATAGTAGTCACTCAATTATGTTTCCTCAAAATCTAAGAGCTCAATCCTTTTCTTCAAAACAAGGATTTAGGTGTGAGAAAGCTGAGCAAGTTGAGTGTGGAAAACTATAAAGATTTACTGATGCTGGGATCTCATTTTATCTCATCTACTCTGCTTCTGACATACACTTTCCCCCTATACACATTCAGAACATCACAGACTTTGAGAGGCAGAAAGGACCTTGAAGTCTTTTAATCTAATCCCTCTTTTCAACCCCCATTATAATATCCTTGACACATGGTTATTTCACTTTTGCCCAAATGCCTCCAGTGTTTGGAAGTTCCCAATGTCCCAAGCCAATAATGGGGGAAATTCTAGGTCAGCGGATATATTATTCATTGGCTGTAGTTCAGTTTTCTGAATTGACACCGACCCCTCTGGTAGAAGAAAGGAGGGTAAAACTGGAAGTACCCTCCTTCTACCCACAGTCTTCAATCTGACAATTCAAACAGGCTAGCTTGCAGATTTGTAAATAGAAGGCAAATTTGCAAATGAAATGCACATTTTCTTTTTCAAAGAGAAGGGAGAACCAAGAGGGAGAGGGTAAGAACACTCGGACAGCACCAGTAAACTGGTTGGTTTATTCTGAGTCTCAATGACAACCAATTCTACTTGGACCATATTCAGTTCTGAGATGCTGGCCCCCTTTTCAACACAGGCCCTGAGAATACACAGCCCTTGACTTACAATGATTCAAAGTATGATTTTTCGATTTTTCAATGGTGCAAAAGTGATATGCATTCAAAAGAAGTAAACTTTGAACTTTGATCTTTCCCTGGGCTAGCAATGACAGTACTCTCTCTCTCTCATAGCACCGGGCAATGGAAGCAAGTTGCCACAGCTTCCAGTCAGTCACATGATCATTAGGTAAATAACTAAATCTTTACAGTGTACTGTGTTGCTAGATTCTGATGTTCAGCAGATTCAGCATATTAAGCGCATTTTGGCTGTATAATATTTTCAACTTACAAAGGGCTCAGCAGGTTGGAACCCATTGTAAGTTGAGGAACATGGTGTAAATTTATGAGGAGTCAAAAAAAGATCAGAGCTTGATGATGAAAAAATCTGGCCCCAGGGAATACAAAGCTGGTCCTCACCACAGTGTAGAGGCTGTACTGCCTGTATCTCCCCTTAAGCCCAGAGGGTAACTGGCAACTGAGGGAGAAGAGAGAGACAGGATTTTGGAGGCCTCACCTGCTTAATAAAGGTGATTGAAACCATGTCCCAGGAGACAATGCCATGGTCCATGAGCTCTAAGAAGGCAGTCAGGGTGAATGCCAGCATCTCACTGTAGCTGAGACATGTGCAACACACACACACACACACAAAATAATACAAAGATTCAGATCCGGAACACAAGTGTGAAGGCAGGCACAAAAGGGACAGATTTCAATGTAAACACCCCAGGGAAAATCAGCTGAAGGAGCTGTAACTGCCTGCATGCACACCCAGCCAGATGTGGAGCAGAGTCAGCCCAGGTCTCTATCGTCAGGGGAGAAAGTGTAGCTGGGTGACTGGGCTTGCCTTCTCTGTGTTGCTTCGTCTCAGGGACACAGAATCACTCATCTATTTCCCAAAACAAAAAAAGACATCAGATCTTATGTCCCATGTTAACCTTCAGGCCAAAAGGCAGCAGGGTGCAAGAGAAAGAGCCCAAGGCCTGGATGTGGGTTCAGTGCCTGCTTAACAATTTACTAACATGGACATTTTATTTTCTCAAAGTTCAACTCTGTCCTCTGTAAAATTGAGTTAGGCTCCCAGGGTAGTGGTGAAGGCAGTGGATGCTGTACACAGAGTGTTACAGTAGTTCTGGTACAGAGTAAGGACTCAACTGTTCTTTCTTTTGTTTCCCCTTACACATTTAATCCCCCATGCACCTGTACAGCGATCTCTAGTTAGCAAACCATCTTCCCGTTTACCAGGCATGTTCAGACACATTAACCGTAATACTCCTCAGACTGCTACCGGAAGGCTGGCGTTATCCCCATTTTGAAGAGGTGGAAATTAAGGCTGGTCTACCCTCTACTCTCAGGAGGCTGCAGAACTCCTGCGTCAGTGCTTACGGCAGCCGAAGGCTTTAGGACTCTAATGCAGCTGGAAGATGAAGACTTACAACAAATACCTATGATTAGTCTCTCAGTTTGACAAGGAATTTCAGAAGCTGATCCATCGCCTGAGAGAAGATTTCTGACTCCCTGTATGCCAGCTCAGGCTCCGCAGGCTTAGCTGGAAACCCAAGCATCTGTCCTTCACTGCTGATCACAGGCATGGCTCCCCACCACATCTGCCTAACTCTGGAGGACTGTAGAGATCTCGTGGTGAGGCGGAGTTCTGGATCTCCTGCTCCCTAGGAAAGTGTGGCAGGAGATGGCTAATGGTAGGGGAAAGCTGTGGCAGACATGAAGGAAGGTGGTGTGCTTGCGTTCTCACATGGGGACAGGGTGGGAGGTGACTGGAGAAGGAGGGAGGCAGGCAGAGAGCTGTTAAAACAGTCATCCATCCTGGGAGACAAGGGGCAGTCTGGTCTGATCACTACCCCTCATCAAGCCAAGCATGTCCCATACATTAGCAGGTCTGTCATGGGCAGATCTCTTCCTTCTTGGCTTCTGTGGTCCCTGTTTTGACAGTCCCTTGGCATAGTACCGTTTTGTACTGTTACTTAATTTGTGAGAGCACAGCCAGGTCTGAGATGTAGGATCACAACGGTGACTCAGCCCTCTCCGTGTGGACTCTAGTGTCCGGCACACTGCTCTGTGTGCAGAGGTGGTGATAAACTCTTACCTCACTCAGTAAAATGAGAACGGGAGGCCCTGCAGTGTGGTAAAGCCTTTGAAATCCCTTAGAAGACGACAGTGGTAATACTCACTGAGACAAGAGCTTGGTTCCACTTTCCACGAGCCTCGTCAGCACAACAATGCCGTCCATGTTGATGAACTCGGTGGCAAAAGTCACGTCAGCCGAGAGCTTGGCCAGTTCCTTCATCGCATCCAGCCGGGTCTCCATGCTGGATGACTGGGTCCTCTCCATCAGCTGGCGTGCAGCCCGGGACTAGGGGACCAGGGACAAAATACATGCCATCTGCTCCTTGTGGCAGGTGAGTGCTCTGTGGAGAGCTCACAGGGGCTTTTCTGTAGACATCCGAGCCCCCAGCAGAGTTAGTTTTTCACACTGCTGAATATATGTTCACAGGATCAGCCAGGGAGTTCCAGCATGCAGCAAGCTGAGACCAATCTGCAGTTATCTGTGCCTTTTCTGTATCACCTTGGTCTATGGATTTTTAAACAAAAACAGCCCTACCAAGGAAATACAGAGAGATCTGGGAGATCTACTTACTATGGCAAGATGCAAGAGAAACAGACACTGGTTTAATAGGAGTTTTCTGTTAATTAATGTTGTCAAACAGCAGAAGAGGTTTCTCGGAGGAACTAACTCCCTATCACTAGAAGCAATCGATGAGAACCTGGACGACCATCTGTCAGATATGCTATAGAAGGAACTCGCACACTGGGTGGTGAACTGATCTGATGATCTTTAAGGTCTCTTTTAATCCTAAAATGTAATGAGCCTGATATTTTTTCTTAAAAAACTTTGCCTCAAAGTCCATATGATCATTCCCCACAGTAACAGTCCTAGGAAAACAAAGAATCCAAGGAGTCAGAGACCAACAACTTCAAAACAGCTTTGGAAAATGATGCTGGTAAAGACACCACTCCCTCTGCCACACCAACTTTTCCTAGTGGGACCTGCCTTCTTGCCACCAGCCACAGTTCAATCCCTCTTCTCCGTGAGCTCACCCCTCTTTCCTTGTGCTCGATTTAACAAGTTCACAGTCTCACCTCATCATTCTATGTTTTTAAAATCTAACCCTCTCTGCTGGGAAGGAAGAGTTTGGAGAGCCAATACGCCCCCCGTCCTTTCCCTCACGCTGTTAAAAGTGACTGAAGCCCCATTCGGCGACCAGCTAGAGTCAAGCCCCTCTCCCTCCCCTTGCCTCTCCTCTCGTACTGTTGAAGAGGGCCCAGAGCAGCATAGCGCTCTCAGTGACACACAAATCCTCCAAATCCTACGGTAGAGAGAATGCGCTCCACAAGAAAAGGTCACAGGATAGAGCAATTTGAAGAGAACTGGTCTGCATCACACTTAGAAACTTCCAACCCAAATGTCAATTTTCCCCCAGAGACAGCATTTCTGGGCTCCTGCTCCAGAGAGATGAGCTTCTGGGAAAGTCAACTACTCCATGCGAGAGGTCTGTAAAATGCTTTGGTACTTCCAGAAAAGTAACTCCCAAACTGTCATGTTCAATTAGCAGAGTTTAGGAGGGGAGAATGAAGTTCTTAAGCTGAGAAGAGCTCAGGAGAGAAGGCAGAAAAACACGACAGTGAAAAAACCGGCCCACAGTCACACAGGGAAAGAGCCAGCTGGGACTACTTTTTAGTTGTGTGACAAGTGGCAAGTTATTCAATCTAAGTCCTCATGTCCCTGTCTGCAAAATAGGCCAATCTCATTGCTATTAGTATTAAATAACATGACATACACAAACCATTATCAAAAACAGGCATTCAGTGTTCGGTGGTCTCCCTTCACACACCCCCCTCCTCTCAGGTGGACGAGGCTCTCCCTCACCGTGAAAAAAGGCTCCATCACACCCTTAATTTCCTGGCAGCCCTTCTACAAATGTGACCAAAGCTGCACCCCTGGGAGGTCTTTTTCGTGGGACTGGCACTCAGGGTGGTTCCCTCCAACTGGGTTTTAGGTCCTCAGTGTCCTGATGTAGGAAGGTCCTGTTCTGTTAATTACCCACTCCTTCCTGCACCTTCAGTCTTCCTCTCTCCCATCTTAACACCATCTCAAGGACACAAAAAACTGCAAAGGAAATCAACAGCCTCAAAGGGTCAGAAAGGTGGAGAACTAGGTAGATGGTGTCCAAAGTAGGAGAGAGACCTTCCACTAGATCTTTGTCAAACTATGATTTCTGAAACATATTAACCTTTTACCTGTTTTTTGAAAAGCACATCTTTTTGACTACACATCCTCCTTGAGTTACTGCCTTCTCCAGCTACTTCCTTTTAAAATCAAGCCTTTTAATACAGCGGTGACTCCAGGTCTTAACCTTCTTACCTTTTATTCAGTCCACTAATCTGGCCACCATCTCTTCCCAGCAGAACTGTTTCTCACTTCTTTTTTTAAACTCGGTATTGAAAAACCCAGGAGTGCTTAATCACTGCCCTTTTATTTTTTGTTTTGAAACAGGATCTTGCTAAATTGCTTAAGGCCTTGCTGAGTTGATGAGGCTGGTCTCAAACTTGTGATCTTCCTGCCTCTACCTCCTGAGTTGCTAGGATTATAGGCATATGCCAGCAAACCTGGCCGGAACAGTTTCATGAAGATCTTATGTGCGCCTGACCTCCCAGGTCTGTTCTCAGTGTACCTTCCCTCTCTGCTTATTACAAACTGTAAACCACACCTTCCCCCATCCTGACTCTCTCCCCTGCCTTCAGCTCCTGAGTCACTTCACGCTCCAGGTTTTCTTTCTTCTCTTCCGGTGGCTTTTTTAGTTACTTTTAAGGGCTGCTCTTGCAGAAGTCAGGGGTCATCTTGGATTCTCCCTTTGCCGTCTATATCCAGTTTTTCACCATAGTCATCAGGGTTGTCTCGTGAGTATTTCTCAGGTCCCTTCATGATCAATGGCCTCACTGGGATGCTAATGCTCCTCACCAGCCTCTGAGGTGCTCATCCTCCCACCAGCCTTCCTTCTTTTAGCCCATCTTCCACACTGTCACGAAAGTCGTCCCTCTAAAATTTAAATCTAAGTAGAATGTACCTTCCATCCTAAAATCCTCCAGTGTCACCACTTCCTTCTAGTGGACCGTGGGCAGGACATGCAAGAGCTTCAGTACCTGGCTTTCCAGTGAATGCCACAGGCCTTCAGCCACCTTCCCGAACACACCTCTGTACTCTGACATCCTGACTTCTCTGCTTGGAAACTTTCATTTTCTTCTTTTTCTGGCAATTCTAGCTTATCCTTTAGCATCTCAGCTGTGTCCCGTTCTCTGGGAAGGCTTTCTGGAAACCCTCAGGCTGAGAAGGTGGTCCCTCTCTGAGTTCCCACAGTTCCCTTAGCAACTCCCTCCTGAGACCCTTGGGAGAGGTACATCCTATTCGTTTGTTTGCTGTCAGGAGGCTGTGAGAGCAAAGATCTACTTTTAATTGCCACAGTCCTAGGTTCTGGGTCAGTCTGGCCTGTGGTGCTCATGACTGTTAAATTAATAAACCCTTAAAGAGGGAAGAATACTTACCGGAGATATAGCCAATTGTAAGATTGTCCCATTCTTAATGTCACTGCGAGTCTGGAAAGCAAAGAAAAAACAAGACAAAAAACAATGAAGATACTATATCAAAATAGCATAAGCAACCAGAACCGACAGGAACTTCTGGTCATCTTTAAAGTCTAGTCAGTTCTCCTTCCCACAGGTTCCACATCCATGGATAATTGGAACAATAGAAATTCTGAACAGTGGGATTTTTTTCCTTGTCATTATTTTCTAAACAGCATAGTATAACACCTATTCACAGTGTTGCCTTTGTGTTAAGTATTATAATTCATCTACAGATGATTTCAAGTATGAGTGGTATGGCCAGGCATGGTGGCATGTGTCTATAATTCCAGCTCCTTGGGAAGCTGATGAAGGAGGATCACAAATTTGAGGCCAGCTTGAGCAACTTAGTGAGACCCAATCTTAAAATAAAAAGTAAAAAGGACTGAGCATATGGTTCAGTGGCAAAGCATCCCTGGGTTGGATCTCTTATATTGGAAAAAAAAAAAAAAATAGTATGAGAGGATTGCCTAGTCATATGCAAATACGGTGCCTTCTGAGCATCCACAGGTTTCGATATCCCTGAGGTCCTAGAACCAGTCCCTTGTGGATACTGAGGGATGACTTTAACTGACACTGATGCTCTTCAGCCAGGCTTTCTCCTCTTGCTTGTTCCTTCTGAGAGCCTCTTCAAGCACCCTGGGCTCTCAGAAGTCAAATTCACTTTTTCCCAGTCACTGGAGGAGAGCAGGACTGGCGCTGTCTCTTTTGCCCAGGGAATAATGCTTTACCCAAGAAATGGAGCTACCTGGATATTAAGACCTGCACTGCTTCAGTCCTCCCTGTACAAACCTGTTCTGTGATGTAGAGCTGGGGACCATCTGCATATCGCAGGGTGTAGTACTCCGGGTTTGGCAACGACCACCTACACAAAAGAAAACGTCGTATCTTACTTGGTCATTCCTTTGGGCCTATCCAGAAGCTGCAAATAAATAACTTTCAATAGAATTGCTTAAGGGATTAGGTGTCTTGTTTGGACCACAGTGGAATTAAAACAAAGCTTTAGGTTGAGAGGTTGAAAAATAACCTCCTCCGCCTTTGGTAAAGGGTAACAAAAGGAAGTGCACACCACTGAGGGTGGGCCTTAGACCCTTCCAGGACCTCCATGGAACACTCCTGCACCTGGGAGAGCAAATGAAGATTCACAGCAGCCTCAAGGAAGCCTCATCAAGCACTCTTTCTTGGTAAGACAACAGCCCACAAGAGCCCACACGAGGGACTGCCAACTGGATACCCTGCAAAGTCCCTTTAGACTTGGTGCTCTTTAGACTTTACCCAGAACAAGAAGTTTTAACTTACCCATCACAAACCTCCTTAATGATGGATGCTAGGGGCCGTTTCTGAAAGAAAAAGAGAGAGAGGGAGATCCTTTACCAGCAATCATGTGCTAGTTGTGCCAGGCTCTGAGAGGAGCTGCCAAGCAGGACCAGGTTGGGGCGCGGGAATAATTTCCTGACAGCTTTTGTTGAGGAGAAAGCCTCTTTCAAACTGTGACCCACCTTCCTTGTGGGGCCAGGCGGAAAGCTCAGTCTTTCTGTTGCCG
Source organism: Marmota marmota marmota (assembly GCF_001458135.2). Taxonomy (NCBI): domain Eukaryota; kingdom Metazoa; phylum Chordata; class Mammalia; order Rodentia; family Sciuridae; genus Marmota; species Marmota marmota. The sequence continues at coordinate 4,905,705 of NW_026000026.1, forward strand.
TCCTTATCCTTTAGGCCTAAAGACACCCTCTGCCACACACACCCAGATCCCTTTACTTGCAGCGCTGCATCTCATTTCTGGAGCATACCTGGTCAATTTCAAGGAGCTGGGCATTAGCACCTGGCCACTCGATGGCCACTTTGACGATGTCAGATGGTGGTGGCATCGTTCCCAGTGGGCCCTACTTCTCTAAGACACACACACACAGACACGGCTGCCTGGGGAGAAAGAACAGGGAAGAAGGAAAAAATCAGAGTATGCCTTCATTTTCATTCTTGTTATCTATTTTGGAGATACTCTTTGAAGTCACATATGGAACTACTTGGTTTGCATTTTTCTAAATCATACCAAAGCTCTCCTTAGGCCTTTGTCTCTTCAGATTAAATCAGCAAAAGAACTGGGACAAACCTATTTACCACCTACGGTTCAGCCAGTAGCAATATCTGCCAATGTGACACTTCAGTTGAAGGGTCAAGAGGATTTGGTGGTAGAAGAGCAAATTTTCCACAAATTCCTGTCTTGGGACCTCGGGATAGAAAAGCACATGCTCCAAGACGGACCAGAACAGACAGGCTCCTCTTGGTCGAGTGGTTGGCTGAAGAAGCCAGGCTACTTCTGTTCAGCAGCATCCTAGAAAGACCCCAGTTCAGGAGGGCCCAACCACACACTCTCTGGTCTCCTTCCTACTTATTGCCACTACTTACTGCCACTCCATCCCCCTCAAAGGACACAATGAGGCACCTCCTCTGCGTAGGATGATGCAGAGTTCAGAAAATGGGGAAGAGAACTGGGACAGGAAATGCTATTTTAGTCCCTACTGCCAAGGGCAAGGGCTGCTGAGGGCTTAGGCGCAGGGAAGCGGGAAGGATGCTTTCACACAAAGGCCCTTCTATGGGAGGACAAAGCTTTGGAAGTACCTCTGACCCCCCCTCCCCCACTTCTCTCTAAAATAAAGGAAAATAAATCATTTTAAGCAAGTCTGGGAGATGGGCCCATGTGACTGGTATCCTAGGCAACTCTGATCGCTTAGTGGTATTCTAAGCAGTAGCTAGAATCTCTCTCCAAGGTCTGACGAAGGGAAGCCTTGGCTGATGGATTATTTCAATGTATATTTACACTGCCTGCCTACAGATTCAGGAGAGGCCGCTCTCCTAATGAAAAAGACCTTTCTGCATCTCAAGGTTGAGCCACTCACCCGCATTTCATGCCTCACTAATGGGGACCGCCTGCCTCTCCTGGTACATGCAGCATAGATGTTGCTAAGCTGTTAATTCATGTGTGCTACCAATTTTTCAGCCCAAACAGATGATGGTTCTCACAGCCTAGCACCTACAAATCTCCTTGGTGAAAAGGGGTAAAACCCCATTCCCTACACACCTACAGGCTTCAGAAAGATGGAGGCTTTCACAACCATTTCCTGATCAGGGTGGGCTATTTCAGAAGCCAGATGTCATATGAGCATTTCCAAGACTTGGCCATGTCAAATAAGTGGTTTTCAGAATGCTTTCATTTATTTTGTTGAGTGTAGCCCACGCAGTAGGCAGAATAGGGCTATTATCCCCATTTGAAGATGATGAAAGAAAAGCTCAGAGTTCAGTTCAGCCAAGAATGCCCAGTTAGTAAGTGGCGAAGGAGAGACAGAACTTGGGAGCTGACTTGGCCAGGGCTCTTCCTCCTCCCCTCAGCAGGCCTGAATTCCTGTTCACTGTGAATCAAGGCTAAAGGTTTTGAAATGGGCTGACCTGATGGCCCCCAAAGCTTCCACAACTTCTGCAGCTCCACGCAGAACTTTTCGTGTGGATTTATGTGCCTAACACACAATACACCTCTGAAAACAAACTGACTCATTAGTGTAACTTCCAGCTGAAAGGCTCTGCTCCAAAGCCAGGGCAAGGCAGGAAGTTCTCACGCTAGGTGTGGTGCTGGGACTCTGGGTGCTGAAGGTGGGCTCCTATGCTTACTGTCCGTCTGCTGTAATTGGGTGGCAGGACTACACAGTAGTGAGGTCATTTCTAAAAACTGAGATACATTTACATACAATAAAATGTCACATGCTTAAGAATATATGTGTGTGTGTGTGTGTACACATATACATAGTAGAAACACAAAAACACAGACCTCCCTACAACTACCTCCAGTAAGATACTGGACATTTCATTACCCCCCAAAATACTCTGGAACCTCCTTCTTGTCCTTTCAAAGGCCACCTCTTTCTGGTTTCCATCACCATAGAGGAGTGGTGCCTGTTTCTGTACCTCACACATGCCTTGTACAGCATGGCTTTTTAGATCATTTGTTACTTAGTTTGGTTTCTTCTTTTAAAAATAAGTAGACAGGGTAGGAATAGAGAGCACTAGGCTGGGATGACTCTCTACGCTGAGGAAAGCAACTGGATTTACAGCCCCAGGACTTGGGACCTAATCCTAGTTCCCTCACACTGTGTTCAGGTCCCTTTACCCAAGTCTCCATTTTCTTCTACAGCAGCAGAACTGTAGTTCTCTAGTGTAGAACTAAAGCATGTCTCAAGTGCTTCAGAGTCTAAGTCCATGATTGTAAAGCAGAACTTAAAAAATCCAAATGAAGATACCATTGTAAAGTCCTTAACCAAAAAAAGAAAAAGAAAAGTGAAACTCCTAATTTAAGAAACTGCATATTTTTAAAAACCCCTTTCTGAATTCTATCTTTGGAGAAAAATAAGCTAAAGCTCAGTACTTTATAGATATACTTTCTCCTTGGTCCCACATGACATTCCCTGGGATGTCTCATCATTTGTTAAAGCTAGCACTGAATGGTTCTTAGCAGTTCTGAAAACTCACACCCATGTTAAGTCAGAGCTCTGCAACAACCCAGATTACCCAAAAGATATTAACAAGCTCCCATTCTCCCAGAAACCCCAGGCAGCCTACCTGGGCTGCACGACACTATCCCTAGCCCTGCCACGGCTGCTGGGACTAAAGAGTTGGAAAAAGCCCTGCCTAGAGACTTTCCAGATTCCATGGCTGTACTTCCTATGCTTGGGCTACCTGATATTCCTGACATTCTATCATCACAACTCCTTAAATTAAGCTAGTCTGTGTTTCTGTTTGCTGAAACTAAAAAGCCAAAGACCTAGACTGACCCCAAGCTCTGAAGAATTCTGAAGTGGAGGTAATAAAATAGAGCAACATCACTAGCATAAGATAATGACACTGAGTACGCACCTAATTAACACTAAACTGATGAGAGCAAAACCCACTTAGATAAGTCTGGCTTGTTGCAAACAGATCAGTTATACGGTGACTTTGAAGTACTCATGTTATAGCATTTTATAGTTGATCTCACAAGAACCCTGAAAAACATTCCTATTTTACAGGTGAGGCAAACAAAGTTCAGAGGGGTTGAGAAATTCCTTGTCAATGTATCTCCTTTCATGCTCTCCTCCAAAGAAACCAAACAGTCCATCACATAAGAACTGGGTATCAAGGTTAGGTCTTGACACCACAGTTCTCTTCCCTCTACACAGTAGTACTTCCTTTGATGATGACACTAGCTAGGTAACAATTACACAATGCTCAGCACTGCTCTAAGGGCTATACATATATTGATTCACTTAATCCATGATGCACCCTGTATGGTGTGTTGTTATCCCCACCATACAGACAGAAAAGTGAAGTAGCATTTTGAGGGTCACATAGTTAGTTAAGTGGCACAGCCAGAATTTGATCCCGGGTGGTCTGGTGTTTTTGGAAAGTCATGTGAAAGCAGATAGCTTTGTACCTAATCCGCAGCAGGTACTCTGTAGAGACTTCTGGTTTGTGTATCTAAAGTTAAAGCACAATGACGCTAAGAGACCTGTATGATAAGGGTTCTCTGTTGTAGCAGAAAGGTCCTTGATGGCCTAAAAACATTACTTCATGCAGTGTTCAGTCTGCAATCTAGTCAGCCTTTTCCCTGGACCACCTGTGATTTCTACAGGCAGGCCATGTTCTCTTCTGTACCTCTGCACATTTTCTTCCTTCACTGACTACCAGAGATGCCCCTAGCCAAGCTTCAAAGTTCAGCTCAGATGGTACCTTCTCTTTGTAACATCCTTAGCTTTCTCTACCTTTCCCAGCAAAGCTAAATAGGATAGGGGCCTCTGTCCCTGCTTCTGTGAACAGCCCTGTCACACTCAACAAGACACCGACATAGCTCTCCCGTTCCCTAGCTCCTCCTCCATGTCAGGTATAGCTGGATGGTCTCATGAACTAGCATGGCACCTGGTGAACAGTGAAGGTGCACAAACACAATGGCTCCTAGGAACCAGGTCTGCTTCCCAAGGGAAATGTTCGAATAGTTCTACTCTTGTACCTCTGTGTCCCACTGCCTTCCAGCTGGCAGGGAACAGACAGAGGTGAGTGATGGGAGCATGAGGTAAAGGGAATAATTCTGTAAAGTGGGTCCACTGTGCTGAACCCCACATGCAGTTTTTAAAAAAACAATTTACCTGCAGCCCTGTCTGGTTTAAGTTAACAGGATATGTTACATTCCTTTGCAAATAATCTGCAGGAGAAATGCAGGCCCAAAATGCCAGGTAAAAAGAATACAGGTTATCGTGAAGGGGAGACTTTTGTGATCCTTACACAAACCAGATTCCAGAACTCAGGGATTTAAAGATAATTCCCATTAACCATAAAATCTGTAAGAACAGGTTCCAATCAGAACTGATCAGCATGGGCCAAAGTGATCTAGAGTTGTCATGCACAGCAGGGTCTTGAAAGCCTGATTTCATCCTGCTGTCAATCAAAAATCAAGAGGTAAACCTGGGTAGAACTTTCTGGAAACTTCCCTGGGACCCCCAATAAAAGAGGAGGGCAGGACAGGCATGTCACCCCTCTCCTCTGAGAGCGTCCCCTTTTCCCCTTTCCTATCCCTTCTAATAAACTCATGCCTATTAGTCTGAGTAACGTGTATGAAGTCTTTCTGGCATGATTTTAAGTATACGAGTGAAGGGGACCTTTGCAGCTGCTTCAGTTTTGCAGAAGGCCCACACCTTATAACACAACCACATAGTATTTCCATGTTTATAATTTTGTTTTCTAACATTAGAACAAATTTTACTTGAGAATCAGTCTTAGCACCCCTGACTTTGTTAAAACAAAGAGGGAAATATCTTCTGCTTTTCTCTCTATGGAAACCTTAGGAGGTATGAGAATAGAGTAATATTTCTCAGATAATTAATATTCCTAGGATAAAGGTTTTCCTTGTAGGGAACCCTTCGAGCACGTGCTTGCTTACTCTTTTCATTTTCATTTTATAAAGGAAGTGGAAATTAGGTCGAAGCAATTCAATAACATTGCAAAATTCTCAGGATTATAAATAGCCTCTCATTCCACCATTCAGCAGGACTGTAGTTCAATAGCAAATGGCCAGGATTTCACAGCTCTTCTCCCTCCCACCCTCTTTATTTATTTATTTGTTTGTTTTGTGCTAGGGATTCAACCCAGGGACTCAAATGCCAGGCAAGCCCTCAACCACTAAGCTGTACGCCCAGTTCCCTCCCCACCCCTCCCCTTTAAAGCATTACATAAATAGAGATGACTTGGAAAGTTAAAAAGACCACAAAACAAGAGGCTGAGCTGAAGATGAGTCTACTGTGAGGTATGAGGATGAAGCTGTTTTTCAACAAAGTTGGGGAGACAGACAATAAGAACAGCAGTGTCTCCAGTGGAGCCATCTCTAAGCAGCTTCTGGAAAGTGAGCTTATAAAATCAGCACCATTACAAAAGGTCCCAGGGGCTTTATCAATCACCCCTACAGTGACTGCTTCATAGAACTGGAACTGCCAGAAGGTTGGAGAGCCCATCTTTGGGGAGGAAGTGAAAGATGATCTCCTCCCAGGAGAAGGAATTCTGGATGAAGAATGCCAGAAGGCTTCCAGCTCCTCTCCCTCCCCCACTCCCTTAAGGGTAAGGATGATGAGTGCTTTTTGTTCTGTTCTTTGGCTTGTGATTCAGTGGGGGAGGCATGGGTAAGTTTGGTTTATGTTTCCTGCAACAGAATACAACTCCACCAGGAAGGCAACTGGAGGTCACACCCTATTTTCTAATCAAGAACACAATCTCAGTAGAGGCTTCCCCTCTGCAATCTTCTCATCTGAGAAGTGACTCAACTTCCCTTAGTCCACACACTGCATGAGCACAATGTGCTGAGGTGCAGAGGGGGATTCCAGGTCAGAGACTCAGGTCCTGACACCACTGCTAGAAATCCAGGGAAGAACCGCCACACCACAACCGCCATACCACAGGCAGCTGAGGGTCTCCTTTGTATTGACATGTGAACTCAGGACTCACCTGATATGATTAAAAACCACTGACCTGCACAGAGAAAAGCGTGGAGAGAAGGTTGTGTGAACCAAATACTGTGTGGCTTCTCCCCCAACTCCTACCCTAAGAGCCCCCACGGCTCCTCTCCTCCTGCAGACCATCCCTGTAACACTCCCAAGCTTAGAGAATAGTGCTGAGGCTCAGGACAGCATCCAACTTACTCCAGTTTCACCACAGCTTTGGGGTGACACTAGCTTTCAGACTCACCCTCGCAGACACAAAGTCCGTCTCACCAGGCCACCTGTCCCTCAAACACCATGTTCTTCTGGCCTAGACCTTTGTAGTGCTGAGTTCCCCCTGCCTTGTTCTGCTGGCAACATCTTGCCCAGCCTTCCAGGCCCCGCTCAGGTACCACTCTTCCTTGTGGCTTCCTGACCCCTTTACCTCAGGAACAGCTACCTGCACCCTCATCTGTGCATCAGTCCTCCATACAGCCCTTCACTGGGCCCATTACTGTGATTCTCATTACTGTGATTCTCTATTCTCTCTATTACTGTGCAGTCTTCCCTAGCTACTAAAACTGGATCTGTATGCCAGCAGCGGGGGCATCTCTGGGGCTAGTACCAATGCAGAAGCACCCCTTTAGCCCAGACCCCTGACTCAGAATTTGCCAACACCACCCCAGTGTTGGAATGTCTGGGAAGCAGACCCTAGACTAGTAGTAAGCCAGGCACAGTGGTGCACCCTGTAATCCCAGCTTCTTGGAAGCTAAGGCAATAGGATTGCAAGTTCAAGGCCAGCCTGGTCAACTTAAAGTGATCCTGTCTCAAAATCAAAAAAGAGGGGATGGCAAGAAGTAGCTCAGTGACAGAGCCCTTGCCTAGCATGTGGGAAGCTCGGGTTCAAACCCTAGTACATACCAAAAACAAAAACAAAAAAATCCCCCAAAACTTCCCCAGATGATTTTAATGGGTCCCAGGATTGAAACCATGCTCCAGGAAGGTGAGCAACCTGAGGGCAAGACTCTGAAGCCTGTATCTACTCCCCCCTAAACTGTCCCCCGAGCCTTCAACACAGTACCCTACATACAGCTGTGTCCACAGAATTCCATACCACAAATATCCTCTGTGCTCTCCCCAGACCTAACTGCCTTTAAAAAAGAATAAGAACACTACTGATAGGGTTATCCATTATCTAGGCCTTTCCAAATCCTTAACTACAATAACTGAAAGTTTAGAAGGGATTTGTAGACTACTTGCCTCCACTTTTGGAAATAAGACGAAACAGAATCCAAGACAGAAATACAGGTGAACTTTAAGAAAACGTTTCCTGCCAGGCACCGTGGCACACACCTGTAATCCCAGTGGCTCAGGAGTCTGAGGCAGGAGGATCATGAGTTCAAAGCCAGCCTCAGCAACTTAGCAAGGCCTGTCTCAAAATAAAATATTTTTAAGGGTGGGGGAGTGGTTGGGAGTGTGGCTCAGGGGTTAAGTGTCCCTTGGGTTCAATCCTCCATACAAAAAAACCTGTTTCCTGATGAATGTAGTGGTACACACTTGTAATCCTATTTACTGTGGAGGCTGAGACAGGAGAATCACAAGTTTGAGGCCAGACTTAGCAACTTAGCAACACCCTATCTCAAAATAAAACAAAAAGGTCTGGGGATATAACTCAGTGGTAAAGCACCCCTGGTTCAATCCCCAGTACCGTAAACAAACAAACAAACAAAAGTGAGAGAGAAAAACTTTTCCCTTCAATAAATTACCATGGTTGCACAAGGAGATGAAGCCTGAGTAGGGAGAGGAGGTGGTAGGCTGAGAAGAGGCCTGGGTTATGACTGAAATCCCAGGCTGTGAGTCCAACTCCTTTAATAGTGACCACAACAACACAGCACTGTTCTCATATAATTAGGCCAAGCCCTCTAATTTTATAAGGGAGAGAAGTAAGGGACAGAGACACTGGCAAGGCCACATCACACCACCAGTTAGAGACAAAAGAAGACCTAGGCCCCCACTTCTGGTTCAGTCCTCCCTCTGCAGCACAGCTTTGCCATAAACACAAGCCTCTCTGGATGGGCTCTACACGTAGGGGCTGGACTAGATGTTTTCAAGGTTTCTACCAATGCTTGAACTGTGAGGCAATGCAGGTTAATGCTAAGGGGCTTGTGTTCTGGAATGGAACAGACCTGGATTTGGATCTCAGTTCTAACAACTTCCTTACCTGTAAAATGGGAATGAGAACCAAACCTACCTTACAAAGTTGTGTGACCATTCAACAGGATAACATATATAAAGCATTGAGCATAATATCTAGCAGAATTCTAGCTGTGTGGACTTAAAGAAAAAATAAAAACTGTAACCATGTTTCCCTAGCATAAAAACAAACAAACCCACTGCCAGATTGTGACAAAATTAGAGAAGGTATATGATGGCAATCAGGGAGATCTGTAGATGTTGTTGTTATTATTATTATCATTATTATTATTCCTAGTGGAAGAACCTTTTATTTTTATTTCAGTTCCAGAGCAGAGGCCAATACAATGCCTGGAAAAACATCTTCTAGTGAGTCAAATTAAAGCAGCATGCCTAATGGGGTTCTAAAGTCAAACACTTTAAGCAGTCAGACAGGTAAGAAGATAAACCAACAAACAGCCTTCATATAGGAATTGAGTAAACTATAAGGAACTGCCCTGACTAGAAGAGCTCAAATTCAATTTGTGCTTAAAAATACATCATGCAGCTTAGCCACACAACCACTTTGTAGCCTCTAGCAAATCAGATTCTGGTTCTTCACCATACCACATCCAGCTGCACATCATTTAGTTATTTGATGTGATCCAGACTCGCCCTTCTAAGTAGAAATGTAAGCATCTTGAAGATGAAGGCTGCGACTTTCACTGTCTAGTCACCATTGGCCTGGAACAGTGCTGGCCTCATGGTAGATACTCAATAAGCAACCACTGAACTCAGACTGTAAACTCAAGCCTAGTATTCTCAGCACCTCTGAAATGCTACAAGGTGTAGGTTTTCTACCCAGCTCCCAGGATCGGGCTGTTAGTGCAGCTGGGCAAGGTATGGTAACTGAGTTAGAGAAGGACTGTCTTGCAGGGTATTTTTCTTCAACTGCATCAAATGTACGTACTTCTAAGCCACCAAGGCAGGTGCTGCTAATACATCCAGATACCTTACCTTGGTATAGAACGAGCTAGAATATGCTATATACTGGTGCCATTGTTTCCAAGAAGTTTGGTTCCCACTTCCTGTACCTCATAACTTCCTTGGCACTACCATGAGGTATAAAAAGAGTAACTAGACTCAAAACGGAGGTCCTGGTCCTGGCTCCTCCATTCACGAACTCTACGATGATCCCTGGCAGATAACAACTTTTAGGAGCTACATTCTTTTTTTTCATCAGTAAAATGCAGATACAAATAGTTCCCTCAAAATACTCTGGAGGGAATAAAACACTATGAGGTATATAAAGTGTCTGGCACTATACAGCACAATATAGCAGCCACTAGCTATGGAACACTTGGGAAGTGGCCACTACAAAGTGAGATGGGCTATCCTAAGCACAAAATGCATGCCAGAGTTTAAAAATTAAGTGCAAAAAAGAAAAATATCCTGTCAACACTATTTAATATGGATCACATGTTGCACTACTAAATATTTTGGAATATATTAGGTTAAGTAAAACATTATTATTAAAATTAATCGCACTTGTCTCTTTTAACTTCTTTTTTAATGTTGAAACTAGAAAATTTTGAGCATGTGATATGAATTATTTTTCTATTGGACAGCATCACTTCAGCATCCAGCCTGGTACACAAAAAGTATTCCAAAGGTTGGTTTCCATTTCCCACAGGTAGACGTCAGGGACCACAATCCACACCCCCTTCTTCAATATATCTAAGCCCTGCACCCATTTATTTAGTAAATATCTAGAGTGCCTTAAGGGCACCAAGGGCAAAACCCAACATTTGTCTTCTTCCTTATGGGCCTTACTATCTGGTAGGACAGACAGACATTAATACTTTCTTAAATAAATGCAAAACTGCAGTTGGGCAAGTGTTGTGAAAGAGAACACAGGGTTTTCAAAGTGGGGCACTGACTCAGGGAGTCAGGGACCAGGGACGCCTCCTCTGGGGAAGTGATACTTGAGGGAAAATTTGGAGGATGAACAGTTTACTAGACTCCAGGCCAGGGAGAAGGGACACTCAGAGAAAGCCCCAGAGGACACCAAGAGCTGCCGAAGGAACAGAAAAAAGGCCTGTGCGGGGACAGTACTGGGACACGGGACTAGGGAGAGTCGGAGCCAGATCTCCAGGGCCTGGGCGAGGGCCCAGTGCTGACCCTGCGAGGGTTGGTGGGAAGCCGGCCCGTCTCCAGCCAAGGGTCGGACCTGATCTGCATTTTGAAACAAATTCCCTCGGTCCCGACGCGAGGCCGACGGGAACCGGGGCTGTGGGCAGACCCGTCGGTCACTGCAACTGTCCGGCAAGAGAGGGGCCTGAACTGCGAGGGAACCGAGGGGAGAGTGGATGGACGGGGCGGGGTGGTGCACCAGGGAGCGGCGAGGCCGAGCAGACCCGGGCTTCCGAGCGCTCCACCGGCCCCAACGCTCCTGGGCGCCTTCCAGTCCCCGCGCGTCCCCTCCCCCTGCCTCCCCCTC
>NW_026000026.1:4916684-4958116 GCF_001458135.2 Marmota marmota marmota
AGCCGGCAGGGTCCAGCCCAGGCCCGCCCTCTCCAACCCCTCAGCCCCCGGGGCAGAAGCAGGCCGCAGCCCCGAACCCCGTTTCCGGACCCGCCTCTCCTCCCTGCGTCCCTCCGGCCGGCTCCTCCCGGCAGTCCGCGCACATGGACCCCGGGCGCACCCCTCACTCACCAGGGCGCAGACCTAGGCCCAGCTCCCGCGCCCAGGTCCCGCGGCCGCGGGTCCTTCTGCCTCCGCCCGCCCCGCCTTCTTGGGACTCCGCCCCTCGCAAGCCGGCCCGGGCTTCTATTGCTCCGTTTCGCAGTCACGCTGAGCTCTCTTCCTTCAATTGGACTGCTAGTCTGTCACTCAATAAGGGGCGGGTCTAGCTGACGGCGCGGGAGTGAAGGAACGCCGACAGTCCCCGCCCCTCAGCCAAGGCCTCTTAAAGAAACAGGACGCCTTTCTTTGGCAAGCTCTCTGGTCTGGAGGAAGGTGATTTCCCAGCAAACGCCAAGAGGAGCAAACGCAAGAGGTAGACTCCCCCCACAAACTTTTTTTTCTTCCTTCTTCTTCTTTTTTTGTGCACAGCCCAAGAATGGAGAAAGAGGCTCTGATTCCTTGTGACACATCAAGGGTTGTGAGGACTAAGCTGTTTTCTTGGTGGCACTCAGTTCTGTGCCCAGTGGGCACGTGACACACTCTCAACAGTGGGGATAACTGGTTTGGAGAACTGAGTGGGAGGTGACAGTCGTGTCAGCGGCAGTGAGCAGCCGCGGCTCACTACCGAGATGGAGCTAATTATACCGGCACCCAGGGCTGACCGTGGGCGCTGAGCAGAGGCAGAGGGGTACAGCTCAGCTGTACTGTTGGTAGGGATCCGTGGGAGGTGGCATTCGTCACCGCACCTGCGAATCGGAACAAGGCCGGGCACTTCGCCAAGGACTGTCTTCTGCCACGTCCCTCAGTGCTCACCGCAATCCCTTGGGGTGGAGAGTGCGCTGATCCCCTTGTTACAGGAGAGGACACTGAGGCCAAAGAGGGTCAACATTCACAGCTGGAGATGCGCAGCCGCTCCCTGTTTGAGTCCGAAGTTTATACTTCACTTGTTTCCTCTCACAATCCTGGGAGGTAGGCATTTTGTTGTCCAGAAACCCGTACTCAGCAAAGGGACTAAATAATGACCACCATTTATATGGCACTTTACAGTCTGTGAAACAGTTCCTAATGCGTTGTTTCGCTGGATCCTCTAAACACCTTGGAACTGAGGTTGACTTTTATTAGCTCTGTTTTACTGGTGAATAAAGTGATTCAGGATGCCAAGGCTCAGCCATTACTAACTTTCAAACTTCCCTTTAGGTTCAGGTCCGACATATGTGTGGCCACAAGTCTCCATCATGTCTGCTCAATTGCTGTGGGGGGACACGCACACACACACACACACACACACACACACGGCTGTGTTCCAATGAGACTTTATTAAATAAAGCAGGGGATGACTTGAGACAGTGGTCCGTCCACACCTGATTTATAGCACTTTGCTGGATACCCAAGCCTTTCATAGATCATTGGTTTGTGGAAGCTTCACAACAACCTTATTGTTATTATTACTTTATTGCTCATTATTAGTGCATTATTATATTAATGATGTTGTTATCACACTTATTTTAAAAAGAAGGAATCTAAGGCTTGGCAAGATTAAGGATAATCTGAGGTCAGCCCAGAAGCCAGACTCAAACCTGACTTTCCTCATTCCACATTCCATCCTCTGCCTCCCATCCTGTTCTGTGAGCTTCCACGAACATTCCACATGATCCAGCCCATGTCCTTCCTGCCACTTCAAAATATGACAGGCCATGTCCTGGCCTTCCTTGGCCCCTAAGCCTCTCAGTGGCGTTCCCCCATCTCTCTGCCTTCCTGGTTTCCTCCAGTCCGTGAACACCCCTCAAGCCCCACAACACTTACCTCCGCAGCCTTTATTCAGAATAGAATCTTCTGGAAAGTAGGCTTCATGGGAGCAAGGACTGCCATGGAGATGGCTAGCTGTCCACCAAAGTCCCTTCTCCCCTCCTTCCAGGGCCCCATGGCTACCCAGGTTGTGTTTCCCAGGTGCAGAGGCCGGGAAGGTAGGGTGGGTAACTAGTTCTTGCAGGTGGGGCGATGCGGGAACCTCGGGCCAGGGTCTGAACTCAGCGGGCTGCCTCCGCCCTGCCCTTTCTCCTCCCCAGGTGAACCCAGCCCTGACCACATGATGAGGAGGACAATGAGGAGGACGATGTGCAGGGGAGGACAGAGTCACAGCACAGATGATCACCTGGGGCCAAAAGCTCCCTGCCGCCCTGCAACGCTCATTTCATATTTTAATGTGAAAAAGAAATAATCTTTGCTCTTTGAGACACAGGAGTATTTTGGAAGGAGGAGGAGGGACCCTGTTTTCACTCCTTCCATTTTGTGTCCTGGGTGCCTCCCTTGCCTCACCCCAGTCCTGGACCTCAGCTTAATCCAAGGGTCACTTCAGTTTTACAATTCTTTGTCTCCCCTCTGCTATGCCGATTGCAGGTCCTTTGATCCGAGTCTTAGGAACCAATTCTGGCTCCTTTAGAAATGAGGAGTTCACGGGTAGGCCCGTGCTAACTGATGGAAAGTTGGAGAATCAGCCTTAGGGAAGGACAGAGGACACAGACGCTCTGGGAGTTTAGGTGGCCAAAACATACCAGTCTCCTCCCTTTCTCCCTTTTTATTTTATTTCAAGACAGGGTCTCTCTAAATTTCCTAGGCAAGCTCAAACTCATCATACTCCCACCGAATGCCCAGAGTAGCTGGATGACAGCATGTACCATTGCGCCTGGCTTCTTCTCTCCCCTCCTCGATCAGAGTCCAAGTCATTGGAACAAGAGTCTGACGGACCAAATTTAGGTGACGAGTCTTCCCTTTGGCTAAGAAGGGCAGCTCCTGGATGGACAACTCTGCTGACATTGCATGTGCACCAGTGAAGAGCTCCAGATCCTTCCACCTGCACCCCAGCTGCTACTACTGTGCAGTCGAGGCCAGGTGCCCTGTTCTCAGGCTGGGATCTGGTAGGAGGAATACCCGAAGCTGAATGTCAGTTACATGATCCCAGCTCCGTGTGCGGCATACGGTGGAGCATGGCAGTCAGGATCCTGGACTTTGTGATCCTGCAGACCTCTCCACCACTTATCAGCTCTGTGTCCTTGGGCAAGTTACTAGATCCCTCTGACTCTCAGAATAATGGGGAAAATAACAGTTCTGACCTTAACGGGTTATCGAGAGAATTAGATGAGATATGGTAAATAAACGAAACAAAACGTATGTCCAACACATAATAGGTGCTCAACAAATTAAGTCTAAAAGTTTTCAGTAAGTATTCATTTTGGGAGTGAAGTAGTATTTTGAGTTCCCCTAAAATGATATCTGAAACCGGAACTGGTAGAAATACCCCTCCCAGTTCTCTAATCCATGTGACGATCTACATTTATGAGGTTTGTCACCCCTTTGTGAGTTCACTTCCCTCCCTGCCTACTAGAACCCCAGCTCAGGGCCGGCCTAATCACTCCCTTCTCTTCTTCCTCAACTCCCACGCTCTCTTCTCCTCTTTATCGAGGTGATGCCGCCTCCAACAAATCTTCCTTGACTCCTAAAGCCCGCCGCCACCCATTCCCTTCTCTTAACTGCTCTGTGTCCTCCTAGCAGTTGACATCACACCGCTGTCTTGTTTTCTGACTTCTGCATTAGTTTTAAGCCTTGTGACAGCAGAGACCCCGACTGTCTTGTCCATAACTATATCCCCAGCACCCGAGCATGCCTGGCACATATGTGTGCTCAATATCTTGTTTATTACATCTTTGGATAAATGAATAAAAATAAGCCACGGGTAACCAGAAAGTCTCTAGGGCTTAGGACTTGACTAATGTCTGAACTTTTCTAAACACTCATATAGGTTAAGTGTGTGCCTTCTCACATACAATTATCGTCAAAAAAACCAATTCTTGCCAAAACAGGAGAAGGAATTCTGGTATGGTAGGTCTTAAATGTCAAAATTCGCATTTGTCTTCTAAAAGAAGCAGAATCAGCATTTATTGTGAATCTACTGGGTGTCAAGACTTACACTGGAGACTGTTACATACATTATACTTAGAACAGCCAACTTTCGATGGATATGAGTGTACCATTTTACAGATAAGTAAGACTGAGGTTTAGAATTGCAAAGAAACTTGCTCAGACCACACAGCCTGTCTGGTACTCAAACCAGTGTGACTCAAGGGGTATGTCTTTCTCTTTATACTACCCAATGGAACAACATACTGTGGCATTTCATCCTTGGATTCGCTCCTCTTCCTCCTCCTCCCCCTCCTCCTCCTCCTCCTCCACCACTCCTCCTCCTCCCCCTCCTCCTCTTCCTCCTCCTCCCCTCCTCCTCCTCTCCTCCTCCTCCTCCTCCTCCTCCTCCTCCTCCTCCTCCTCCTCCGTGCTGTNCTCTCTTCCCTGTTCCTACGACCCCTCCTCCTCCTCCTCCTCCTCCTCCGTGCTGTGGATTGAGCCCAGGACCTCACACATGTTAAGCAAGCTCTCCATCACTGAACTATGTCTCCAGCCCTTTTTGCACACTTTTCAAGCGCGGATACAGATGAGACTAAGTGCTCAGGTCTTCCTGCGACTTACCTCACTTGATCCTGTGAAGCATAAACTGCTGTCATTCTTATGTTACGGCTGGGGAGACTGAGGCACAGGCTGTTCAGACGTTTGCCTTGGGTTATTCATTGAGCAGCGGAGCCAGTACTCAAGTCCAGTTCTGTCTAACTCCAGGCCTGTGTCCATTCTGCAACATCACTCTGTCTCCCTTAAGACAACTCTCTGCCTCCGATGGAAAGAGAAGAAAAATGGCTAAATCAGGAGAATAAAGTATTATTAAGAAAATTCATGGTGACTTGGTTCTGTAAGCGGGAAGCAAAGGGCAGGAGGCAGACAGCCAGTCTAGCATCAGCTCCCACGGGCCGGGGTTCACATAACTCACAGTAACTTAATTTGCCAAGATCCTTCTTCCAGGAATGGGGGGAGGGTGTTAGATGTATTTATGTGTGGGGCTGGAACTAGAGACCCCCAGCCTGGCTGTCAGCCCCACCAGGGCGGGGCTCAGCCTGCCTGCGGGAGACCAGCGCCCTCTGCTGGCCCAAGGGTCACCTTCCAACATTCAAAGCTGCGGAGGGTGTGTGTGTGTGTGTGTGTGTGTGTGTGTGTGTGTGTGTGTGTGGTGGGGCAGGACTTGGAGGAGCATATTCAACGACCTTTGCAAAATTTCGAGCACACACAGTAAATAAAAATAATAGCTACCATTTGCCAATAAAACATTGGGGTGGAGGGCGGGCACTATTTTAAGGACTTTACGTTAATTTATTTACTCCCAGGGACTTTACACACTGCATCTAATTGAACCTTCACCCCAAACCTCTGAATTAGCAATTATTATTATTACTCCCATTTTTCACAAGAGGAAACCAAAGCACAGAGAGATTAAGTAATTTGCTATACAGCCATTAAGTAGCAGATCGGGGGCTAGAACTAGTGGACTCTGACCTTGGGTGTCAGCTCTGGAAACCCGAACATTGGCATTCTTTAGGTCTGCAGCGCCCCCTGGCCAGCTGGCTACATGGAGCAGGCGGCATGGTAACGTGCTGGGACTTGGTGATTGTGCTGCTTCTGCGAGCACCTTGGGGACTCCTCTGGGTGGCTGCATCTGTCTGAATAAGAGAGAAGCCCCCAGCCAGCTCTAGACTTGTCCCCAGGATCTGCTTCTCCAGTAGTAAGATCTGTTACAAGGGAAGCAGACAACCCTGATTAATAATGAAAAATATTTAGTAACCAGTGAAGCCTAACCCCTGACAGATCAGAGCAGACAGCCCCGGGAGCAGGGTCCCAGGCAACCCTCCCCCACCCCCAGTATGACCAAGGTCTTGACCTGTTAGCTACTAGAAAGTGGGGAGGTGAAGGGTTGGAGTGGGAGAGGAAATCGGGACTGCTGGGGAAGGGGGGACAGCACTAGGGCTGCCAGTCACCAACAGGTACGGGAGAAGGTCAGTCCTTCAGCAAGGGTATGGCTGCGCTGGCTAAATATGGTCATCCTTGCTGTGGATCCTGGGGCCAAGAGCTTGACCTCTCTGAATCTCATTACCTTTATCTGAAAAAAATGGGGTTAATCATAGGAGCTGCCGAGGGGGCTGCATGGAGAACACAAGTGGAAGTCCTGCTTCTACCCCAGAGAAGGCATTCGGCCAGTGTTAAAAAGGCCAAATAGGTGTGTGTGTGTGTGTGTGTGTGTGTGTGTGTGTCTGTCAGGTGGCAAGAGTGAGATGGCTGCCAGGACCATCCCTGTCTTTCCTCTGGGGACCAGAGCCTGGTGGGGACTTGGCTCTTCTCCTGGGCTCTGCCTCCTTGCTCTGGTGGACACCTCCACAAGTTTTATTGGACTGGCCTGGATGTCCAGGGCAGCTGCCCATTTGTTGAAAATCTGGGGCAGCCATTCTTGAAGAAATGAAGGCCCACCCTTGCCAACAGCCTGACCCAGGGGGTCTGGCTGCGGGTGGCGGCCAAGCGGCTCTCGTGTATTGTAGGAAGACATCCCAATATGATAGACGGTCTGTTCTTTCCACAAGTGTTTGTTGAATGCTCAATGTATGCTACCCAGCCGCTCCTTGTGGGTGAGCAACCAAACATGGTCCCTGACCTCGGGGCATTCATGTCCTCCCAGGGAAGATGGCACAGAAACAAGCACACAAGAAACAAGTGTAATTATAGACTGGACAAGTAAATATTAGAGGAAATGATCAGTTCACCTCCCCATATTCCAGCAAACAGGCTGGAAGTTCCGCTCTCAGGAGGCGGAGATGATCTTGAGACCTAAGAGATGAAGGCTTTGGGGGTAGAGGGTGAAGGGTAGAGAGTTCCAAGTAGAAGGGATAGCAAGTGGAGGTTGAGAAAGATCACGACATGCACTGGGTGGTTGGAACATAAAGGCAGAGAGAGGAGAATGGAAGGCCGTGGTGAGGAGTTTTAGCTTTAGGCCATGTGAAAGAGTCCCCGAGGAGTGTCAGGGATTGTTAGCATGAGCTGATTTGAGTTTAGACAGAGATCTGCCTGGTTCCTGTGATTAGATCACGCCTGCAAATCCTAGTAGGATACAAAGATGGAAGCAGGAAGCCGGCGTGGGAGGTGAACATCAAAAAGCCTGCGCACTCCTGGGAAAAGACATATTCCCCAGGGCCCAAGTAACAAGTAGCCACCAGAACCGGCCTAAACCTGTCTAATAGGTTCATGGCAACTGGACTCATTGAACCTGCCTTTGGAGCCAACCATCAGTGACAGTCTGTGCTTTGAACATCAGCCCAACTGCAGCAGATCCCGCCGTGAGCAGGCTTCCCAGGCCTCGCCAACCCACCCTCTGCTTGGGAACCAGCCTGATCCCAAATCGATTCCTTCCCCCAGTCTGTGCAAGACAAGTGCTTGCTTTGCTCAGCCAGTTAGGCCTGACCATGACCACGTCCTGGAGAGCGTGGCCCTCTCCTCCGGTGGAGGTTGCTGCAGCCCATGGACGGGATGGTTTCTAAACAACCAGCGTTTGTTTCCCTCAGTTCTGGAGCCCGGGAAGTCCTAGATCAAGATGGCCATCTTCTAATGGCTCCTCACATGCAGGAGGGCAAAAGAACCATCTGAGATTTCTTTTATAAGGGAACCCAAAAAAAAAAAAAGATAAAAAAAATAAGGGCGCCAATCCCATTCACGAGGATTCTGCTCTCATGATCTAATTGCTTCCCAAAGGCCTTGCCTCCAAATCTGTCACATTGGGGGTTAGGTTTCCATATTGGAATACTGGAGTGACACGGCCTTCAATCTGTAGCAGAGGTCATTATTACCTTCCAGGCCATGGGTGCGGCTTGCTGTCTTGTCACTGCTGCGGATGCCCTGCTGGGGTTTGGGCCATTGACTCTCCCTCTCTGGTCCAGGCCCCTGTGGCTGAGCAGCCCTCTTTTGAAGGACTCTGTCTTCCTCTGGAGATTTTACACTTTGTTTAGGTGTTTAGTCTCAAGCTCTTCAGTGGGATGCTCTAACCTTTCCAATGGACGTGTCAGTCAGGGTCCAGTCAGGAGAGAGAAACCACACCACTGATATGAACAGATAAATCAATATAAAGAATTGCTTCCTGGATTGAAAGGTGTCAACCTAAAAGAGGGTCAAAAGTGAAAGAATGATAGCAAGCTGGTTTCAGAGACACCCAGGTAGGAGAGAGTTTGATTGGACTAGGAAGGAAGAGTGGGATTGAGGGTGTTAGGTGCAGGACAGGCTGGTCTGCAGGGCATGCCAAACAAAGTTAGCTGCAGGATGACCTGGTTTCTCAAACCCTCTGTCTGGTTCTTTATCACCTGTTTGCTTCAAGCCCAAACGCCCAAGCCCCCGCTCAAGGCTGAACATTTAACCCCCCTTGTGCCAACAAGGCAGCTTGCAGATCCAGAGACCCCATTAGATTTGGACTATAAAACTCCCTGTGCCTGTTACTTCCCTTTATCATAAAGTTCATTCAGACTCAGGTGGGTAAAAAAATTTCTAATCAAGCTTTTAACCAGCTTCTTCTCAGGAATTACCAACTCCTGGCTACTGATGATACCTCCAGTCGAGACCTATGCTGAATGGACTGACATCATCATGGATCTGTGGTGGCAAGGAACCTTCGTTGATCTGGTTCCTGACGGTATACCAGTCCTCTCTGCCCTCCTGTCGGGGGCTCCCTACTTCCTTCCTATTCTCCCATGCCGCCCCATCTCAGCAGGAAGCAGCTAGAATGATTCGACACCCACTCTCATTTAATAACAAAGAGGGGGGAATGTTGGGAGTCCCCCCGGCTCCAAAGGCTAATTTCCCCATCCCCTGAGAAGAGCTGTCCAATGGTGAGCCCTGCTGGCTCACATGATCCTTACCCACCAATCAGACTAGCCCTGCTGGCTCACATGATCCTTACCCACCAATCAGAAAGCACCCCATGCCACTGTCAAACTGTTCAACCATTAAACTGTCATAACTGTCAAACCACCCCCGGCTCTATAAATATGCAGAGCTCTTCCTCAATAAACGGGTATTTTCTCCGAAGATGAGCCTTGTTCTTTCTTTCAAAAAGAGCTCTCGTGATGGAGTGACTGCCAGCAGCATCCACCACCCCCAGGACTGAAAGAAACACAGGAAAGACATTGGAATATTTAGAAACAGGTCGGCGGGTGTCAAAAAAGCTGCAAAATAGATTCAGCAGGTGTTACAGGAAGACACATCCACTGTCATGGTGGGTAGGAGATGTTGGGAGTGGTGCCCAAGGAACCCATAAAATGCAAGCAGGAAAGGGTAAGTCCAGACTCATCTTCTTCCTGACTTATAGCCTCCCATAAGCCTCTGCATAAGAGGGAGATGCTGGCCAAGCGGAAGTGCAGTTGTCAGAGTCCCTGCTCCAGTGACACATGGCAGGGTAGGTCCAGTGGGAGCTTTCCAGTTTCCCAAAGTCCACGTGCAGGAAACTTAATCCCCAAGTTCATATGTTGATGTGATGGCTTCCGCCATGTCAGGATGCCCCAAGAAAGCTCTCACCAGATGCTGGCAATTTGATATTGGACTTCTTGGCTTCTACAGCTATGAGAAATAAATCTATTTTCTTTATAAATTACCCAACCTGTGGTATTTTATTACAGCTGCAGAATTTTCCCAGAATGCTGTGCAAAAAAAGAAAAAAAAATGAACCAGCTTTAGGAGCCATGGAGGGCAGATGTAAAGTTTTCAGTGTTTCCATAGGAGAGAAGAAAACTAACGAAGGAGAGTCCTGGAAGCCAGGTGATAGTTTAAGACAATATCTTGGAACTTAGGAACACTCCTATTGGGAGGAGCTGGTGAATATTCATAGGAGGAATGTAAAGAAATTGACACATGAGCACATCATATGAAATTTTAGGACACTCAGGAAAGAAGAAGAAACCCTGACTGTTTTCAGAGTAAGAAAATAAATGAACTTCTATACTTCCCCTCCAGACCCTTTCTTATTATAGGTTGGCATCCTCATATCAGAGAGGACATTTGCTCTTTGGTTTTCTGGCACTGGCTTATTTCATTCACTTAGCATGATACTCTCCAGGTCCATCCATTTACCAGCAAATGCCATAATTTCATTCTTCTTTATGGCTGAGTAATATTCCAGAAGGGTAGGGGGATGGGAATAGGAAAGAATAGAACGAGTCAGACATAACTCTCCTATTCTCACATATGAATACACGACCAGTGTAACTCCGCATCATGTTCAACCACAAGAATGGGATCAAAATTGTAATGGGTTGCACCCCATGTATGTCTAGTATGTCAAAACACACCCTACTATTATGTATATCTAAAAAGAACAACAACAAAAGAAAATAAATGACCCAAGGTGGAATAAGAAGAAGATTGATATCAGACTTTTCATTTGCAATTTGGTAAGTAAAAAAACAACAAAATACTATCTTTATTTTTTTTCTGGTAGAATATGTGTGTTTTTTGGATTCTTTACTCAGCCAAACTATTAAGCAAATGTGAAAATATCATAAAGACATTTAAAGATATGAACAGATGCAAAAAGTTTATAACTCACAGTTTGTGTAGCATAGCATTTTTCTACAGGGTAATAGTAACATTTTGGGTAGAACAGTTCTTTACCAGGCGAGACTGCTCGACACTCTGCCAGTTGCTCAGTGTCCTCGATCATCATCCATTACATAGATGTTAGTAGGGTTTCTCCTCACTGTGACAAAACAAAACATCCGCAGTGGGAGAGGTACTGCATCGCCTCTTGGTGAGAACTTGCAGGTATAGAAAATATACTCCAGCAAAGAGGAAATGGATCTGGGGAAAAAGTATGAGACATAAAAGGCACAGGTGAGCAAGGAAAGTCTAAACAAATATCTATGCTTATAATAATGAACAAAAATCTGATAATAATGTGGGACAGAGTGTTATAAAGTCCAGAAAGAAGAAAGGAAGGTGAAGAGCATGTTAAAGCACGTTAAGAGTCTCTTTTTACATTCTGAGAAGATACAGATATTAATTGAGACAATGAATAATATGATCATGTGTGCCACAAATATAAAGGGAATAGGAGCAGAACATATACGTTCCAAGTCGTTAGAATGAAAATTAATTAGGAAACCAAAAATCAGCCAATAGCTAATCAAAAAGCAAGAATTAAAAAGAAAAATTAAAATGGCATGTAAAATAGAAAACACAATGAAAATTGGTAAAAAATGTACAAACTTATCAATGATCACAATAAATATGAATATATTAAATTTACTGTTAAAAGACAGAGACCCTTGAACTAAGTGAAAAAAAAAGTTCCAAACTGTATGCTGTTGCATGAGACTGCAAAAATAGAATTACACAGAAAGATTAGATACAAAAAGTTCTAGAAGGCAAATGTCAGCATAAACAAAGCAAGTAGCCGGCCATCTGAGCATTAGGTCAAGCGGATTTCTTTTCTTTTCTTTTTTTTTTTGGTACCAGGGATTGAACTCAGGGCACTCAACCCCCGAGCCACTCCCCAGCCCTATTCTGTATTTTCTTTAGAGACAGGGTCTCACTGAGTTGCTTAGTGCCTCGCTGTTGCTGAGGCTGGCTTTGAACTCATAATCCTCCTGCCTCAGCCTCAGGAGCCACTGGGATTACAGGCATGTGCCACCATGCCCAGAGTCAAGTGGATTTTAAGGCAAAAATAATCAGTATTATTTGAAGAGAGAAAAAATAATATTTTTCATGATACAATAATGTACCAATAAGTTTAGACTTGGAGGCTTGTATGTGCCTAATATGTAAATACTAAAACTAATAGAATTATAAGGAAGAAACAATAAATCTGCAGCTTTGGGGATTATGTTAATGCATCTTTAGATTAAAGAACAAGTAGTCAAAAAATCAAGTGAGGAGCATAAAGGATTTGAGTACCGTGATTAATAAGCTTTATGGAGTGGCTTTATATTGAGGTAAACATTTTCCCTTTTCAAGCACAAATGATAACCTTATAAAAATCACCTTCCCTTGAACAACAGCTTTTTCTTTTACCTCCACTTCCCCTTCTCTCCATTGTACCCCCATTTCTCCTGCTTCCAGGAACCTTGGTAGCAAAGTGATCATGTCCTTCTTTCTTTAGAATCATATACACATACACATAGATGATTCTTGCAAAAATTGAGCCAGGGTTTATTAATTTCTCTACATCTTACAGTGCTCTCTAGGCAGTAGATAGATAGGTTTTAAATTACTGTTGTTTGATAGCTGTTGTTTGAAGGGCCATGATACAAATGTTCCATAACTTTTTCACCATCTCTCTCCCTATGGGACAATCACCCCGTATCCAGGATACCCCTCCACTGTAGTCACCGTCACTGGTGACGAGAATCACTGGTGACGAGATGGCTGCATCAGTGCACCCGGTGTTTTCATTTCTGTGGGACAGTTTCTCATGGGAGGACTGAGGGTAAAAGAATTCATGGGGAGATTCATTCTGATGTATGCTACCACGTCGCTTTCTAACAGGGTCCTAGCCCTGGCGAGTAGGTGGGAGTTGGTGTCATCAGGCTCTGGGTTCGCTAGTTGGATGTGAATAAAGTGAGATGTCATTGTTTAGTTTGCATTTTCCCAGCTGCGAGGGAGACTGTACATCTCTTTACCTTTACCCACCGTTTGGATTGGTTCCTCCTTCTCATGATTTCTCTTCCAACACTTATTTGCAAGAGCTCTCTGTGTATACAGGAATCAGACCTGTAGCTGACATCTGATTTGCCCGTAGATAGGAAGAGCTCACCGAGGGCTAAGTTGATAGACTGTCATGTTTTCTTCTAAAATTATATGGCTTTATTTTTTAGATTTGGGTTTTTAATTCACCTAGAATTTACTTTTTGCTTAGATGATATGAAATACGGCCAACTTTATTTCTTCTGTGGTTGCAGTGTTCAACACACTTGCCACAGGCCACATGTGGCTATTGAGCGTTTGAACTACCACTGGCCTGAATGGAAATGGACTGTAAGGATAAAGCATGCCAAGACCTAGTTGCAAACTAGAGAGGGTAAAATGTCACATTTATAACATTTATGCTTATATGCTGAAATGACAATATTTTGGAGACGTTAAACGTTATTAAAGTCAATTTTACGTATTTCATTTGACTCTTTTTAATGTTGACGTCACACAGAGCTCACATGGTATTTCCTTTGGGCTGCTCTATTCCAGGTAATAAGTTGGGCCAGAACTTTTCTTCATGGTCTTTGTTCTCTTTGACTCGTCTTTTATCTGCCTCCTGAGGGGTGAGTCTATTTTATTTCTTAGGGTAGGCATCTGTCTTATCCAGGCTTCTCATCATCTTTAGAACAGCCCTTTTATACGGGGGAAAATTACAGTCCTGACTCCCGTCTCTCCTGTCCCCCAGAGAAGGCATTAGACCTCAAAGTCCTCGCCCCCCACAGTTCAGATGCACATGTTTGACCTTCTGGGGATGAAGTGGAAGTGAGCTCCAGGGGAGCTCGACTTTCCCTTGGCGTCTGGTGGGTGGGCGGGAGCTTAATGGTGCCCACTTGGAAGAGAGTGTTGCCACATCAGGCTCCTGCCAATGGCGGGTGGAGACAGGAGTGGCAGTTTCTTCACTAGATCAGCGCCCGGGACAGTTTGGGGCATTGCTAACCCTAGAGTCTAGCTGTTCAGCTTTTCCAACAATTCTAAGGGGGTCTGACTGTGTTTTTAATAAACTTGCTCTCAGCTCAACCAGCTTCTATCTCTCGCATATAGAACACTAAGTGATTTATCAGGGGATTTTTTTTTCTCAAAGAAGTGCATTTTAGATTTTTTTCCTGCTATTTCCCCTATTTCTAAAATATTGTCTTCTATTTAAATAAGTTCCCTGTTCCTACTCCCCCACCCCCAGATTATTTTCTTGTTCTTTTCTTATTTCTCAAGAAGACTATTGTCTTAGCCTGGGATCCCCAGGAAGCAGTCCATGACAATCACGTGGGTGCTAACACCTCTTTGGAGAGCGCAACCTCAGAGACCAGGTTGAGGGGAAAGGAGAGGTCAGAGAAGAGCAAAGCAAAGAGGCATTATTATTTTGAGACAGGGTCTCGATAAGTTACTTGGGACCTAGCTAATTGCTGAGGTTGGACTTGAACTCGTGACTCTCCTGCCTCAGCCTCCTGAGTCGCTGGAATGACAGGTCTGACATACAGCACTAACTCTTCAGCATGTCCAGTCTGTATTACGCTTCTCCCAACAGCACTGAGAAAACCAGAGCCTCTTAGACCAATGTCACCAGAGCAGTGGTTGGTCTCTGCTTTCTGACAGTGGAAACATGAGGTTGTTCCATGTTCCAACGTGGAGTAACAGGCTCATCTTCTCTCTCTCCGACTTGGGTCAACTCTGAAGTGGACAGTTCACAGCTCCTCATGAAGGTGGCTTTGTTTTAATTAAGTCTGAGTCATCGTCGGCTTCCACACTCTGCCTGGTGCTTCTTCGGTGTCACAGATGTGGGTCCTGGGAGCCCTCCCTGAGCGACTCCCTGCATGCCCAGCTCTGTTTCAGGGTCTCTCTTGGAGAGAAACCCATAGGGAACGCATGTGTCAATGTGGAGGAGCAGAACACTGTTAACTCATTCCCAGTGGTTTTTAAAAATGTGTATGTATGCATGTAAAAAACAAAAAGAACAGAAAGGTAAAGAAAGGGAGGAGAATCTTAAGTGGTGAATGCGGACGGTCCGTGCATGAGTGTTATCGCAGCATTCTTCGGCCTTTTCTGGGGATTTGATATTTTACAAAATAGGAAAGTAAAAATAAAATCCCTTCCCTCTATTTTTAATAGGTTTTCTGTAGGAACAAGATTAGACTTTTATGCTCCATCTGCTGCTTTTACCTGAGACCTCTTCATGCTTTTTAATTTTTGTTTTTCTAATAGAGTAATTTAGATTTGTTTAAATTTGCATTTAGTCACAGCTCATAGATTTTATGTTTGGTGCTTTTATTGTTATTCACGAGAAATAATTTATGATTTCTACTTTGATTTTTTCCTTTAACTCCAGGGATAATTAGAAGAGTGAGTTGGGACATTCGTGTCCCGGGGGTTCTATGGGGGGGGGACTTTTTGTGGTCTGGCTGTTCTTTGGGTGGCTGCCTTTAGTTCTGTTGCGCAAGTCTGTGAAGAGGCCTAGCACAGTCCTGCCTTTTGGAGAACACGGGCATCTCTTCTGGAGTTCTGGGGAGATGTTTGCTGGAACCCACCCTCGCTGCCCTCGTCCTTCAGTTTAAACCAGCTCCCGAGCTTTGGTGAGCCAAGCAGCTTCTGGGGTGAGGAACAGATAGCCTCTGCCTTTGAGTCTGAAAAACCAGCCTCTACCTCAGAGCAAAGCCCTAGGCCCAAAGTCCATCCCAAAGGAGTGTTAATGAAGTCCTTCCTGCCCAGATTGCTTCTTTGGCCCACCTGTGTCCCAACCCTTCCAGCCTTCCCACCTACATTCCATCACTGAAAGAACTATACAAAGGGGAGACAACCGCACTTCCACGGATTCCACCTCTTGGGTCCCCTTCGTCCTCCCGGAGAAGTCTTTTCTGCTGTCCTTTAATGAACTTCTAATTTTCCACTCTGACCTTGCCTCGGCATGCTTCTCTGTGCTATTCTTCAACATTGGGGAAGCAAGGACTCTCACCGGTCAGCAGCGGTAACAGAAGAAGCATAAGTGGGTTGTCTTAAGGTGGGGGAATAGTGGTATTTTTTTTCATTCAATGGCAGATTCTGTGATTGAAATGTGTATTTATTCTGTACATTAAAAAGGAAAAATAAAAAGCCGATGTATAAGCAGCCAACGGGTGTATGAAAAAGACGCTCCAAATCACCAGCCGTCAGGGAAATGCAAATTAAACCTCAAAGAGGCGTTACCCCACCCCAGAAAGGAGGGGCCCCTGGGACACCACAGAGGCCACAAGTGCCCTGAGGGTGTGGAGGAAGGGGAACGCCCTGGGGACGTCCATTAGTACAGCCATTGTGGAGAACAGCGGGGTTTCCTCAATGAATCAACAGAACCTGAGATCAGCGAGGCCAGCCTGGGACGCAGCCAGGAAGGAAGGAAGGCGAGGTGCGGGTCGGAGGAGCGACTCACTCCCCCGTGTATCGTGGACTTCCACAAGGACCACCGAGGAAGCCACCTAAGGGTCCACCCGCTGCGGAATGGACAAAGAAAATGCGACGCGTGTGCACAAGGGACCGGCATTCAGCCCGGTGACCCCACGACAGCATGGGTGGGACGGGAGGTCATATGGTCTGCGAAATAGGCCATGCACAGCAAGGACTTGACCTCAGAGGGGCCGAGCAGGAAGGTGCTCCCCGAGGCTGGGGACACAGGGATGGGAGGGGTAGGAGAGGCCCTTCAGGGGGTGCGAGGTCTATAGTCAGGGAGAAGGAAGAAGTTCTGGGGTGACCGCCTGGTGAGAGGGCGAGAGGTGGTGACAGGGTACATTTCAAAAAGCTAGAAGCAAAGAGAGAGAGCAAAAGGAAATGACCACTCCTGGATCCGGAAAGTCCAGAGGAAGGTCCGAATCTGCAAGGAGAGATGCACCAAGTAGCCTGGGTCACGCCAGCAAAAATAAAAATATAAAATAAAAAAGGAAGAGAGAAATGATAAAGTGAAACAGTGAATGTAAATTAAATGGAAGGAATAAAATAAATTATGTATCCCTTTTATACGAACCTCAAATGGGCCAAATTCTCCTATTAAACCCAGATCCACTAAAGAGAACAGAGCTCAGCCGTGTGCTGGTGTTAGGAATACTGCCAGAATCCTGTGCAACAGACACCCAACTCACTGTGGTTCAAACATGTAGAACATTTAACCTTCCTCCCGGGTCGGGAGTCTGGGGTAGGGGGTGCGGAAGGGGGGCAGCTGCCCAGCAGTGCTCTATCTCAGCTTCCCTCACTCCGGCACCTCACTTGGACTTGGTGGCTTGCCTGGTGCTCTGACCCCAATCCTCTTTCCTAAGAGATCCACCCCTCCCTAGTCACCATGCCGTTCTCACGATGAGACATGATGAAGGCACATGGCTACTGACCACCAAAACTAGATACACACCAGGTGCAGGCTTCTTCCTTGGTCACCAATGACAAAGGACCCAACCCCATGCAGCCATATGGGTAAGCTGAGGAAGAGCCCACACATGGGTGAGATGGGGTCCGGGCCACTTGCTCTTGCAGATCACGTGTGCCATCTGGTCCTCTTGGGCTCAGTCCTTAATGTCCCACTTCCATCCTGGCATGCCCTCGGCCTGCCTGAGCTTATGCCTTAGTTGCTCTGACTCACTGTGGACAGTTCAGGCTGCAGGCCATTTGCTCTCCCATGTCCAAGGGCTGCATCCCTACCAGAGCCAAGCAGCCTTCAGGGACTGTCCACTGAAGGGTGTAGATGACACAGCTTTGCTCCAAACCCTAGGGATCTGAGTCAAGATTCTCCCAGTGAGATTCACCATAACTTACTGTCTCTCCACCATCTCTCTAACACCACGAGGCCCGTTAGGCCACAAGGCCCAGTCATTGAGGCTCCTTGCATTGCAGTGTGGACCTCTGAAAGCCCTTTCCCCTTCTGGCCCCTCTCAGAGACAGCACCTGGTATCTGGGTGGGAGCAGATCCCCAGGTTTGGAACTGTCTACGCTGTCTCTAGAACTCAAGGAAGTCCACCAGAGTGGCGATTCCTTTTTGTGGCAGGAAAGAGGCAGGTCTTACCCTTACTTTGGAAGACATCCAACAAGCCTCAAACACTGGCACCGCTTGTGATTTGGATCTGCGTCTCTCAAAGGCTCCTATAGTGAAGGTCGGTCCCCAGATGACGGTACTCTTGGGGGTTCGAGGGACCTTTAAGAAGTGAGACCTTGTGGAGTCCAGAAGATAGTTCGCTGGGGACATTCCCTTGAGGGGGATGGGAACGCTGGCCCCTCTTCTCTTTGCTTCCCAGCTGCTGTGTGGTGGGCAACCTGCTCTGCCCTGAGGCTCCACCGCACCACAGGCCCAGCCACCGGCCCAACAGACCGTGGACTGACACTTCTGGAACCAGGAGCCCAGTAAACATTTCCTCCTTTATTTATTTATTTAGTCACAGTGATGGAAAGATGACTGACACAGGACCCTAAATGTTTTCTGGCAGCCCGGCACCTTTGAAGAATTCCCTCACACCCTCTGGAGTGCCTGTGTCCAGTGCCTCCACATTTGGGCCACTTCATTCAGTCTAATTAGCAAATGTCACTGATAGAGGGGACCAGTGTGAGGTTCTGTGGACATCCAGCCCATCCAGGTCTCTTCGATTACATCATGAAGGAGGACTGAGGGATTCCCACCGCTCTGAGGCACAGCTGCACTCGTACTGCCGTCCATTCCTCCTGCATAAAACCTCTCTGATCCCCTCTCAGATGGGATGAGAAAGTCCACCCAGGTCAGATCGGTGGTGCCCACCACACACCAGGGCTGTGCTAATCTGCACACTTGGCACAGTAGCTGCTTTGAGGCTACTGTCTGAGTCGCGGTCATCCGTCCTCACGCCCAGGATGCATGGGGATTTGCAGGGGCCTGACGGGTGTGTTAGACATGATACGGTGGAGATGACCACATGGGCACCGTTTAGGTTTACAAGGTGACACTAATCTCTGACATTCCTCCCGACATGTGCAGTGTTTGGGTTTGCTCCCTTGGCTGGATCCAGGGGCTGTGCTTGGGAGCTGTTTCCCCTGCCTCCCTCCCTCCAGCAGCTCTGACCCCACTGGCTAAGCATAGGGCTGTGCCTATTGCTGATCCCTGCATTCCAGCTGACCACTGGGGCAAAGACCATACGCTTGACCCGCAGGCTCTCGGACCCACCACAATCCACACTTTGACCAGGATTTCATTTCCTGCCCTTCGTATGTCCCGGTTTAATAGGGAGGCCATGATGATGTTTCGGAACTCTGGGTATCAGTGTCAATTTCAATCTGGACCATGGGGCAATGGTTCTCAAACTACTTGAGTGTTCCTGTGTCCCCACCCCAAGGCCATCTGCCACAGTGTGACAGGGTTCTCCCAGGGACCCAGCCTTCCCTTTAGTCCAAGTGGGTGGAGTCACAAAGCCGGCTCAGGTCTGTTGTGAGGGTGATGACCATCCTCACCAGCCTGATCGGGAAATATAAATTGTGAAAACGTGTTTCCTGGTGTGGAGGGATACAGGTTCATCCATCTCTATGTCTAAGATGCACAAGAAAAAGAGCAGACCGTGAGCCACACTTACCCCTCAGGATGGTGTCACGCCCATTTTGTTTCCTCCTCTGTGATTCTCTGCATTTTGCACCTGTCTGTGGACTCTCAGGTGCTTTCCGCCATGCCAGAGATTCCATGTGCACATGTGTGTCTTCTTTCCCCTGGAGTGAGGCTCCAGAACATCATCCTGACATAATGAGGTGGTGGTCAACTCTCTACTCCCCAAAGGATGGGTGTGGACATGGGGCATGGCTTCAGAAGTCTCCCTAGGGGAGAATCCTCCAGAACTACTGAAGGCCTCCCCCTACCCAGAGGAGAGGACAGGGGCTCCTCTGCCTGGACTTCAACCCGTCCCTTTGTTATAAGTTAGACATGCACTTCCACACAACTTTGTGATTTCACTCCCCTGTATTTACTCAAGAGAAACGAAAACGTGCGGCCACACAAGGACACAAATGTCCATGGCAGCTTTATTCATGATAGCTTCAAACTGGACACAACCCTGACGATGGGCTACAGACCACACTAAAGACCAATGACTGCTGACTCACAGCAGGGCTGAGCCTCAGAACCATTACCCTGGTGAAGAAGCAAGAAAAGAAAGAGCATATAGTGATGGGTTCCATTTGTAGAACATATCGAGAAAGTGCCAACTAACCTAGAGTGACTGAGAGCAGATCACTGGTGCCTGGGAGGGGTGGGGACAGGAGCCTGGGAGTAGGGAGGGGCCGGGGAACCGTGGGGGTGATCAGAGCTTTCCAGGTGGGCTCCTCCTGAGCCAGTCCAGTTCAGAACTGTCAAGGTTGGGCAGAAAGAGTTGTCTCAGGTGTCTCTAACTTCAGGTGTGATACAAGGACTCACCCTCCCTCTATTCAACTTTTATTTTTAAAAGTCATAGCTTCCCTAGGGAATCATTTTGAGGTTTTTTTTTTCCTCTTAATTGTTCCCTTTTCCATGAAATTTTAATGCTATGACTATTTGGTATATTTCTTTCTATATTGTGGTCCTCTGGAGGGCTATAAGCCAATGTAATAAGTAATATATTTTTGGGGGATGCAAGAACAAGTTTTTCCCCTCTGGGGTGATATTGGTCCTGCTGAGGATGGTGACCAGAAGCCTCTGCTGCCAATTACAGGAACATCCTTCAGGAAATTAAATCCAGTCCACTCACTAACAGTTGTACCGTGAGGCACGTGCAGAGAGAGCTACGTTTGGGTGGTCTGAGGCCCAGCAAGACCGCGTGACTGAGTCAGAGCCACACAGTGCATGAAGAATGCCGTTCCTCTGAGGCTCAGGCCCCAGGTAGCCTGCTCTGGAGTCCCCGAGGGGCATTCTTACCGCTGCCAGAAGCAGTCGCCTTCCTGGGCTCTGAGATAGAAAGAAAGATCAGGGACAGGCAGGATGGGTTCTGGAAGAGGTTGGCTATTTGGAGCCTGACGATTTCCATTTTCTCCTCGAAGCTAGAACAGAAGAGGGCGAGGATGACCTGGGTCAAGCCCGCAGGGGGCTGCTCTGCAGAGATTGGGAGAAACCAGGCAGAGGCAGCCACAGGACCCTGACCCTACCCCGTCGTAGGGGAGGTCAAGCCGGACATGAGGAGTGGGGGGCCGGGGCCTGCGAGCCTAGTGGGCAGAGCTCCAGAGGGTTAGCTCCCTGAAGGAGCAGGTCCTTCCCCCTGGGGCCATGAGACAGGGCATTGGGAAGAGCCCCATCCTCATAGAGGACATCCAGGGGTGGACCTGATGTGACTCTAGGTGCTCAAAGCACACAGAGAGTGAGATGGTGTGTCACTCAGAGCACAGCAAACAGCATAGTGGTTCTTGTTTTCGGGTCTCAGGGTCCGCGCCTTGGGCTCGGGTGGATGTACTCACCCACTGGGCTGCAAGAAGCCGAGGAGCTCAAGCCCAGGGCTCAGCAGCCATTGAGCCAGTGGCAAACACTGTGGCCAGCAGCCAGTAAGCCAGCTTCCCCTGCCCCACCAAGCAGTCACAAGGCACTGCCTCCCAAGGGCTCCCCACCTCTCCGCTGCCTGCAGGGCTGGCTGCCGGTTATTTATTACCTACAAGCAGCCAGAGAAGGTACTCCCCTGAGCTTCCATCCAGGGCTGGGAGGAGAGCAGTCCTGCAGTGCAGATTTAAAGGAATAGTGGAAAATAAATAGTTGATTTACAATTCTGTTCTGTGAGTCATATATAGTCAGGATATGGCAGAGAGAGTCTCACTGGTGAGTAATTGATGATGCAGCTCCAAACATGGGATCAATGACCAAGGGAGCTGCTGTGGTTTGAATGTGTCCCTTGCTACCTGCCAAGAGCTGGAGACTTAATCCTCAATGCAGTAGCCTTAGGAGGTGCGGCCTCGTCAGGAATGGATTAGTGCTGATTTCCAAAGGGCTGAGGCTGGGAGTTTGGCTATTCTCTCTCTCTCTCCTGCCTTCTGCTACGGGATGACACAGCGAGAAGGCCCTGGTCAGCAGCCACTCCACCTTGGACCTCTCAGCCCCCAGCGCTGTCTGTTGTCCACTACTCAGCCTCAGGTATCCTGTCACAGCAGCACAACATGGGAAAAGACAAAGGCCAAGAAGTCCTGAGCCTGCGCCCTGAGTCCAACCAGGCACGATGCATGGGGACCCCGTTTAACACCGGTGCCTAGGACCAGTGAGCGCTGGGTACCTGCAGCCCTGGGAGCAGGAGGCCAGATGAAGACGGGTGAAGATGAGACGAAGGGATAATGCCCCTCCCCCACGGCCTCAGCAGTGCATCCGTGCAGCCCCCAGCCCCAAATTCAGCTTCAATGTGAAACACAAGGTGGACGAGGAGGAGATAATCCTGAATGGGACTGGTTCTCAATCTAAAGGGGCTAGGAAGTCACAGAATTTGACTTTGTTTATCCGAATGGGCCTGGATTAAGCAGCTGGGGACTCAGAGGTACAAATGAAATTGTTCTAGAAAAGGAGGTCATTTGGGGGAACTACGCTCATGACTTTGAAATCTGTACTCACCATAAACCTAAGGCAGATGCCCGGGTGCTATAGGTGGGGATATTCTTTTCCTCTCCTCTTTCCTTCCCAGTCCCAGAAGGAACTGCTAACCCATATTATGGGATCATTCCTATTCTCCCTTTAAAAATTAAACTTGTATTTTGAGATAACCACAGATTCACAGGCATTTGATATTTGTAAGAAATGATACAGGGAAATCTCGGGTTCCTTTTACCCAGTATCTTCCAATGCTAATGTTCCGCAAATATACACAAATTACAGCCAGGATATTGAGAGCCATACAGGCATGCTATGGAAGGTTCCATCTAAAGCGAGGTTATGCTTGGAGCCCAGATGCTGAGCGCACATGAATGCAATGGTTTTGTGTACTATAAAGAGAAGGCTCTGGAATAGATATCCACCCACGGGGACACAGCTGAAATGAGACCTCTCTCCAGAGCAGAAGGCAGAGGCAAAAGAGCCCTCCCTCGGGCAGCAGGGCCACAAGCAATTCTTTATCTTCTTGCTCAGCGTGTGCAAAGTCTAATGGAGTCACCTCTACAGAGATCATCAGAGCTCTGTGATAATGGGGGGTTGGGGGCAATTTTCCAGGAGTGAGCTGAGCTGAGGGGACAGTCTCCATGAGAAAAGTCCTGTTATATCAGATGTCTGTGAGGACACAATTGGAGCAAGGTGGCATCTTCAGGCTGAGCTGTGGAAATTCAATATCAACCCTCTCCAAAGACACGAGCTTTCTTGATCCTCCACTCGGTCTCCCCTGGTCCAATATGGTGCACACCCAGACCCCAGTCATCATCTTGAGCCTGTGAGGATGTGCAGGTTGCCCTGTGGACTGACCTACAAAGTTCAGGACGATGATAGTGGAAAAGCACCATAGTGCTATCTACTTCTGCCGTACTTCAAAGAGGAATAAATGGGGCTGGACTAGGCCACACACTTGGTTAGAAACCACATCAGGATGAGAAGTCAAGTGGTCCCACTCTGTGTCCTGTTCACCAATCCAAATAAAATCAAATGTTTTAGTACAAAATTCTGTTCGCAGCCTCCCTGCGCCAGGGTTGCTCTCTAAAGCAGCCTCTCGCTGGCCGAGCTCTAGCTAAAGGAGAAGGCAGGTGAGTAAGACCCTCTGCCTACAGTGGCGGGCACAAAGCAGGCTTCCTGCAATTCGACCGTTGGTAAAGCACCCAGGAAATGACTGACTATAAAAGGGCACCCTCTCCTCATTGTTACAGACTGGGTAAGTAACACTCTGGGAACTCAGACGTTATCAGGAGCCCACTGAACCTCTATTCAAAAACTCCCCTTCCAGCGTCTGGGGTGAGAAATTGCTCGGAACTTTAAAACAGATCTGTGTCTCCAGAGCACAGGTACTTGTGCTTTGCAGGAGGCAGGCGAGGCTTCCCTGGCTGGCGTTTTTGAGACACCAACCTGTGTGCTATCCATGCCAAACAGGTAACAATTAGGGCAGAAGACATCTAACTTGTACACAGCATTCATGAGAATGTGCTTAAGGATTCATTACCACAGGAAACACTTAATTCCTGAAAACATTCTTTTTTTCTCTTCCTAATGTTGGTAGTTCTAAGTGTTAGATGTTTTTTACCCATGGGATCGAAAGGTACCTAAGTATATAATTGTGAATGGGATGGATAATAGGGGATGGATATCGGATATGGGTTCATTTGTGTGTCAATTTTTAATATAAATGCAGGATGTAAAGCACTAATGTAACTCAAAAGGTTTCAGTGAACAAGTTTCAGCAGTTCAATTTTATAAACAATAATAAATAAAAGTGTTAAATTTTTCTGGATAATGCCAGCATTTGGATTTTTTTAACAGGTGAATTTCTTATTGATGGTTTTGGTAGCATTTTTATCATATCGTAGATTCCATCCATTCACTATGCTTCCTGAGTTGTCCTACTTGGTTAGAAACCAGTGTGTTTTCAATGGTGTTTTTCTTCTGTGATGTTCCCATAAGAGTCTGCTATTAAAATACATCAAGCTATGAAAAAATTTCTTGCTATAAATCACGACCAAGGGAGCACCATCAATCAAAAAGGCAGACAGACATGCCAGAAAGCCACTGCCCTACCTTGCACTTTCCAGGGGCTTTTGTGGATTCTCTGGCCAAGAAGGGTCAAAAACGTCAGTTAAAAACATAAAAGCAGCATAACAAGAACATATTTGTATCTCAGTGGATTTCCCTACAAGATGGGTGGGTTTTTTTGGTACTGGGAATTGAACTCAGGGACACTTGACCACTGAGCCAACCCCCAGCCCTATTTTATATTTTATTTAGAGACAGGGTGTCCCTGAGTTGCTTAGCACCTTGCTTTTTTGCTAAGGCTGGCTTTGAACTCGTGATCCTCCTGCCTCAGCCTCCTGAGCCGCTGGGATTACAGGCATGCACTGGGCTAAGCTGTTTTTGTTGTTGTTTTTTTTTTTAATATTTATTTTTTTACATGTAGTTGGACACAATATCTTTATTTTATTTTTATGTGGGGCTGAGGATCGAACCCAGGGCCTCACACATGCTAGGCGGGAACCCTACCACTGAGCCACAATCCTAGCCCCCCAAGCTGGTTTTTGATGAGAGGTTAAAGGTGCTAGAAGTTAGGAACACAGACTCGGGAGCCAGACTGCTTAGACTCAGACAGGCTCCAGGTCTTACTAGCTGTATGACCTTGGGCAAGTTAACCTCTGTGTCTTGGTTTCCCCATCAATAAAAGAGGGATAATAGTATCTACTTCATAGGTTGTTATGAGGATTAAGCAACAGTCTTATCATATTATTTTACATGTATATGTTAATTAGAACAATGCCGGACACACAGTAAACTCTACAGCAGAGTCACCTACTGTGAGTGAATATCAAGGTCTTCTTTTCTTTGGATGTGCCACAATTTACTTGGCCAATCCCCTATTATGGTGTATTTGGGGGCCTTAATTTTTTTTGGTGTTATCCAAAAGAGGATAAATTCTCAGTAAACCATTTGGAAATAAATGTCTACAATAATCTACTTATGAGTCCCATTGGTCAGGTGGGTGCTATTTCCTTCTCATTCCTTTGATGGCAGAGAAGGTTAGGAAACACAGAGTCCAGTTGGGTGGCCATGTAGCCTGCTAATACCCGTGGGCAGTTCTGTTATTGAAGGAAGAGGACCAGGCTTGCTGGAGGATAAGAGTCCACTGTGCCACAGTTGCTATGCGCCAAGTGCATGTGGGATCCTTAACACCCGTCCTCCCCCGAGACTACAACTCCATGGGAGGTGGTTAAACCACATAACCACAGGACTTACCTTACACAGTCATACTTCAGTAGACGGACATTTTTGGCAGGGGGGTGGGGGTGGTACCAGGGATTGAACTCAGGGGCACTCAACCACTGAGTCACATCCCAGCCCTATTTTATATTTTATTTAGAGACAGGGTCTCACTGAGTTGCTTAGCGCCTTGCTTTTGATGAGGCTGGCTTTGAACTCGCAATCTTCCTGCCTCAGCCTCCCAAAGCCACTGGAATTACAGGTGTGTGCCATCGTGCCCAGCATAGGAGTAGACGGACATTTTTTTAAAAAGATAAATTTTTGCCATCCTTTAACTTTCAAACTCCATCAACTGGTTTTAGATACAGTAGTTTTTGTAGATCATACATTGGTCTGAGTATTTTACTTTATTTTTTGGGAAGAGGAATTTAATTCAGGGGCAGTATACCACTGAGCCACATCCCCATCCCGTTTTATTTTTTATTTTGAGACAGGGTCTTGCTAAGTTGCTAAGGGTCTCACTAAATTGCAATCCTTCCATCTCTGCTTCCTGAGCCACTGGGATTACAGATGTGCACCACCATGCCTGGCAGACTTAGCTTTCTAAATCATCATTAAACTACTTCTGACTTCTATGTGGCAGTTCAATTTATTCTTATTATTTGTGATAACTTATGTTTGGTTTCTTTTCAGTTTTCCTTCTTGAGGTCATTACACTTTGTTTTTGTTTCTTTTTCACCTACTTTGCTTTTTCTATCTTCATCAGTGTCCATTTTATTATTTTAAAAACCTAAGAGAAATCTCATTAGGAAACAAAGGGAAAACACAATGAAGAAAATCGAGAATGCTAGCCAGAAGGATTCTATTTAATGCTGATATAGCAATGACTTAAATGATTTATGTGTTTACAAAAGGCCCATGATTCATTTTTCTATTAAGAATAGACTATTTTCTGTAATAAGTTTGATATTACCTCTGAAATCTGACTTCTGGTTAAATAACATTTCTACTAGGACGTTTTAATCCATACGCCTTAAAATTATAAATTTTCTTCAACAATTTTAAATACATATTCAAACGTTCTTATGATTTTACTCCTATAGGAATTCTCTGGTTCCCATTGGTTTTATTTGTGAAGACTTTCCTACTTGTGGTGACGTGTCGGGGTTTTGCCTTCAGGTCCTACTGATGTTCAATGAGTTTGGCTTGTGACTGTAGGTTTCTCCACATGGAGGGTGTTGATAGGAGTTTTCTTCTTGTGTGTTTTCCTTTGATGTTTGGTGAGGGCTGACCTCTGGCTGAAGGTTTTTCTACATTCGTTGCATTCATAGGGTTTTTCCCCTGTGTGAATTCTCTGATGCTTTGTGAGGGCTGACTTTTCATAGAAGGTTTTCCCACACTCAGGGCATCTGTAGGGCTTTTCTCCTGTATGAGTTCTCTGATGCACTACAAGGTTGGATTTCACACAGAAAGATCTTGAGCATTCGTTGCACTTGTAGGGTTTCTCTCCAGTGTGGGTCCTCTGATGTTGGGTCAGGTTGGATTTCACACAGAAGGTCTTCCCACACTCGTTGCATTTGTACGGTTTCTCTCCTGTGTGAGTTCTCTGATGCACTGTGAGGGCTGATTTCTGGCAGAAGGATTTCCCACATTCACTGCATTCATACGGCTTCTCTCCTGTATGAGTTCTCTGATGTTCAGTGAGGTTGGACTTCACAAAGAAGGATTTCCCACATTCATTGCACTCATAGGGCTTTTTCCCTGTGTGTGTGCTCTGATGTTGAGTAAGGCTCGATTTCTTATGGAAGCTTTCCCCACATTTACCACAGTCATAAGTTCTCTCTCCTTTGCGACCGCTCCGATTTTCAGTGAGGTGTGACTTCCCACTTACGGCTCTTCCACTTTTCTTACTCTCATGAGGTTTTTTCTCCAAGGTCATTTTCTGATGTTGAATGTATATTGACTTCTTGCGGGAGGTTTTTTCACATTTATCACCTTTGTCGTTATCCTCTCTGGTGGTGTCTCTCTGATTTAGAGTGAGGTGGGATTTCCTCTCCAAGGCTCTCTTCCTATCATCACGCTGGCTTGGTTCTGTGGTGTGAGTTCGCTGATGCTTAGTGAGGCATGATTTTTCATGAAAGGATTCCCCACACTCTGTACAACCATAGATCTTCTCTCCTGCATGAGTTTTCTCATCTTGACTGTGGTATGACTTCCTTAAGTCTTCCTCACTTTTGTGACACTCATTAGTATTTTCTCCTGGGCACATTCTCTGACATTGGGTGAGGTTTGATTTCTTGCTAAAGGATTTCCCCAATTTACTACATCCAACATGCTTCTCCTGTATGTTGATTCTTTGATGTGCATCTTTTGGCTTTTCGCATGACAATTTCCCACTTTTCCTGAATTCATGTGGTTTCCTTTCCCCAAGGATCCTCATATCAGAATTGACCTTTAACTTTTGGTTGAAGGTTCGTCTGTATTTGTCACCTTTAGAGGATGTCTCTCCTGTGTGAGCTTTCTCACATGTAACCAAGGGTGTCTTCCTACGAGAGGACTGCCTACAATCATCATGTTCGAGAGGTTGTTCTGGAGATGAACTGTTCTGAATACAGTCCTCATGAGGACTGTGGGGTCTCTTCCTCTGATCATTTCCACGGGGCCTGCTCCTTGTATGCATATTCTCCTGCTTTGTATCAAGGGTCCTACATTCACTGAAATCAGGAGACTTTTTTCTTAAATGGTTTCTATTGCTAATAATTAATTCTGAAACACTTTTTAAGCTTGTTCCAAATGAGTCACAGTTATGAGACGTTTTTCCCGAGGGCACTAGGTTCGTGGTCATCTCTACTGTTTCTTTTAAGATCTTCCTTCCCTCCTTGGGGAGTGTTTTGTTGTGGATAAATCCAGCTGGTCTTGAATATTTGTCTTCATTTTCTTGGCTTTCTTTCATGTCATTGGCTCGCTGGACTTCTAGAAATATGAAAAATTAACCATACATTATACATCTTGGCACCTGTCTGAAGGAAAGGGCTTGTACACAGTGCCCCTGTGCCAAGATGATTCTTGGGTTTCAGGCAGTCTCCTAGGTGGACAATAGTCCTAAAGCAAATGTTTCTTCTAGTCTTTTGGGTTATATGCAAACAAAGCCAAAGCCACATACTATACTAGAAAAAGAGAGAAAGCTGAAAAAAACATAAGTAGCTTTGGATTGTTATAAACATGACCTCAAAATGGGTAGAGAACTTGAAATAAACACAAGAAATGGTGAACTGGGAACAAAGGATGTCAAGAACATGATTGGTCCAAGGATGGAGGACATTCAAAACATGAGGTAGAGAAGGGGAACCCTGAACAGGAGGCAGGGAGGAAGAGGGTGCCCAAGGGAAACAGCAGAGCAAGGAACAGGCTTGTAGAAGATCCTGATTTCTCTTCCTTTCTACAATAATCACCACAGGAGCATCCTTAATCCATTCTATGTGCTTCCCATCTCTCTCCCCTTCCCAGACTGCACACCAATCCCAACTAAAGTTATGAAGTCACTCACATCCTCAGGTCTAAAGGTCAATCCTATAGTTCAGGCTCTATGTCTCTATACAGCTATGATACGGGAAACAATGTCCAATAAATATTAAAATGGATAAGAGGACAAGCCATGACTATAGCAGGATCCAATCCCCTCCATATTCTGACGAGTGGCACTATCATTCAGTTCTACCAGAGTTAATCAATAGTTATCCATCCTGGTGAAAACTCTACTTTCCCTCTTTCAACCCACTGACTGACTTTACCAACTGGTGGTGATCTGTCACACACTGAATTTTTAAATAGACTTTATTTTTTTTAGCATGGTAAAGTGGAATGGAGAGTACTGTCAGTTCCTGCATGTGCCCCATTCCCACATTTGCACAACCTCCCCAACATCAACATCTTCTACAAGAGTGGGTTTTTCCCCTGTGTGAATTCATTGATGCCCATTACTAACACTCATAGTTCACAGTTTACCTTAAGGATCACTCTTCGTGTTGTACATTCTGTGGGTTGGGACAGACGTATAATGAGAAGTATCCACCATTATAGTATCATACGGAATAGTTTCACTAAAAATTCTCCATGAATGAATCCTGTTCATCCCTCTCCCAGCCCCTGCAACCACTGATCCTTTTACTCAATAGCTTTGTCTTGTCCAGAATGTCGGACAGTTGGAACCATACAGTGTGTAGCCATTATGGACTGTCTTCATTCACTTCTTGGTAAGTGTTTCAGGTTTTCCCATGTCCTTTGATGCCTTGATAGTTTGTTTTGCTTTAGTGCTGAATAGTTCTATTGTTTAGATGTACTATGTTTCTTTATCCATCCATCTACTTAAGGACAACTTGGTTGCTCCCAAGTTTTGGTGATTATGAATCAAGCTTCTTTATACACCCATGTGCTGGTTTTTGTAATATAAATCTCAACTCCTAACATTTAATGCTATTTTAATGTTTTCCTCTATTGCCCCTCTTTCCTGTGATAACTAAGCTCTTGGTTATTGGATGTGGCCCAGGGCCCTCTATTTACCTTTGTCTTTCTTTGTTGTAAACAATTTAGCTGAGGGTGATTATTATTATCTTCTGTTACTAACATTTTATGAAATAACATTAACTGTATGCTTAAAAACATTTGACTTGGGACTGGGGTTGTGGCTCAGTGGAAGAGCATTCACCTAGCACATGCAAGGCACTGGGTTCGATCCTCAGCACCCACCACATAAAAATAAATAAGTAAAATGAAGGTATGTGTCCAACTACAACTAAAAAAATTTTTTTTAAAAGTCTGGCTTTTCTGCAATAGATAAACAAATAGAAGTCAATATCCCAACAAAGAATGTGACATTAGATTTTTATGCTTAGATTTTAAACTAGATTCTTACACCTAAATTCACGATACATGCTCATGTGCTTATCCCACAAGTCTACAATGCTGTCAGCTCCTATCAGATCAGGCTAATTCCATAAATTGTTGATTTCCAACTACAAACCTACCTCCATCTTTTCCCTTTATTTGGTACATGTTCTGTCCTCTACTTGGAAGCCAGATATCCTTCAGGACAATGCTACTACCCACTGCTTAAAAAACATCCTCACCCCTTTAAGTTCCATTTGTAGTCAAATTTGCATATAAAACTGTCTTCAGAATATATTCTACCATTATTTTCCAGAGTGCTGTATGCATAGTTTTTTTCTCTCTACATCTTCCCAACTTCCATTGCTTTGGCAGCTTTTCCACATTATCATCATCGTTATTTTTACTTTGAGACTTCAGCGGCCTCCAGTCTCCCGTGAAGGTGGAGATGGAGATGACATTGTGTTTTCCTGTTCCTTGTGGCTTCTGGGTGAGGTGAAGAAGGGATGCCTGCTGACGTTACATCCCTGCCTCTGCAGTGGAACTCACTCCTTGCTTCTCGACTCTCTGTCCATGTGGCTTCTGGACACCACTCTGACTCTCCACCTTCATCCTGGATGGATGGGCCTTCTCAGGCTCTCTTGCTAGAGTCCTGTGTCCTCTTGACCTTCAAAGGCTGTGCTTAAAGTGTTGCCCTTGGCCTGTTCTCTCACCTGTGATCTCACCCAGGAAAACTGAAATCTTCAGCAGGACCAGAAGCCTTCCCCAGCTCCCTCTGTCACTCTCTGCTCCTTCTCCTCACTCCACCTGCTCGGTCCCAGGGCTTCCTTGTTGCTTTCTCAAGGACACTTTTGTATCAGAGGCTTGGCCCCTGCTGTCCCTCTGGTCTGGAAATCTCTCTGACCACCCCTGGTTCACTCAAACCCTCCATTCAAGACCCATCCCACTGTTCCTATTCAAATATCCACCTCCTCTAAAAGGTCTCCCTGGCCTCCCTTTCTAAAAGGCCCTATCAGACTCCACGTTCTTCATCTGACTTTAGTTTTTCATACTGCTGATGACTGTCTACCCTATTATATATTTATCTGCTAACTAGACAATTTTTTTTTTTGGTACCAGAGACAGAACCCAGTGATCCTTATCCACTGAGGCACATCTCCAGCCCTTTTTACTATTTTATTTAGAGACACAGTCTCGCTGAGTTGCTTTAGGAACTTGCTAAGTTGCTGAGGCTGGCTTTGAACTCATTATCCTCCTGCCTCAGCCTCCAGAGCAATGGGATTACAGGTGTGTGCCACCGTGCCTGGTGCTAACTGGACCTCTTCATAGAAGTAGAGCATTTGCTTCTGTGTCCCCGAGGCTTAGAATGTGATCAGTGCACAGCACATACTTGTTAAACATATGTTCAATAAAGGAAAAAATGAATTCATGCACACTGACCAGTGTTTGGCACAGGAGGAAGGTGAAGAGGAAGGAAAACAGAAATAAAGATGTAGAATGAAGAAAGCAGAAATGAGGTTCTATAAACACCAAGTGAATCTTTCTCTAAAAACCAAACAGGAAACAAAGAACACGCCTGAGAGTGATGTTAGGAGGGCCCATGATGTGTAAGGTATGTGGTCACCTCTTTACTCACTTCTAAACATCGACAGCCTCCGACAGATTTCCAAAACACCTTTCAAAGCTACGAAGCCCCAAACTGGCCACCCAGGATCTAATTCTCCAGCTTCTTTCCATCTGACCTCAACTCACCAGCGTGGCTGTGACTTGGCACTTCCCTCTTTAGTATCCACGGCTCTTCTCCTCGTTCCAACTTGCATATCAGCTCAGGTTTGGTCACACAGTGTCCTGTGATGGGAAATGACATGAGACTTGGCAATGCTGCTTAGGGTTCAGGCCCTTTGAAGGACAGAAGGGAGAAGCACATGTGACCAGTGTCTGGCCATGTTCTATCACAGCCAGTGGCTAAGCCTCTGCCTGGGGGTGGGGGGCATCTGTCACCTGTCAGAGCTTGGGCCAGTGGCTAAGTTCCCTCCCTGCGGGGCTGCGCATCTGGTGAAAAAACCTTTTATCAGGGAAGTGAAAACAGAATATTCTTTCGAGTGTCATAGAACCAACAATCTCAGCATCAGACTTATCACCGTCTACGATAATTTGGCTCCCAAGATAGGAAGTGCATGCTGCCGGGGCTGCGTGGCAGCCGGGCTCACCCAGTGACTCCAGGTGCCTGTAGTTCTCCAGCATCACGTCCCTGTACAGACATCTCTGCGCAGGGTCCAGAAGCTGCCACTCCTTCTGGGTGAAGTCCACAGACACGTCCTCAAACAACACGGGTCCCTGCAACAGTCCAGGCCTGCTCAGTCTCAAGAACTCAGGAGCACACGACATGGGAAATACTGCTGTGTTCGCTCCACCAGGAAGAGTCACAACTGTTGTCTAACCCTGCCTTCCCTCGTGTTCCAGTTTGTGGGAGAAGCAGAAATCATAACAGAAACACTGGGCCTTTACCCTTATTTATAAATTCATTGATAACTTCATAAAACAATTTGAACTTCCTCTGCATGTCTGCATCTGTTCTGGCTGCAGAAAACACTATGAAAAATGAGACACTGGTCCTATTTTTAAGGATCTTAAGACTGATGAGAACAGTTTCTATCCACATATTCATGTGCAGTAATAAATAATATGAGATGTGGAAAAAATGTGAAGTCAATCTAGACTGAGGCCAGAAAGAGGGAGGGAAGTTAATTTTCCTTCATGAAGGAGACCAGGATTTCGGTTTTGTGTGAACATGGGCAGTAGCATAAGAAAAGGCACAGACAACGTTAAAATCATACCTGAAGTTGAGGGAATTAAAAATATCATAAAAGAAGAAGGTTAGGAACTGGGTGAGATGAAGAAATATGGAAGTATCAGTGGTCAGACAGAAATTTTGGACTTTCTCCTACAGACCAGAGATGGCCAAAATATTTAGTTATCCATCAGCAAAAATTCCTTAGCATCCTTCAGAGTATTTGGAAATTATGTATGTATGCAATTTTTAAGCCGTTCTTGTAAAGGCTGACAACTTTCTTAATTTTTTTTTTAGATAAAAAAACAAATACAATGGATATTCTAGTACTTTCCATGCACCACTAGACGGGGCAGTGCTGTCCTTGGGGGAAGAAGCACACTTCTTTTTGGAGATCACTTGTATGGACAATGGGGACATCTAAGTAAGTAACATGACTAGCTTTATATTTTGAAAGTATGTTCCAGAAGCATATTGAGGATTTTTAAAGAAGTGATTCTCAACTAGAGGTGACTTTGCCCCTGGCTCTGAGAAATGTCTGGAGGTCTTTTTGGCTATCAAAACTGAGGGAGGTGAGATTGCTCCACAATTAGTGACCAGAGGCCAGAGATACTGCTAAACCCACAGTGGACAGCCCCCCCCCCCAAAAAAAAACAAAGAATTACATGACTCGAAATACCAGTGGCCAAGGGTAGGAAACTGTTTTCAAGAGCCGTTAGAGAGGACAATAGACTAGTGTGAGAGATGAGCGCCTCTCTTAAGGCATAAGCACGGGGTCGAGAAGCCGAAACTGATTCTACATAG
Source organism: Marmota marmota marmota (assembly GCF_001458135.2). NCBI lineage: Eukaryota > Metazoa > Chordata > Mammalia > Rodentia > Sciuridae > Marmota > Marmota marmota. The sequence continues at coordinate 4,950,722 of NW_026000026.1, forward strand.
AAGTCCCCAGCAATTCATTATACAATGAAGGAAAATGGACCATTACTCTCAGATGAACCATAAGATGAATGATGAGTGGATGCTGTCGCCACATACTGTACAGACCCCAAAACAAAACAAAGCAAAAAACCTGCATTGGGCAGAAAGAGAGACAGAGAGAACTGGGGTGTGCTATACTTAAGGAATGTGTGAGATGCAGGGGATATGTCCATATAACAGCTGGACACCAGTCCCAGGTCTCAGATCTCGGATAAAAATAGGTTTTGGAAACCAGGCCTAACTCAGTGGTAGCTGAAGCCATCAGAAGACGACACTTGCTCACAAAGAATATGGACATTGAGGACACAGGGCTTGAGGGACAGCAGAGAAAGAAGAGCTAGCTCTGGAGTCCAGGAACCAGAATCAGGAGTGGCCAGCCATACCGGCCTCTTCCAGTGCAGTCCTGGTTCACGGTGATGCTCACTAAGCAGCTGATGAATGAGTACAAAGTGTCTCAGAAGAGACAAGTTCAAGAGTAAGTGACACTCCTGGGTCAACACATGGGCTGGGCTCCCCAACAGCAGAATATAGAGGTAGAAAACCTCTATGGTTATCACTGCAGAGGCGTACAGGAGGGGCCATCAGCAAGGGGAAGTTTCGACAAGTTTCTGGAAGATGGAGCAGGAGGCAGGCGCGGAGGCACTGGGCTTGCCTCTTAGCACAGACACAGAATGTCTCAGATGTGTCCTCAGAGCCCAGCAAGACCTCCCACTGAGAAGCAGCAGAGGCTGGGAGTCCAGCAGGGGCCGTGGTCAGCAGGAGGATGGCCAGACACCTTGGCAGGTTACTCCTGAGGGTTAATACTCAGGAGAATGTTCCCTAGAAAAAAGCAGGAGGCTGGGGCTGGGGCTCAGTGGTAGAGCACTCGCCTGGCACGTGTGAGGCACGGGGTTCCATTCTTAGCACAACATAAAAAATAAATAAATAAAAATAAAGTTTCATCCACAACTAAAAATATATATTTAGAAAAGAAAAGAAAAGAAAAAGCAGGAACTGTCCCCAGGAATCTGTGAGAACTTTGCTACCAAAGAGCAAAATCGAGTACTGTGCACAGGGGGTACAGCTCTTGTTTTAGGGCAACTCTGGGGAGACAGGGCTGGGGAGGGGGTACCTGAGCTTGCCTCCTTCCCAATCTATACAGCCTGAAGGGCATGTCTGTGGACATCTCTGGACTCTTTCTGATAAGGCCCGAGGCCAATCCTGTCATTCAGAGGAAACAGCTCCCTGCTTCTGAGACACCCATCAGCCATCTGCACTGATTGAGTCTGGTCTCTGCTTTCCTGTTCACCCAGAAGACAAACCAACAAAAAAGAGCCTGAACACCAGAGGAAATCAACAGCCTGGGGATCAAGCCTCCAGAAGAAAAGGCTTGACGTCCGATGGATGGATTCAATGTCAATAAAAACAACAGCCTGAGATGAATAGATTGGAAGCTGTGAAAGAAATTTAACTATGATATTGAAGAGATGACGTTTAAACATTCACATCAGTATCTTAAAGTCAGCATAAGAGGGTCTTGCTTCCATAAATAAGAGAAGCTGGCTCTGAGACAAGAAAGAGCACACGGCTCTACACAGATGCTGAATATTTTGTTACTGATTTGGGGAAACGGAAAACAAAGCCCTCCAGAGAAGGTTTGGAAACAAATGAGTAAATCTCTCCACGCACACTCACAAAAACCCACAGAAAACTAGAAACGATGAGATAAAAGTGGAGGAACACAGAGAGGGGACCAGAGAGAGGCTGCAGTGGGATTTCCAGGTGGCGAGGGCAGAGAGCGAGCGGGAAGGAAGCAAACACAGAGACACTGAAAACACCTCTGAGCCTCCGAGCCTCATCTTTTTTAGGACACATTCAACTGCCAGCCAGGCGGATCGCACAGAGAACAAATAAGCAGCGCTGCCCAGGGAAAAAGCCAAGGCCAGATGGGGGGGGGGGAAGGGGGAGCAAGCGAGGGGGAGGGGAGATTTTATCTACAAAGGAATGACAATCAAGCTGCCACATCACTCCTCCCCAGATGCCTAGAGATACTGCAGATTCTTTTTTCTCACAATACTTTGAGGGGAAAGGATTTCAAGATGGAATCTTGAAAGTTGCTCACTCAAGGAACAGAGCAGGGTGCAGGCGTTCTCAGGCATCCAGGCTCAGACAGCAGACCAAACAGCGAGCCAGGCAGTGTGCTGCACGGGCCGCCACACAAACTCAGCAGGACCCAGAAAGAGAAAAAGACACTCGACAGTTGACAATCGTGGAGAAAAGACAGTGGAGACTGGGGAGAGCTGTCTGTGAGGGGTGTGCAGGCAAAGTGCTTATGGCTTCAGACAAAGCCACATTTGTGGGTGCCAATTCCCAAGACTCTAGGACAGATGCTACAATAGTGGTGAACCCCAGGCAGGCAGGTCACACCAATTCATCACGGGCCATTCTGAATGAGGTCATAAAATCAGCCATTGAAAACAAAGGGCGTCTGCTCCTCTGAGTGACCTGGGACTGTCAGCTCTAAGGGTCAGCAGGGAGCACCATGGACCCCCTTTCCACCTGAGTAGGGTTGACAGAGTTAGTCATAAAAACACAGGCCAATGGGTTACACTTGAACTTCAGATACACAACAAATACGTCTGTGGCATGAGTGCGTCCCCTGCTTCATTTCATGTGCCCGGTGTCTTGTCTGGACATTCTGTTCCTAAGACAGCTCCATTCCAAGTTCTTGGGCAGGCTGGAATGGAAGCACATAACTTACTCTCAAAACTGGGTGGAGAACTTGCTGTATTCTTGGGCTTGAAGAGATCTCCATCTGGCCAAACATCAAGTGATCTAGCCTTTGAACTATTTCAGCTGTAAGCTTTTGAGAATCACTTAAATTTTTATAGCTTAGTAAAAAGTTTGTAATAAAGGTATCTGCCCAATAATGTTGTCAAAATTACATGAGTTAATCCTGGTAGAGTTAACACCTGCTAGGAATAATATCAGAATTTAGCAGTGGCTAGAATATAATATGCAGCCCTAAACTGTAGATTATACTAGAGATGATCAACTGTTATGATTTAGTCACTCTATCTGAAAACTGGGGATGGCAAAAAAATAACCAGAAGATGTATATTCAAATTTAAACTGTAGTTAGAATGTGTGATATAATCACTAACAAAGTATTTAAAACATAACATTTCCTATATAAAAAGAAGAAAAGAAAGTGAAAAACAATTAGATGATTTAGACAATCTCCACAAATCTGAGATGCAGGAGGGCTGCATCTTGTTCAGGTGATATAGGTGAAAAATATTCCTGATGTTGATAGGAAAATGTGTTATATGTTTTAACACCTCAAGGGTGATCAAGAATAGCATCAAAAATGAAATGTAGACTCACAAAATGAGGAAAAAAGAAATTCAAATCACAATGCAGGGAAAAGTCAGAAAATGAAGGAAAGACAACAGAGAACAATGCAAAGTAACTCTTAGTTTTCCTGAAAACAAGAAGTAATAAGTAAACAATTCACCTGGGAGGTGTTCATTTTCTTCCCTCCTGGAAAAGTTGAGAGAAGCGTGAAGCCAGGGCTGGAGGGGAGGGAAGGAGCACAGAAATCATGAGAAATGATTTTTCGTCCCCTGGAAAGTCCCCAAAGCCTTGCTGAAAAGCTGTACATCTGCTGACAGATGGCCACATGAATACCACTGTTTCAGGAGGGGCAGGTGTCTTGCCAAGGGGCTCTTGCAACCCTGATATAACCACGTGGAGCTCAGAGAAGCAGGCATTTCACTGGGGAAAGTCAATATTGGTTTCTTGACATTTCCATAACCTACTTTGATTTACTAACAGACAAATGTAGAACATGAAAGTCATTTAAGAAAGATCTGGTAAAACAAACCATGTGATATCAAGGATGAGATGCAGGGCCTCCAGTGCAGCATGAAACATGGCGCACCCTGCATTTTTTTTTTTAAATGTCTGTGATTTACCTTAAAATGTTCCTGTAGGGGCTGGGTTTGTGGCTCAAGTGGTGGAGCGCTCACCTAGCATATGTGAGGCACTGGGTTTGATCCTCAGTACCACATAAAAATAAAATAAAGATATTGTATCCACCTAAAACTAAAAAATAAATATTAAAAAAAAATGTTCCTGTAAAGGGAGGTAGAAAGGGGATGGGGGAAAGCGTATGGAGGGATGAATGGGTGTGTGTGTGTGTGCGGGTGTGTGTGCACATGCGCATTTTGAGGGATGAAATAAAATTGTCTACATGCTGAACCTGTGATAAGTACCTTAGTATTTTTTCTACTTCTGTATGTTTTAAATATTTCCATAATAAAAGGTATAAAAATGATAAAACAATAAAAACATTATAAAGATTTGCTCATTTACTTTCCTAAATATATTTTTAACTCCTTGAGGTTAAAGAATTTCTGGGTCCCACTATCAGAGATAGGTATACTTTAGGGGAGTCTCTACGGACTGCAGAGTTAAGGGTGTAGAAAGAGTTTCTCTTTTTCCCCCCTATTTTTTATTTGTGCATTATAGTTGTGTATCATGGTGGGATTTGTTGTTACATATTTGCACAGGCACACAATGTAACAATATAATTTGGCCAATATCACACCCAGTATTCCCCCCTCCCCTCCCCTCCCCTCCCCTCCTCCTGACCCCTCTCTTCTACCCACTGGCCCCTAACCTGCTTTTTTTCTTTATCCTCTTAGCTTCCACATACGACCTATGACTCTTGACCCTCTGAGTTTGGCTTATTTCACTTAACAGAATTGTTCTTAAGTTCCAGCCACCTTCTTGCAAATGATATAATTTCATTTTTTTCCTCTTTTCTCTCTCTCTCTCTCTCTGGATGAATAAAACTGTGGGAGGAGTGTCTGGGGGGAAGAGACAGTATCTCCCTGGCCTTCTTCCTAATGGGCTTGGCCAGTGCTCCATGGGGCTTCCTCTTCTCATGCTGCCTGCCTCTGGTCACCTCCCTCAGCCCAGCTCACCTCCTTTCTTGTTGACTGACAGTTCTTGACAACCTCTGGTATGGGGATGTTATTCAGGGCAGAAGGACCAGGAATTGCTTCACAGAGAGCAAATATAGACTCTGCCTGCTTCTTAGCCTCTGTCTTGAAGCTGTGGTGCACTGTACCTGGGTGGTGCTGGGGATCTTCCAGGTGGGATCCGCTGTCCCCTCCTTCCTTCCTCCCAAGAGCTGTGTGATCCAAGGAAATTTGAACCTGGTTGGAGGGAATACATTTGAATAATCAGAACCTTCAGCTGGGTCTCAACTCTGTCTTGGAATTCACCATCCCCAACAATGATGGTTCCCCCAGTGAGATGCTGGGACCCATAGCATCAGCATTATACAGGAAATAGGCATTCAGACCCACCCAATCAGGAGCTGTGGTGGGACCCAGCCATCAATTGGGTTTCACAAGCCCTCCAGGTGTTTTTGATGCATGCTAGTGTGAGAACTGCCAGAAGCCTGGCTCTGGAGCCTGAAAACTGCTGAGGCACAGACAGGTGGCCCCTGATGGAGGGGACTCGAGGCCTCATTATAGAGAACCCCAGGAGATAGGAATCCCCAGGAGCCTCAGGGGAAGACTCAGTCCTCACACACTCCAGGTATTTCTTTGTGCCCTTAGAGACATGCTACTGCTAAGTGCTGGGGAAAATGAACTCCAGGACAAATCCAGCATGAGATCTGGAAATAAAATGGTTTGGGGTTTGCATCCCAACTCCTTCATCCATGCACCTCACCCCCAGAGTCCAGATTGGTAACATTTGCGGGGGTCTTTGAGAACCACATAATTGAACAGAACGGTGGGAAAGGCAGGTAACCTTGCCAGGTGCTGAGTAAACGCCTCTGATGATGGCTTGGCAGGTGGTCTTTCCCTCGGTGCTAAGACAACCCTGAAGTGGGTTTTAGGAATAACTTTGCTTTACTGATAGGGACACTGAGTCTTAGAGGTTTGTTAGTGGCAAAGCTGGGACTTGAACTCAGGCTCTGAAATCAGCCTGTCAAACAGAACCATCACCTCCCCGAGCCTGCAGGCACGTAGCACGGTTTTAAGAACCCTGCCCCATCCCGTTGGTATCTGCATCTGACTCGCTAGGCAAAGGCTGGCCGGGGCACGGGCAAATGCGAGAAGCTTGTGCAAACAACTCTTGGCCATTCGAATGCCTCTTCCCAGAGCACTTTATTCTGACCGAGAGACCCATGTCCCATTCCTTATCCGCTCAGGGAAGGCAGCGAACCTCCTGGGTCACCAGACGCACGCAGAGCGCACTTGAGAACAAGTGTTTTCGGTCCCAGCCTCCGTGGGACTCGCGCAAGTTTGCTTCCACCAGCTGCGGGCACAGACCTACCCCGGGCCCAGCACCGCAACCCTCCGACTCAGGTCTCACCTGCGGCGCTCACTCTCCCTGCAGGAGATTCGGGCTCTCCGCCGCGCAGCTGGAGACAGAGGTGCGGCGAACAATGAGGAGGAACCGCACATGCGCAGAGGAGCTGCGAGGGACCCCGGCCTCGGGGTAATCCGTCAAAGTCCAGACTCGGTTTCCCACAAGTCTCCGCGTCCCCTTCCCAGAGAGTTTCTGAAGAGTTCCTGCCTTTTTCGGCCACTTGGGTGATTTATGCTCCCAAATCGCCTCTACTTTAGTTTGGAACCCTGCTCCTCACCCCGCCCCTCCCCCACCCGCCCCCACCCCCCCTTAGGGATTTGAACTTGGTTCCACTTGTAAGTATCCACCTCGAGGAGGGAGGATGTGTGTCCGTTGCATGATTTAACTAATAACAACGAAGGCCCAGCAACAGAGTGAAGTATTCATAGAAATGAAGCCTATCAGGTAAAACGACCAGCAAAACTTTCCCCCAGTGCAAATACTACCTCCGCCCAAAGCTGGATTTCAAAAGCGGTACGCTAAAAACATAGATAAAGGGGCAAGCGCTCCTCAGTGGAAGGGAGACTCCACCAAAGGCGCACGTTGGTAACCCCCGCCCGGAGAGGACCAGGTCAGCGACGCCCTCATTGCAACAGGGCCCCAAAGGCGTAAAGTGGTCTTGGGGGCTTTTCATTAAACGCTGTTGTTCATGATTTTCCTATCCTTTTTGTCTCCTTATTTTGGCAAATTTCAAACTTTCAGAAAAGTTGCAGAAATGATTCAGTATGACTGAACGTCGGTAAACTGTTTACTTGGATTCACAACTATTTTGCATTCTCTCTTTCTCCCTCTTTTTCTCTCTGTCCATCCTCTTCACCGTTCGAGAGTAAGTTGCAAACATCCACCCTCATCCCTTAAACTTGAGCATCTCTCTCCTAGGAACAAGGGCATTTTATATATATATATATATATATATATATATATATATATATATATATATATATA
>NW_026000026.1:4958135-4979608 GCF_001458135.2 Marmota marmota marmota
TATATATATATATATATATATGTATATATGTATATACATTCACATATATATTTTATATATACATATACATATGCCTATCTACCACACCATCATAAAATCCAAGAAATTGAGCAATTATGGAATATTATCCAATATCTGGACCAAATTCAAATTTCACCCATTGTCCCAATAATATTGTTTATAGCATTTTTTTTTTTCCTGATCCAGGATCCAGTTCAGGATCACTTATTTCATACATTCAACAGCCATATCATCAGACTCCTTTAATCCAGCTCCTCAGCCTTTCTCTGCATTTGATGACACTGGCAATTTTGATGAGGACCTATGGGTTGTTTGAAGGGTGTTCCTTCATTTGCGTTTGTCTGATTGTTTTCTGATACTTAGATTCAGAGATGTTCTGTTCTTCTCAGTAACCCACACTAGGTCAGTTCCACAACATCAGTTTATCCCATTTTTGGTGACATCAACAGATCAATTGTTTCTCTTCTGTCAACTATAATAACTTAATAGTAAGTTCCATACACCATAGTAGTATTCACTATGTAGGACTAAATTAAGAAGAATGGGGCAGTATTTGTACCAAAGAAAGTATTACAATCTACTATATGACATTAAAGATTTGAATAGAGATACACTGCTTTCCTAATGGGAAGAGTCAATATTCTTAAGCAAAATCCCAACCTAAATCTCAATAAGTTGAGTGACGTGGTTTTTTTTTTTTCCTTTTTTAATTCTTTCTCTTTCTCTCCCTCCTTCCCTCTCCCTACCTATTTATTTATTTTTGGTACTAGGATTGAACCCAGGGGTACTTTACCACTGAGTTACATCCCCTGTCCTTTTTATTTTTATTTTTTTCTTAATATTTTTTTTTAGTTGTAAATGGACACAATATCTTTATTTATTTATTTATTTATTTGGTGATAAGGATCAAACCCAGAGCCTCACAAGTGCAAGGCAAGCGCTCTACCACTGAGCTATAGCCCCAGCCCTTATCTTTAATTTTGAGAGAGGGTTTTGCTAAGTTGCATAGGGCCTTGCTAAATAGCTGAGGCTGGCCTTGAACTCATGATCCTCCTGCTTCAGCCTTCCAAGCTGCTGGGATTACAGACATGCTACACCATGCCTGGTTTCCCCCTTTATTTTAAACCTTATTTCACGGAACACATTTAAATTTTATCTGGAAGAACAAAGAACCTAGGATGGCAGCCAGGAGTTTCTAATTGAAAAAATTAAAGTATTTCTTATCAGATGAAATTTGCCATTGCTCTTCAGAGCATCAGGTATAAATCCAAGAGCACAAAAGAATTTAAGTATGATAAAGGTGGAATTTTCAAGTAGGGACTGGGATCAGGGAGGAGAGAAATGAAGTAGTCAAAAAATCATGTTAGGAATCTAGAGCGGTGGGGGTGGGGGAAGATCAGTTACACCTCTAGCACACACGCACTAAAGCATACAAGTTTCCCAAGACTCTTGATTTCACATTTTACCAACAAACACCAAGTACCTAGAGAAAATACAAAATAATTTTCTCATTTATTCTCTGGGTAGTGATCAAAGGCAGCAGCCACAAAAGAAATGACTGTCAAATTTTACTCCAGAAAAATTTAATACCTTGCTTTCAGAAAAAAAAAAAATCAAATAAAAACACATTTGGAAAATATATTTGTTAAGTGTAGGAAAGAAATGGTTTATTGACTTCATTTAATTATCTCTTACACATTTATAAGAAGATCACACTACCATAAAAGTGATCTATGGATGTGAAGGGCAAGTAATAAAAGGGAAAATGTAAGTGAGGAATAAGTATGTGAAAACAGTCCATAATGTACAAATAAAAAATGCAAGTGTTTAAATGCATTTTGGGGCCTTTATAATAGGAAAAAATTATAAAGAAAAATGATATCCAGAGTGGACATCAACTAGGAGAAATGTTGTTCATTCTCATAAATTTCTTTTTGGATATAATTTATAAAACAATTTGGAGGCCACTTCATACCAAGATTTAAAAGGAGAATGCACTTTATTTAATGTATTGATTCTATTTCTAGGAATATAACCTAAGGAAAATAATTGTAAAAATAATTTGTGGGCATCCATAAGGTGGGATTTTAGGTAACCATTAAAAATTGTAGTGCAGGAATGTATACGTTGACCTGGGTAGAGTTTAAAATAAAGTACACTTTACATAAGAATATAGGGCAATATAAGAACATAAGGCATTGGTTTATTTCTTGTAAAAATCAGACACATCTCTTAAGGGTTTAAAAACAAACGTTAAGTACCAAATACAAGAACAAAATCAAGCCCCCAAATAAAAAGCCACTTCACTGTCACTCATAACAGTAGAGCAGTGCCGAGTTTCTGCTCTCGAGACTAAAAGGCTCAGGGGTCACTCCAGTTAAACTGGGCTAACTGGGCTGCATGAAATAACCACACAAGAGACACAAATACCTTTTTCTTTGGGGTCGCTGTGAAGGCTCCTCTGACCTTAAGAGTCTGCAGAAAGAGAGAGCGTGAGCCCCTGCTGACCCCTTTTATTGAGGAGAAGCTGTTCAAATGAGGCAAGGGGTCAGGTTTCAGGGGGCTGAGTATCTTCATGATGTCCACTGTCAGCAGGTGACTGACACCTGGGTAGGCCACACCCAAGGGCACAGTAAGAGGAGGGGACACACACAAGGCACTTCCATGGAAGATTCTATCTTGAACACATCAAGGGATTATATTACAAAGGAACAGGTGAGCATAGCTTCACCCATGGGGCTGTAGCAAGACACACCTATGCACGGACACGGACCCTCACACCCAGGAAGGGTGGGGAAAGCTCTGCCACATTTCTGTGACTGAGCGCCTCAGCACCCAGCCTGGGAGTGTAACCCAGTCACGTGTAAGGTTGGTCTCCCACAGAGCAGTCTTATGAACGAATTTTGTTTATAAAGACCTGGAAAACCTCAAAACCTGAATAGTTCAATACTTACCCTCCCTGGGGGACAGACAGAGTAGGAAGGCCTGCAGTCTCGGGAGCGTGGATCTACATCCACTGGGTAAGCACTGTGCTGCCGTCTTGACTTTCTCAGTGTTAGTGTGAGGTCAAATCCAGTGTCTTCCACTAAATTAACTGCACAGTGCCTCCTGTGTTTGTCTGAGTTGTCTGTCTTTGTTGTATGTTATACCATATAATTTCCACCCTGAAGTAATTGGTCTCCATGAATTTTTTAAGTACCTTAAAAATGCTATCATTTAGTGAGTGTTGGATGAGACTGATGTAGTAATTAAAATATTTTAAATTTTAATAAAAGTTCATGTTAAAATAATTGTTCAAGTTACAAAATCATTCAAAAACATTCTAAAGCATTAGTAACAATGTATTAATTTACAGGACACTAACAATCATGAACTTGATTGCTAAGTTGATATGTTTTAGTTTATATGCTAAAGTGATGCAGCCAAGTGTCAATATCAAGATTCACAATAGTGCTCTTTGCTGCTTTCAAGCTTTGTGGTTCTTTATAATTTCTAGAAACTTTGGAAGACATATACTATATTGAAAATTTGAACTTGATATGAGACATTTTAATTAATATTATAATTTTTTTGGCACTATTTCAAATTTGTATAATTGAAGTTGCTATAATCTAAGTGGCAGTGTACTAGATATATTCTACAGATTCATTTCAAATGTGTGGATATAAATTCTTGGAAATTAGGAATAATGCATGCTAACATGTGACAATACTTAATTCTCTGGAGATGACAGACACTTCCAATAGTCAAAGGGACTAGTTACCGATATTTAACTGTTTTAACAAAAAAGAAATTTTTTTGATATATGCAGTGATGTGCAACCTCATGATGTTTTGGCCAACAGAGGACCCATATGATTAAGAGTGGCCCCATAAGATTATAACGGAAGTGAAAAATTTCTATCATGTAGCATTTTGATTTAGATATGCTTAGGCACTAAATTAGGATGTTACAATTGCCTACAGTATTCAGTACAGTATTGTGCTGCAGAAGTTTGTAGCATATGTCACATAACCTAGGTGTATATAGTAAATACAGGCTGGTGTCACCATGCTCTATGAAGAAAAAAATCCCTTGGGGAGCTGGGCATGGTAGCTTATGCCTATAATCCCAGCAACTCAGGAGGTTGAGGCAGGAGGATCACAAGTCCAAGGCCAGCCTCAGCAACTTAGCAAGACCCTGTCTCAAAATAAAAAATAAAAACAGCTGGGGTTGTAGGTCAATGGTAAGAGTGCCCCTGGGTTCAATCCCAGTACTGGGGGTTGGGAGAAGGGAGCCTATGAAGACTATCCTAATTACTTAGCCTGTCTCTACTATGTATTCTGGGGCTGAGGAAATAACAGCAGGAAGGCCCTGTAGTTCCACTGGCAGAAGCTAATCCTCTGTGAAATGAATTCAGGTCCAAACTCTATCTCTTGACCTTCTTGTGTCCACTTACCTGTGGGCCTTGGTGGTGTTTGGGAACTTTAAGAATTAGTATATTCTGGCTCAGGAGGCTGAGGTGAAGGATTCCAAGTTCAAAGCGAGCTTCAGCAACTTAGCAAGGCCCTAAGTAACTTAGTGAGACCCTGTAGGGGTTCTGTGTTTGGGACTGGGGTCTCTGATAAACTTTGTGATCGTGGCCTGCTTGGTGGCTAGGAAGTCTCTGTGCAAAGGTACAGAGTGCCTGGCTGCTGGGGAACTTCCGTATAAGAGACATGGGTGCCTGGCTGCTGTAGCGACGTTCTTCACGAGGGTTTCCACCTTGATCCCAGGCACGAAACTCCTGGGAATACAGGAACTTGCTTGCTTGATAACTACAATGTTTCACCAAGCTCAGGTGCTCCTGGAGCTGCCCGCCTAACAGTAACTTCAGACATGCACCTTCTTGAGAGCCGCACAAATCTCCTCACATTGCATATTGTAACTGTAAACTGTAACTGCAAAGTAAGCAGCCTTCCTGATACTCTAAACAACAATGTGGTTATGGCTCTAATGACCTAAGGTGACCTACTGGTATAAATAAATGTGACTGCTTGGACAAGGAGCCACTCTGCCACCTTCCCTGCCTCTGCACCTTGTCTCTGTGTCACCCTTTATTATTATTTTTTTCTTTACAAGACCTTGTCTCAAAGTAAAAAATATGAAGGGCTGGGGATATGGTTCAGTGGTAAAGTGCCCCTGAGATCAATCCTTGGTACCAAACAAATAAGAATCGGCACATGTTCCAGGCCACCATTGAGCTGCCATTGCCCACGGATGTCGGGGTGTCTCCCTTTCTCCAGAGCACAGCCATGCGGCAAGTGATGACAGGCATCCCTGGGAAGGCAGAGAGGAAGAGTCACCAGTCACACAGTCACTGTATGACCACAGGGCAGGGACCTCCTTCAAAGGTCCTTCCCAAAGCCACTTGAGGTGTGAGAAATGGCCTAGGTCTGAACGGGAGGGAGTGCTGTGAATTCTCTGTCCACAGGCAGTCACGTTTCTGCTGGGAGACTGAGACATGGGTCACTTACACATCAGCTTGCACCTCGGAAGGCTGCCCATCTAAGTCCACTCTAGGGTCTTCAAGATCAACTAGCTGTCTCTGGCAGGCCAAAGCCAAATGATCGCTCTGTCCTAAGGCACAGTAGGATAATTGTGTCCCTTTGTTCTACCGGTGGTGGTACCTGGCCTAGGCCCCACTCGAGGACCCCATCATTTCCACTTTGAGAATCTGTTTCCCTGGGCCACTTCTGGTACCAATCACAGAATCAGCCCCGTTAAGAAACAGCACATTCAAGATTAATAAAAGAGCCAGGTGTGGTGGTGCATGCCTGTCTGTAACCTCAGCAGCTCGGGAGGCTGAAACAGGAGAATGGCGAGTTCAAAGCCAGCCTCAGCAAAAGCAAGGCGCTAAGCAACTCAGTGAGACCCTGTCTCTAAATCCAGTACAAAATAGGGCTGGGGAGGTGGCTCAGTGGTCAAGTGCCCATGAGTTCAATGCCCAGTACTCCCTCAAAAAATAAATAAATAAGAGTCACGAAAGTGAACTGAATAGAGACTGTACAAAAGTGAGGGCAGGGTTGGAGAAATCAACAAGGGATCCACCATCGTTAGCCCTGATGGGAAAACAGGAGAATGGTGACTTTGTGTCACCTTAGCTTGGCTGAGTCTGTGTTCCTCAGAATTCCCTTTCTGTAGTTTCCAGTGAGGGTAGGCCACAGAGGACATTTCTGCTTGACATCCAGAGGGATGGAGCAGCAGTCATTTTGCTTGTGTACTCCGAAGGCGTCTGCTGTTCCTTACCTGCTGGCTTTCTTGGTGGACTGAGCCAGGAGAAGGCCCAAGAGTCCTCTCCCTTACCAGGGATCTTCCTTTTGCTCATCTAGCCTCTGGGCTAAATCATTAGGAAAGTGACAAGGGCACCAACTTCTCCTGTAGGACGCCAATTGACACAGGTCCCTCTGTCTTTGTGGGGTCTGCTTGTCTTTGTTTTTTGCCCACTTAAGGTTCACCTTTCCTTCCTGACTGCCTGGCTGTGGATTCTAAGCTCCAGCATGGGACATAGGGTCAACCATGTGACAATTTCCCTGCAATTGTCTAAGGTCAGGTCTTGGTAACAAAACTATTGATCTACCAATCTGTCATCTATAGACATACACCTCTATTTCTGATTGAACCCTGAGGGACACAGGGAAGAAATTATTTTGGTTTCTGAGGGCAACTGGCTAGGACCCCAACCAGATCCTGATGGCAAGAGGCCCTGGCTGACGGTGACACAGGTCATGGAAGTCTGCCCTAAGTGTGTGGAGGGGTAGAGACCAGGATATCCAGAAGCACCTGACCTCTAAAGAATGACCCTTGATCCAGATAAGCTGGGGTTAGCCACGTTAGGATACTCAATGACAGAAAAAGCTAACCAGGAATTCCCAACCAAACCGATCTTCAGATGAAGTAAAGCCCCCAGGCACAGAATGAGCACAGTAACTCCAGGTTCTAGGTGAACAGGAAGAGAAAAGGGAAGAAGTGATTGCCAACCAATTTCATCATGAACTGAGAGTAAGAAACTAATAGACTGTGTCTTCCCTCCTACTCCCTGTAAAAAACAGGAGACATTAAGGCATTATATAAGGACATTAGTATAATGGTAACTGATAGAACGGAAATACAAACTTTCTTAAATACCCAAAGACATAGCCCACAGTGCTATCCTGGGGGAGAAGAATAGGAAGATATAAATTTAAAGCAATATGGCTGAACTGAAATCAAATGTGTTAGTCATATAAATAATACCAATTGATAAAACCTCTCCCCCATTTTTTTCTCACAAAATGGTCTAATTCCCCATTTCATTTGCAAAAAAGGAACATTTTAAGATAAATTTCAGTGCAGCTGCTGCCTATTTCTTGAAACTACCCCACTGCTGAGAGCCACGGCCGAGTCTGTATGGCCCCTGGCATTTTGCCAACAGTATTGGTTGACAGGCGAGGCATTACTATCCGCCTAGGCCTCTACTTTTGAGTTCTCGCACTACTTTGGAGTTCTTGTGGGGATTCCCGGGGATTCCCCAAGAGTTCCCATTGGTTGGGGAAGTGCAGGAGGAGGGATTTCCGGGAGAGATATTTCCGGCTGGGGGTTCCTGGACGAGCTGCGTGGCGTTTGGGAGAATTCCCCGGGAGCGTGTGTGAAGTGTTTTCTTGCAGTTCAAAAATAAAGTTTGTTCCTGCATCAGTGATTCGTGATTTGTGCCCAGCCAGACTGCGGCACCCCACTGTTCTGTGGTTCCCTGGTGACAATGGCCTCAGCAATCTCACCCGTGGGCCTTCATGTCCCAGTGCGGGCTCCTCCCACACCATGCTAAGGCTGGTCTGTGGGGCCACGAGGATGTAGTGAAAACGATGAGCTTCAAGAGATGCCATAGCGTCTCTCTTGGATTGCTGTTCTAGAGAGATGCAGTTGTCCTGCTGAGAGGACAGGACAAGAAGCTCTATGAAGAGGAACTGGCCTCCTGCCAACAGCCACATGAGAGCCACTGTGGAAGTGGAAGCTTCAGCCCCAGTCTAGTCTTTAAATGGCCGCAACCTTATGAAAGACCCGAGCCAGACCTAGCTGGTTACTCCCAGATTTCCAAACCACCAAACTGGGAGATGATAAATGTCTATTTTAAGTTGCTAAGTTTGGGGGTAATGTGTGGTACACTAATAGGAAATGAACACATTATCTTGTATTACGGGTTGAACTGTCTCCCCAAGTTCATGATGAAGTCCTAATAACCCTCAGTACTTCAGAATGAGACCTCATCTGGAAATAAGGTTGTGACAGGCGCAACTGGTTAAGATGAGGTCTTACCTGAACAGGAGGGGTCCCTCATCCAGTATACCCTTATGAAAAGGGGAACTCGAGAACCATGAGGAAGCCATTGGAGATAAAATGCCTCAAGCCATGGAAATACTAGAAGCCAGGAGAGGCCTGAGACAGACTTCCTCCAGCACCTTCAGAAGACACCAAGGCTGTTCAACCCTCGACCTCAGACTTGAGCCTCCAGAGCTGCAAGACAACAGACTTCTGTTCTGGACCCACAGTTTATGGTAGTTGTTATGGCAACCTGGGAAATGAATAGGCTCTATTGTATGTAGTCTTTTTCTCTTTGGCTATTCCTTTTTTTGTGTGTGTGGGGGGGGTACTGGGGGTTGAACCCGGGGGCCCTTGCCCACTGAGCCACATCCCCAGCCCTATTTTGTGTTTTATTTAGAGACAGGTCTCACTGAGTTGCTTAGTGCCTTGTCATTGCTGAGGTTGGCTTTGAACTTGTGATCCTCCTGCCTCAGCCTCCTGAGATGCTGGGATCACAGGTGTGCACCAACGTGCAAGGATGGCTACTTTTAAAATTTTTTTTTTACTAAATTGGTTTTGGTTTTTATGTCTTGAAATTTGATTTTGATTGGACTTGTGCTTTTTGTTTCTTTCCTGTTCGGGGTTCATTGAATTTCTTGATTTGAGGATTTACATTTTTCACCAGATTTGAAAAATTTTTTTCTTAACACATAGCTTTTCCATATATAATATTAAATCAAACCAAAAAGAAAAACAATGCAGTGATGGGTAGAATCATGGTTTTTCACATAACCCGGAGTGAGTGGGCAACAGAAGGCATAGCATGATATATAGACCCCAGTATGCAAAACCAGTCAAGAAACACAGAGCAATCACTGGGTTCACTTAAAATAATACATTTTACAAGATCAAAGAAAAATATTAAGGGATAAATATTGTTCATATTAATATTGTTCATATATAAAATACATGCACATGTGTATACTTATGTCCATTGTGCTGAAGGACATAAAATAAGAACCAAATAAGCAGGTAAATAAATAATGTTTATACTGGGTTCTCTGAAGGGCCCCAAATAAAGAGCACCATTTTCTCCCACCTGAATAATCAAAAATTAAAAGCAGCAGCAACAGCAGTTACGGGTCAGGATGAGGCCTTTATTACAGATGAAGACAGATTTGGAGAAGGCAACATGGCATGACCACCAAATGGGCCAATTAGCTGAATGACAGAATGAGGCCAATGTGCTTACTTAGTCACTGGCAATACCCATGACAGGAAATCATACTTTCAGGAAAGCCCACAATGAAGACAGAAAACCGCTGAGTTGAGCAAGCCTGTTACTCTCCCCAGATTTACCAACTAGGTGGGCTGACTTTGTGCTCCCTGGCCAGAATGCACAGAGGCAGAGAGAGGCCAGGAAAGGGCTTAGGGAAAAACCCACTCAGAAATCAGGACTCAACATGATCTCCATAAAAACGGCCTAATCACATGCACCCATACAATATAATTTAATCATCATTACAGAGGCCCCTTTCTCAGAATTTGATAGATGAATTCTAAAAAAACACCCCTATGATATGTAGTAGTGTGGTTAGTCCTCCTAATTGTCACCTTTGCAGATAAAGGGATGGGGGTCTGTTACCAGAACAGATGGAGACAGAAGACAGAAAACAAACTGTCTAACCTGATGATTTAATATACCATAAATCTCTACATTAGCAGTTAATCAACTGTCATAAGAAAAACTGGCACTGATTTAAAATGAAGTAAGATTAGACCTTCACACCTGCTGACACATTATCAAGTAACACTGAAGAGAACAATAAAGTAACAAACTTAAATAACACTTCATTTTTTTTAAAGGGAGGCACACTTGGCGTAGTGTCTGAATTGCTGACATTTTCAGAGTTCACACTGAATGTGATACCACGTGTATTAAACAAACTGTGTCGCTGTGTGAGCTCTCTGATAGTATGGTGAGGGCTGACCTGTGGCAGAAAATTTTCCCATGTTCCTTACACTGAAAAGATTTCACTACCCCATGCATATTCAGTTCTAGCTTTATGTAATTACTTGATTTGTTGCCTTGCTGAACTTACTCCTTATGAGTTTTCTTATGTAAAAGGAAGTTTGATTTGTGGCGAAATGTTTTCTCACATGCATTGCATTCATAGGGTTTCTCCCCTGTGTGTATTTTCTGATGCTCAGTGAGTGTCCACAGCCGACGGTAGGTTTTCCCACATTGGTTACATTCGTATGGTTTTTCTCCTGTGTGAATTCTCTGATGGACTCTGAAGGCTGACTTATGGCAGAAGGATTTCCCACACTCTCTACATCCGTATGGCTTCTCCCCAGTGTGAGTTCGCTGGTGTTCAGTAAAGGAGAACTTCTGGCAGAAGGTTTTCCCACACTCATTGCACTCGTAGGGCCTCTCCCCCGAGTGTGTTCTCTGATGGTGAGTGAGAGCTGACTTCCTGCAGTAGGTCCTCCCACACTCACTGCATGCGTAGGGTCTCTCCCACATGGTCCTCTGGTGTGCAAAGAGGTGTGAGCTTCTGTTGGCTGCATGCCCATGCTCATGACACTCATACAGATTCTCCTTTGTGTCCATTCTCTTATGGTCACTGCAGTTCGGCTTCACCACGGATGTTCTACTGCATTCATTAAACACCTCGTGCCTCTCTCCTGTGTGGGTTCTCTGGTGTATCGTGAGTGTTGACTTATGGCAGAAAAACTTCCCACATTCACTGCATTCGTAAGACTTCTTTCCTCTGTGAACTATCTGATGTGCCAGGAGGGCTGATTTGGTGCATAAGAATCTCCCACACTGACTGCATTCATAGGGCTTCTCTCCTGTGTGACTTCTTCGGTGCACATTGAGGGCTGACTGGCAGAAGAAGGTTTTCCCACACTGACTGCATTCATAGGGCTTCTCTCCTGTGTGAATTCTCTGATGTGCAGTGAGCGCTGATGGGCAGAAGAAGGTTTTCCCACATTCCTTACATTCATTTGGCTTCTCTCCTCTGTGAGTTCTCTGATGTACCATGAGGTAAGATTTCTTGCCAAAGGCATTCCCACATTCCTCACATTCATAAGGTTTCTCCCCCGTGTGTGACCTGAAGTGCTCAGCAAGGGCTGACTTCCGAAAGAAGGTCTTTCCACATTCATTACACTCATAGGATTTCTCCCCTCCATGAATTTTCTGATGCACGATGAGGGCAGATTTGTCAATGAAGGCTTTCCCACATTCGCTGCATTCATAGGGTCTCTCTCCGGTATGAATTCTTTGGTGTCGAGTGAGGCTGGTCTTCACGCGGAAGGTTTTCCTACAATCATTACAAACATAGGGTCTCTCCCCTGTATGAATTCTCTGATGCACAATGAGGGTGGACCTCTTAGAAAAGGTTTTCCTGCATTCATCACATTCATTTGGCTTCTTTTCAGCACATCCTGTCTTCTCTGCAGAGAGGAGTGCCCTCCTGAAGAAGGGCTCCCCACACTTATTGTGGTCAAAAGGTTGTTTCCAAGTCTGAATGCTCTGCTGCAGAAGATCTTCCTCCTGACTGCTGGCTTCCACTGCTTGATTATAGTTGCATTTTTTCATTCCAGAATGACTTTCTACATGCTTAGCATGGAGCAGGGCCTTCCCACATCCACTATGTTCATCAGGAACCTTTATATTTTCTTTGCTTTTCTTTGCAACAATTATTTCTGAATTAGTTTTGAAACTGTTGCCACCTGGATCACATTTGTAGGGTATTTTTCTTGAGGGAACAAGATTCATGCCCAGAGTAAACATTGTTCCAAATGCATTCACTCTTTTTGTAATGAGTGTTGTGCTGTTTTGACTCAAATATTTGTCTTGAATTTCCTTGTCCTTCTCTAAGGCATCATCATCTTCTAAAAAGAAGCACAATTAACAATAATTTGTGAGTCTTTACACATTTTCTATGCAAAAGGAATCTCCACAAATGCCTTGTAGTAGGGGATCAGACTGCAGGCCAAGCCTCACAGAAGTAAAGAATTTAAAGTGCAAATATCTCCTACTTTGTTGATTTTGGAAAAGAAAACAGCAAACTCATCCATGTCAGTCTATTAACAGTGTCAAAGGAAGAGGAAACTAGCAAAGAACCTTTGACACTTTATACTCTAAACACAGGGAGGAAAAATAAAAGTCACAAGGAACAGTTCACCAAGCATACCAAAAGTGTAGCAGACTGGGTAGGGAAATAGACAAGAGTCCAGTGAAGACTTCAGGGAAAGACAGTGATGCAGTGAGACTAGGCACAGCAGTTCTCAGGAAGACAATCAGTGTTATCGAAAAGTATGAGAAGGAAGAGGTGAATGTGGAATTTTTACAGTGATACGGGAATTGTACAAATAAAAAGAAGAACGGGGTGGGAAACTGGGAGTGGAGCATGGCCCAGACTAGAGGGAGGCAGGGCCCCTCAGACACCTGTACAAGCCTGAGGTGGGGGGGGACTTACAGCTGGAGTGCTAGGAGCTTTGTTTGCCTAATTCTAAACTGTTATTTCTCAGTTAAATCACACACAGAAGAAGGAACTAGAAAAACCATGCAAATCAAGCAAGATTTACTAAGACAGATTGATGAATGTCTAGGTGTAAAACATGTCCATGACAAGACTGGATAGGTCAAGGTAGGCAGGAGAATACTACAGAAATAAAAGAAGCCGAGGCGTGGTGAAAGAGGAACTTGGATTCTGGGGCTAGGTAACTTAAGAGCAATAATCTTTATACATTTCAATTAAAGGAATATATTTATTAGGGGACAAACAATATTTTCAGTAACTACAGTTAATTTTCCTCAATTACTTCCAAAGATCTGGGTCCTATAAAGAGATTCTTAAAAAAAAAAAAAATTATAAAGATGCCAACTGTGAAGCTGGGTGTGGTGGCACATGCCTGTAATCTCAGTAGCTCAGGAGGCTCAGTAAGAGGATCGAGAGTTCAAAGCCAGCCTCAGCAACTTACCAAGGCCCTAAGCAACTCCAGGAGATCCTGTCTCTAAATAAAATACAAAAAAAGGGCTGGGGATGTGGTTCAGTGGTTGAGTGCCCCTGCGTTCATTCTCCAGTAACCCTCCCCCCGCCGCAAAAAAAAAAAAAAACCCACAACAACAAGATGCCAACTGTGGTTGTTGGGCATCTGGGAACTCTCATTTCCTTTGGTTTCCACCTGCTCAGTTATCATTTATTTACCTGTGTAGCTCTCCCTTGAAATTTCCTCCACTATCCATGGTTCTTCTCCTTGCTCCAATTTGAAGATCACATCTGGTTTGCTAACACGAAACCCTGTTAATGGTAAATGACACAGAATTTTGACCAAGCTCTTTGGACTTCAGGATCTCTGAAACATGAAGAAAATAGTTTCAGAAGCCATGCAATGAAGGTGCCCAGCAAAAGCTCAGTGAAGCCAGAATGTTTTTGTGAAGGGCAGGAAAGGACAGGGAGCATGTGTGCTCTCTCTCTCTCTCTCTCTCTCTCTCACAAACACACAACATACCTACTTCTATTGCCTAAAATGGCTTTAACATTTTTCTTCTCTAATACTGAAGGCTATGTTCTAGAATTTCAACATGTTCTTGTGACAGAAGAAAAGCATGCTCTTAGGAGGTGCACAAGGAAACGTTGCTCACCCACTGAGATGAGGTTGCTATAGTTCTCCAACATCACATCCCTGTACAAAAGCCGCTGATCAGGGTCCAGTTGTTGCCACTCTTCATGGGTGAAGTTCACAGTCAGGTCCTTGAATGAAACTGATCTCTGAAAGAATTTGTTTAATCTGAGATGATTAGAATTGAGTGACACCAAATCTATGGAACATCACAAATAAGGAGACCACTGCCAAGGCTTATGGTAAGCTATAGAGAGATGTGCTCTGTGGGAGGGTAAAGCATCGGAAATATCCTGTCACTATGCTCATTTTTTAAATAAAAAATTTAAGTGTACTGAGTTTACACCATGCCCTGGAGTGCTTGATTTCCTGGATTACTAACTCACATGAAAACTGACCCTGCTCTTTAGGAGCACACCTTCTCACTGGGTGATATGAATATAAATACACACCTTCAGCAAAGATAAAGGGCAGTCACAAAAGGAGAAAGTTCTAATTTATGTTAAAGGAGTCTTCCTTTAGAGGGGTCAATGTTTGTCCTGAAATAAAAACTGTTTTGTAGGAATATGAGCTGGACTGAGGGACCTTTCCCTAAATTAGTAGTCTTGAATTTTGGGATCGTAAAACTCATCAGTAAAACTTGCTTGCATATAACCAATATATGTTTACTTAGAAACTATAACGTAATTCTGAGTTACTTTAAGCTATATATTAATATCAAATAAAGCCTGATAATTTTATTCTTTTAGTCAAGATAATATATGAATAGAAAGAAGCCCAGGGGCCCAGGGCTGCCCCTTATTCTCTCCACTTTGGAGACCACTATTGTGAATGATGGAAATCCATAGAGATATTTGCAAGCAAGGACTGGAGTTTCACAATCAAATTTGTATTTCACAAGTAATGCTCTAAACTGGGAGCATGGTGCATGCCTATAATCCCAGCTACTTGGGAGGCTAAGGCGGGACGATGCAAATTCAAGGCCAGCATTGGCAACTCAGTGAAACTTTGTCTCAAGACAACAAGTAAAAAGTGCTGGGGGCAGAACTCAGAGGTAGAGAAGCTCTGGGTTCCATCACCCCCACTATTGTCCCACCCCACAAAAGCAATGCCCTAAAGTACAAGGGTTGGCAAAGTACAAGCTCCAGGTTGTAGGCCAAATACAGCTATTGAGAGCCAAATCTGGCCATGCCCAGTCGTTCACATGTCTGCACTGCTTCCATGCTATAGCTGCTGTGCCAAACAGGCTGACAGAGACTATGTGGCCAGCAAGGTCAATGATAATCATCTTGTGGTCCTTTAAAGAAAACATCTGCTGACCCATTATCTGAAAAAGAGAGTGGCCTAAAGGTCAGATTGGGGGGAAGAAAACTAAGATGTCCTCAAGTAGGAAGAAAACTAAGATGTCCACAGGTAGTTCCAGTGCAGAAGAAGGGCATCAATTCAACATGATGAAGGGCAGAGGAGTTGGTCATTGGTTGGTTGTGCAGTAGGAGGTGCAACACCCAGACCATTTGCATGATCAGCTGGGTAGATGCAAGCGCTGTATGCGGAGATTAGGGAATCAGGAAAAAGAAAAAAACTGAGCTTGAAGTGCCTGTGGACTTCAAAAGTAGAGACGTCAGTTGGCAGGTGGAAATTTGGTGACTGGAAGGAAAATCTGAAGGCATAAACAATGAGGAAGTCTTTATGATTTCCAGGCTATATTGTTAAGTGAAAAAAGCAAAGCACAAAAGAATATGTACAACACACTATATTTTATGTAAAAGAAAATAACACGCAACCATCATGTGTGTATAAAAGAAATACAGTGAGAATAAACCAGAAACCCACAAACTTGGTTACAGGGGAAGAGTGGGAACAGGTGGAAAGTATGGGGGCGAGGGAAAGGGCAGAGCGAGGGGAGTGGCACTTCTCTACATATCCTTCTGTACAGTTCCAGTTCCCAAAACAAGTAACTACGATCACACAGGATAGGGAAGGGAACTCCAAACAGAACACAAAGAGTGACATCTGAACACCCAAATTAACAATAAGTCACACCCACAGTGAAAGGGATGAGGAAGGAAAGAACTATCCAAAGTGACTTTAGAAAAGAGCATCTGACTACATTCAGTAAGACTAAGTAAAATCAACTGTATACAATTATATTTAGTTAGGAAATTTGTTTCTCACATGGGGTGTGGATTGGCAATTCTTAAAATTACCTCCTGTGTATAGCTGGATGAGAAAATAAGTAAACAGAATGCAGACTACAAGAGCCAGATTCATTCCTCTGAGACAAAGGAATTATAAATAAGGAAAGGGGAAGGCTAGAATGAACCCTACAGGGTACTGGCCAATAAAGTGTCAAGGTCATAAGACAAAGAAGGACTGTGGCAGATTGATTGCAAGAGGCTACAGAGACATAAGAGCTAAATGCACGGTGGGATCCTAGGCTGGATCCCTGAAATGAAACGGTATCAGTGGGACAACTGGCAAAATCTGAGACGATAGATAACACTACTGTATTAGTGTTCATTTTTTGTTTTGATCACGGTACTATGATTTCAAAAGACCAAGGGAAGTAGGTTAAGGGTATGCAAGTACCTTGCCTGTGATTTTTTCTAATTCTTTTTTAAGTCTAAAATTATTGCAAAATGAAGCAGTAAAAAAACAGTGCATCTCCAGCTCTGTATACCCTCATGCAGAGGGTATGCAGACATATCCTGTACTCTAGGTACATATCCTGCACATTCACCCATTCATTCCATGGCTGTCCTGGCTCACCTCAGTCTCTCCTTCCTCAGCCTGCTATGTATCTTCACACTGGCCCACTTTATTAGATAATTTAATGACACCCTTCCTTCCATAAATAACTGTCTCCTATACATAAGCTAGAAACAGTCACAATACCCATATTATTTCCTCTAAAGTAGCTATAAGCCTCCTGACAATAAACAGTGTCTTACAATTGCAGCCACAACAGACATGTAAGGTCCTAATAACTGCAAAAGGCCTGTGAGAGTAAAGAGCCGTCACTAGAGTCCTGTACTCATGAAAGCAGACATGGTGGCCTGTAACACAGGTCCACAGTAAGAACAGTAACACACTCACCTTATAATAAACTCGATTCTCCTGGTGACTCAGGTCAACTCTGTAAGCAACTCTAATGGACTGATAATTCATTCGGAGCAGAGGAGAGTTCACAGGTGACCCTCAACAAAGAAATGTAGAGCACTACTCTCAGTAGGCACAGAGAGGAATGCAATATGGGCCCGCACCGCCAAAAACAATGGCCTTACTTGTGTGGAGACCCACAGGTAATGTGCAGACCCTACACTGATGCAGAAATGCAGACAGCTATAATGCTGAACACAGCCCAGGGGGCAGAAGACAAGAGGCAGGAATGGGTTCTATGAAGAAATGGCTCCTGGCTGTGGTCACAAACAAGTGAAGGTGAAAAGATAAAGAGCCAGGGAACAATCAGCACATTAGGCACATGCAGGAGCATAAAATTTGGGACATGCTGAAGAAACTAAATGCACTCACTCAGCACTGTAGCAGTGCTCAGCATGGTTGACACCTGGCACACGGGGCATTTTACACCTCTGTTTAGGAAGTTTGGACTGTCAATGTTCTGTGGCACGCTGCTGAATTTGGAGGGAGAGGGAACAAGGGATGGTAGACTTCCTACAACACAGGACAGTTTCATACAGGAAAGAAATGTCCCAAATCTTCTGTAATTTTCTAGTGTCCTAAATATTCCTATAGATGATGAATCTATTCATAATGATCTGAGCCTAGACCCTTATTCCATTTTACATTTGAACATATATGTATTTATATTTATTTTTTTCTCGTCTAGACTAAATTTTCTTGAAATGAAATACTGAATATATCAGGGAACACGGTTATTTGATTTGGATCGGAACTTTAGTAATTTTCATTCTTTGAAAAATATCTCTAATGGAAATGCTGCCAATGATATTTGAATTACACCTACAAGTTGTAAATTTGTAATTATCATATCCAGTCTCTCAACCTCTAGGTTTAAAAATCAGGCTATTACTCTGACTTTTCATGTATCTGTACAAATCCATATTAAAACATGTTTTAAGTTACTTGGCTTTTATTTCTCCTATACAGTTATGCTGATTATATAAAATTATATAAGATTATCTGTGATTTCCAAACCAAGACAAAGGGAAGAAGTGTTTTAGCTGGGATCTCCAGAAAACAGAACCTAAGGCAAAGACTAAAGTACTAAAGGGAGAGAGGAAAGGGCAGGCAAGAGCAATGAGATGTGAGAGGCCTATCACACTGTGCACTTCACATGGGTTCCAAAGAGGCAGCAGGTACCTCAGCAGGAGCATGTAGTGACCCATGGAACTTCAGAAGGACCACAAAGTGAAATTGACCTTGGAATGTCCATGGATGAGAAAAAGATGTGTCAGTTTATCTGCCCGCCTCCTCATTTCCCAAGGGAAGTCACCTTGCCTACACGTTTGGGTTGCACCATCTAGTTCCATTATTGCTCCTTTATGAGGCCAGAAATCATACCTCATGGTATGTTGTTCCACCCTTGTGTAAAAGAGAAGGCAGATGGCGTGGGTAGACATCATCAAATAAGAGAGAAGTAGGAGATGGTGGAACATGCATAGTTTTTGTCTTCTTCAAAATATTTTGGTCAAAGGATATTTGGTCTGATGCCGTTCTTCTGAACTAGCTTGTGAGCTCCATGAGAACAGAGATAATATCTCTTTTGTTCACACTATACACGAAGTACCTAGCACAATGTTTGGCATGTAAAAGTTGATCAAAACACAGTTGTTGAATGAAAGGTCTAGAGTGGCAGGAATTAAAAAGAATAGTCTTATAAGTCCCACTAAGAATACTGAACTTTTATCCTGTAAGTAATATGGTCATACTTAAGTCGTTTCCATATGAAAAGACATGATCAGACTGGCATTTTAGAGGGTTCATTAAGCACTTATAAGTTTTCAGGTGGGAACAGTATGTAGGCAGAAAGCTATTATGACAATCAAGTGACAGAAACTGGGCAGAAGAAGTAAGTATGGAACAAATTCAAGAAATATCTATTAGACATTAGCAAGGCTTGGTAACTAGACATGGTATGAGGTAAGGAACAGGAAAAATTAAGATGTATCCGATTTTCTGGCTTGCATAACTGGTGGGATGGTAATGGCAATGATAGGGAATAAAGAAGAGGAGAAAACTGACTGCAAATATTATTTCTATTTTGGACAGGAGGACTCCAAGAACTTTCTGAATATCTTTATGGAGATGTTCAGCAAGGACCTCAAGCTGAGGTTATTAGAGGTAGAAAAAGATTTCAAAGTACAAAGAATTATAAGTTAAACCATAAATGGCATGAAAAACATCAGAAAGAATAATAGGATAGCAATGGGACAATGATTTTGAGGTACAAAAGGGAAGAAGACTATATAACAGAGACAATGATTAGAGAGTTAGAAAGAGAATCAGTGATTTCACAGAAATTATTGGAGGTGCATTTTGGGGCAGGGTGGTCAGACTGTCAAATGCAATAATCAATCTGAGAAAACATGAACTGGAAACAACCCACTGCATTTGAAAATATTTAGGTTGCTGCTAACTTTACTAGAAGAGATCTATGGGAGAGGCAGGAGCAGACAAAGACCACACACAAAGTGAGTTAAATCAAGAAGAGCAAGTGAAGTTTTACCTACAGAATATAACATTGAATTGTTACTTGTAAAACTTGTCTTAAAAGTATATCTGAGAGAAACAGTTATAGACTATTATCTGCAGAATGTGCAATCGATTTATTCTCGGTTTCATCAATGGACCATGGACAATCATCAGATTGCCATCTACTTGGATGACGATGAATTAGTTCTCTATGATTAATGTACTTTGCCTGGCTATCAAAGTCACAGGAAACCCACTGCTTCCCCCCCCCCCACACACAATTGCTTTTCGTAATGCTGTCTTTGCATTACTTATTTAAAGACTATTTAAGAAAACGTCTATGTATATAAATGAAAGAAAACCCATGCTAATAGCCAATGTAAGGCGAAATCTCCTTGCCTGGGCCTTTTTGGAACAATTTGAATACATCTATAGGATTTCTGTTTATTTAGGCTGACTTTTCCAGAATTGATTTGATACTCTTACTCTCTGATGGCAAATTTTATATACTGCTTCGATTTCACCTGAACACAAACTGTAAACCTCTTAAAATCCACTGTAAAATCTGGGATGAAAATCCCTAAACAACTTACCTGCGATTTGTTCATTTTCAGGTGCTCTTGAGAAAGGGCCAAGAATGGTGAAAGCAGAGCTGGGTAAGGAAGAATGGGGAAGGGAAGCATGAGAGGTCAGCTTATACAGCAGCCCTTACAGTTACCTACAAAGACAGGCACACTTCCACGTAAGGAAATGGTCTTTTGACCAACCTGGTACAGAAGCAACAGGTTGGGGAATGTCCACTTATAGTTGTGAATTGATGACATAGAGCTTCTCTCCTTTTCTTTCTTTTTTTCCCCTCATGGAGTTTCTCTGAGTGAATGTAAACAAATGTTTTCTACTGAATTACTGCCAATTTATGCCTCCTATGAAAAATTTAAAAATAACATGTGAGTCAAGTAATAGGAGATTGGATCAACAAAAGTTGTTATATACAAAATTTGGAACAGTAGTTCAGCATTAAAATTGATTCTGGGATTAAAATATTTATTGTCATGGGAAAATATTGATGTCACTTACCCATTTCCCTACTAATTATATTTAGTCAATGAGATCAGAGGATCCAGATAGAAGGAATCCAAGCGCTTTAAGATGTTTACCTTTTTTAAAGGTTGGTTTCCCTTAATCACAAGTTCACAAAAGAACTTTTTGCTAAGAAACTTGTTTTAACCTAAACGTGGAGGACAGACCCCTGGTCTGGGAATTGAGAAACCAGGATTCAATTCTTGGCTCTGTCACTAGCAAATCGCACAGATGAATAGAATATTTACTTTCTAAATTCCAATTTTAAAATAAGGAAAATTTAAAAGGTTGTTAAAAACTTTTACCTCCACGGTGTGACTCTACACAGGGGAAATTCAATAAATCCCAGGAGTGGTGACTGTCATGGTTTGAGCGGCTCTTAATAAACCAGAAGTGGAGATCATAGGGAATGGCATGTACGCGGTTCGGAAGTGATGGAGAAACCATTTCCTCAGCTATGGCCAGCTCCCCGCCCCTCCAGCCAAAACCTGGCAGATCCTCCAAAAAAAGGGTCCTCCTGTCAAATCTGGGCCCTGCCCATTCCCTCCACGGCAGCTCGCATCCTTCTTCTCCAAGTTGAACTGGAGCTTTGTCGGGCCACAGTCACCCCCGGGTGCAGGTCCAGGGGCATCTGTGGAACTCTGGGCTCAGACTTTAGCACTTGATGCAAAAACCTCTCTCCTTCACCCAGCACCGTCTTCAGGAAACGAGGGGCTGCAGCGCGCCGCCGCGAGGCGCGGCAGCAGCGCCAGCGCTCGCCTCGCCGC
>NW_026000026.1:4979633-5001969 GCF_001458135.2 Marmota marmota marmota
GGGGCGCGCCTGCACCTCGCACACCCGAGGCCTGCTGCGCCCGGCCCCACCTTCCCCTCCGACCCCCGCGTGCTCTGGGCGCGCCGCCAGCCCTTCCTCTAACTTGCGGGCACACCCGCGTTGCTGTCACTCCGCCCCAGGCCAAGTTGACGCCAGGACGCGGGAAGGCTGAGGCTCTACGACCCTCCCACGGAAGAGCCGGAGAACCGGAAGGGCGTGCAGGTAGAGGCCGGAAGCGGCGCGTGCGCAGCCGAAGCCGCCGGGCTTCCCTTCCCAGGGTTCTCCACACGGCGCTCTCCGCCCTTCCGGGACCACATTACCCACAAGGCGCCGCGGCCGCCGCCCCGAGATGGAGAGGTCCCTCGAGGAGCGGGCGTGCTTGTCCCCCACTCTCGGTTGACAGCTGTGAACCACGAATTTAAAGAGAAGAGCTTCGTGTCAGTCTCCCCGATGGCTGTGGATGAGAAAGGGAAATTACAGACTGGAAGAAACTCCAACAGTGTGTAAAGAAAACAGGAAGGACCTGCAGGGTTTACTCCAGGGAATAAAAAGTAATGGCCGGCTTCCCAGAAAACACAAGAACCGGCTGCAAATGGAAGATAAATCAGAGTATCTACAAATATCGCTGAAGAAAACAATCTAATAGCCGTGATCCCAATGCCCAGATGCCTGAGTTTAACATTAGATGCCCTTCTGACAGTTTTACAGGAGGGGAAATCACAATTTATGGTTTATTTTAATAAAAATATCATGTCAATATATTTTAACAATATCAGTTACCTCACGTGTAACACGAATATATATGGAAAATGTTCCGCCAGGAGGACAACGATGAATGTGTTGTATACATGTTGAATAAATAAAGCTGTATGTTACTTTACTCATTGGAAGGCATGAAAGCTATATATTACTGTCAAATTCCAGAAAAGAAATAAAAGTAACTGTGGTTGCTAGTCTCCAAAAGTGGCCCTCAATGGACCAAACTTCCAAGTATTCAAGACTTGCATATTTTCCTTCTTGTGTTGAATTCAACTGATGTTGTGACTCCCTTTGACAAGGGAATGCATTGGAAAGGACGCTACCAGTTTTAGAAAATTAGACCTAAGAAGCTCTGGCAGCTTCAGCTTTGCCCTTTGGAGAGTTCTTCCACATTGCATAAGAAATCCAGCTTCCCTGTTAGAGACCAAGAGGATAGACCAAGAGTAGAAAGAAAGGTTCAGAGACCACCTAGAGAAAGAGAGACCTATCTGTCCCTGCAACCAGCTATGCCTCGCCTTTGGCTACCACACAAAGAAATCAGACAAAATAAGTGGAGCCATTTTGAACATAGAGGACAGGGAAGTCCCTAGATGACCTTGGCTCCTGATGAAATCACATGGAAAACTACCCAGTTGATCCAAGTAAATATACAGAGTGCAAGAAATAATGCATTTTTTTTGTTTTAGGCACATAAACTGTGTGTGGGGGAGTATTTTGTTATCCATCAACAAATGATTACTTATGAAAACTTATATGAAAATATGCCATTCTAAATCAACAAGAGAGACTTTTTGTTAAATGGATTATTGAAAAATCATGCGACACAATTCCCCAAACATTTGGAGTAAAAAATTAAACTCTCACTTTGCAAATTATAGTAAAGGTTGTTTGTATAGCTATACAAGCTGAAATTTAAAAAGCAGAATATCAGATTAAGTAATTTTTTTTTGCATCCTCAGGTATAGAAGATAGGATGCCTTAAGCAAAAATGTAGATGAAATGGTTGGTAAATTTGACTGTTAAAAACTGAAAAAAACAAACAAACAAACAAACCCTTACTTCAGGAAGAAGATTCAAAAGCCAACTTAATGGAGAAAATATAAGTAAGAATTACAAAAGGCTCAATTTATTAACAGCTCCTTTAGAAATTAGTAAGGATTAGAATCTGAATTATTTTGAAAGAGATGGAGTAGAACATGAAAGACACAATTAATACGGAATAATTGTACTTGAGCCAGAGTTACTTATATGAAGCAACAGCCAGTAATACTACAGGCAATAAATGCAAAAAATGATCTTTTAAATTCCATATGAATTTTTTTTGGCAGACTTGCTTGGCAAGGATTAAAAAGAATAATAAAGTGTTGTCATGAATTTGGAAAAAGTTTGCTCCCAGAGAGGCTGAGTGGGAGTATAATTCCTGTTACATTTCTAGGAGACATTCTGTACCCAAGTTGGATATTATATGCCCTTTTTATTCCAGCAACTCATCTTCTATGAATATCTCAAAGAAATAGTTGAATCAGTATGAAAATATGTATATCAAAAAAGTTCCTCATAATGATTTTAATCCTAACAGTAATAAAAAGGTGGAGAGAATCAATCTGCATGTCCACAGTAATGTATAGTTTAAGATAGAAGGCCTGATAGCTGTTTTAGATTTATTTGATGTACCATGTGAATTATGGGTATAATATTCACATTTTCAGTTATAGCTGTTTGTCTTAATATGATTTATTGATAACCTCATTTGTTATGCACTGCTTTGAGATGTCACCTAAGTTCTTGAAAATGTTTTGTCCACACAGGATCCTATAAGGAGCCAGCACTTAATTATTTTAAACTAAACTAATTTCATATATACTAACATTATTCTGCTTTCCCTAAAATTTTCTGGATGTATCTTAAATATTCTATTAAGAAAAACAGAAGGCAAAGGAAGAGAAAACACTTTATGTACTAAAATGTACATTATTCTTATTGGAATTTCACTTAAAAAATAAAATTTCTTATTCATCAAGGAACATAAAATAAATGTCCACTTATTCAAGTTCTCGATATTTCAAATGTTCTGCTGCTGTTGTAATTGGGGATTTCCTTTTAACTTGTTTTCATTGCCATATAAAAACAATTGATGCTGGGTACAGAGGCCTCAGTCCCACATACTCAGAATGCTGAGGCAGAAAGATCACAAGTTCAAGGCTAGCTTGGATGACTTAGTAAGACCCTGTGTCAAAATAAAATAAAGAATAAAAAGGTATGGGGATGCAGTTCAATGGTAGGGCATTCCTGGCATCAACCAAATTAAAAAACAAAACAAAAACAACAACCAAACCCCAACAACCCAAATCAAAACAAACAAACAAGCAAACCAAAAACCAATTGAGGTTATAAAGCTAAGATTTCCTTTATGTTTATTAAAAGCATTATCCTAAACATATACCTTTAGGATCCTACTATTGTTAAAGTATTAAAAATTGGACCAGTTATAGGGCACAGTCATTTCTGGGAAGGGAGATAACAGGCGATGGGATTTCTCTTTTTGATGTGTGATTTCTGACTGACTTACCATTTTTCTTGCATTAGCTGGTTTCGTTAATGATTTATTGCTGTATAATAAACTGCCCCCAAACTCAGTGGCTTAACACACTGATATTTATTATTTCAGAGTTTCTGGGGGTGAGGCATTTTGACATGGCTTAGGTGGGTTCTGTGTTTTGGGATCTCTGACTGAACTCAAGGGGTCAGCTGTGCCTGTTGTGACATCAAGGCCAGCTCCAGAAAGGTCAGCTTCCCGGGTTGCTCACATGGTCATTGGCAGGACTTGGTTCCTTGCCTCCTGAGCCATTCTAGAGAGCAGCTCCCAGAATGGCGGCTTGAAGCAGGGGGAGTCACAGCCATGTGAAACTCAAGTCTCAAAGTGACAAGTGACATCAGCCTAAGTGCATAATAGTAATAAGGTTTGCGTCCCTGTGACAGAGGTCTTAGCTCATAGGTTTTAATCTCTTAGTGCAGTGCAAGGTTGCAGTTCCTCAACAGCTGCTGCATATGGCCCTCTAGGGACCCACTAGTTCTGCCATATAAGGCGTCAGCTAAAGAGCCATCCTAAGCGACATGGTCGGCTTATTAAAGGCTCTGCTAAGGCAGGTTTTGGAATCACACCCTGAGAGCTTAGGGTGCTGTCCCCCAGGATGTGGCGTGTCATTGAACCAATGGCTGACATATGATGTCCTATCCCCAGCAGCTGGGAAAGCAGGAGTGGCAACAGGACTAACCCCTGTCCCCCTCACTCCCACTTGCAGAGTCTGTGTTTTCCATCCCTACCCTTCACACTCTGGTAAAATAGAGGTTTGGGGTCTGAGAGGGAAGGGTACAGTCTGTTGGAAACTCAGTGATGAATAAATGTCCTCAGTCCAGGCCTTCAGGAGACAATTCTGGCAACATTCTGCATGCTTCTCAGAGTTTCAGGCAGAATCCAACGCTGAGGTCTACAGCAGTGGCCTTAATGACACACCTTCATGTCAGCTTGGCACCATTCATGCATCCTCCCAGCCCCTCATTCCTGCTTCCTGGAATCATCTCCCAAATCCTCTAACCCCGAAGGTGTGAGTGTGAGCATGTTTACATAACACGGTGGGCCACACTGCATACTGTCCTCTTCCTTCTTTTCCTAACATTTTATTTTCAACCAGAGAAGGAGGCAGGTGAAGATTTGAGTTGGAGATTACGGAGCTGAAGTTCCCTTCCTGCATCCGCTTTGAATGAAGACTGCTGAGTTAATATCCAGGTCTCTGACATTCTAACTGCCAAATAGACACTGGGCTTACGCTAAGTGACTCTAGATCTGCCAGTTACCTAAAAGGTAGCATAAAAGCCACAGATCCTGCTGAGTTTTTAATCCATGGGGAGCTTCCTCCAAAAAAAGTACTGTAGCAGAACCCTGAAGTTTGCTTTTTAAAAATTGTTTTTCAAGATGTGCTTTTTCAGCATACCAGTTATATTCACAAAGATACTTTCATAAAGATTTGCTTGCAACATTGTTTACTTTTTTTTTTTTTTTGGTGGTGCTAGGGATTGAACCCAGGGCCTTGTGCGTCTACCACTGAGCTATGTCCCCAGCCTGGAACACTGCTTAGAGTATTAAAAAGATACTGTATAAATGTACACTGGTGGGGAATGAATACATAAGTTCATTATGTATTCATAAGGAACACAATGAAATGCTATGCCAGCACTAGGAAAGAATAGGTGTGTATATGTTGTTATCCAATTAAAAATGCCTTCAATATAATCTTAGGTGAAATAAAACAAATAGAAAACAAATACATAAAGCATAATTCTTTTGCATATGTATGTTTTGATAAAGCTATCCATCTTTAAAAGACATAGGTATGACGGCATCAATTTATATAAAATTAAGAAAAGGCATGCCCCAAATGTCATAACGATAATCCATGGGATGTGAGATCACTCAGGGAGAAGAGAGACTTTCCCCTGTGGATCTGTATCATTTCCTCTATGAAGAAATAAAATGAGTAGGTTTTCTATTTTTTTGCATATGAATGATACACAGGATGAGAAAGAAAATAAGGCATTCTTAACTTAATTGAATTTGAATTTCAAATTGTGTGTGTGTACACACTCGCATAAAAAGAGAGGGAATAGAATTTACACATACAAATCCCCACTGAGATAAGCACTGAAGAAAAGACCGGAATAAATATTTAATATTTATTACTTACAGGCCTAAGTATATGGCAAGTTTAGGTTTTGATGTTGTCTTTTCCTTTTAAAAATTTCTCTAGCAGTTTTCATTAACTTCTGTCTGTCCTCAAATCATTCTTTCTTCTAGCTTGCCTTTTGTATTAGTTTATGAGAGCTGCTGTAACAAAGTACCACAAACTGAGTGGCTTAAACAACAGAAAAGTATTGCCCCACAGTGCCAAGGTCAGAAGCCTGAAGCCAAGGTGTCCATAGGATTACTTGCTACTGGGGGCTGTGAAGATACCTCTTCAGCTTCTCTCCTAGTTTCTAGGTTATGCGTGACTGCATTTTCATGTGGGTATATGTATATATACATCTGTCTTCAGAGATATTTGGGCAGTGTAACCAAACTACATCTTGGAAGAGTAGAAATCCATGTACTGAATCCACAGCAGAGAGAGCGAATCTTATGCAGATTCTAGCATATCAATAAACATTCGTTTATGAGTGACTCATGTTTAAAAATATTTATTTATAGGTAAAAATATTTCGGTCTTTGACAGGCTTCAGTGTTGCAGCTACACAGACCGTAAGCTGAGTTGAGAGCACTCCTTGTTTGTTCTTCCTTGAAGGAGTTTCCTAAATACTGATTTTATGCACCTAGAATACACCTGTCAGATTTTCTAGGCCTAGTGTTTTACTCTATTTGTAGATACATTTAGAATTCATTTTTAAAAATGTTTATTTTTTAGTTGTAGTGGGGCATAATACTTCACTTATTTATTTTATGTGGTGCTGAGGATTGAATCCAGGGCCCTGCACGTGCTAGGTGAGTGCTCTACCGCTAAGCTACAACCGCAGCCCTACATTTAGAATTCTTTTTTTTTAAAATATTTACTTTTTAATTATAGGTGGACACAATACATTTATTTTATTTATTTTTTATGTGGTGTGCTGAGGATCGAATCCAGTGCCTCATGCATGCTAGGTGTGTGCTCTACCGCTAAGCTACAACCTCAGCCCTACATTTAGAATTCTGTTCCTCATCATTTCACTTATATTTTTGTAGATTCCTGTCCATTCCAACTAAGCTTTCAAATTACCTGTACCTCATAAATATGTACAAGAATTACATGTCAATTAAAATTTTTAAAAACCTAACAAAATCAATTATACAAAATTACTTATGAAATTATTTTGAAAGCTTTTATATCCTCTGTGAATCTGTGGACAAGACCAATC
This sequence comes from Marmota marmota marmota, assembly GCF_001458135.2. Classification (NCBI taxonomy): domain Eukaryota; kingdom Metazoa; phylum Chordata; class Mammalia; order Rodentia; family Sciuridae; genus Marmota; species Marmota marmota. The sequence goes on from NW_026000026.1 coordinate 4,986,339, forward strand.
TTCCATCCCTAAATTTTGGGAGAGGGAGGTGAGAGGGCCCTCTGTTCTTAATTCCTTTGTCATTATATCTAGAAACTTGTACATTTCCTTTAGTATTTTTAAAAATCTGGCTTTTGGTTTGGCCAAATTTTCTATCTCCTTGACTTTTAAAATCTATATTCAATTCTTCCTTATTATTTTAGGTTTTTTTCTGTTCTTATTTGACAGACTTGAGTTAGACACAGCTCGTTTTTATTTTCAAAATTCTTCTTCCCTTTTAATATAAGAATTTAAGGTTCCAGATTTCCTTAATGAGATCCCCCGCACCTGCGTGTCATGGACGAGACACTTGATAAAAACACTTGCCGCTGCCCTAAGTGCTTGGTTGACGGTGCAGTGTGTGTCTCCAAGGAGCCGCCTCTGTCTGGGGCTGGTTCTGTCTGCAGACTGAAGAGCTGATTCTGGGAAGTCACCCTGCACCCGTGCCCAGAGGACAGGTGCAGGGAAGGGGGAAGACCTTCAAAGAGTGGTCACCCTCAGCCCAGGTGAGGTGAGGAGGACTGAGACACATTCCGGAGCTGAAGCAAGCAGGGAGGAGAAAGTCGCGCCTCCCACTTTGGGGGTCCTTCTGAGTTTGGGTGTATCATGGCCTCTCCTCTGAAAGACATCTGTCACACACACCAGCTGCCTCTCCTGGAATGCCTACCGGCTCAGATCTCGGGAGCCTGGGCCCTGATTCCCTCCTTTCCTATCAAGGTTCAGGTCAGAGTTCTGGAATGATCTCTGCTTCTTTGAAGCTTCAGCGTCCTCTGTTCCCAGGATGGACAATGGTGGGGCCCTGAATTCAAACCTTCTAGAGTTACTGCTGATGGGCTGTGACGAGCAGAAATGGGGCCTGGCTAGAGGGGTGGCAGCCTCCTGCAGGACAGGCCAGACAAGTGCTGGGGGTTGGGGGACGCACAGAGGAGCGGGCCGCCTGCCCTGGGTGTGGGTTCAGAGAGGCCTGGAGGAGGTGTGGACGTCTAAGTTGAGGCCTGACAGATTAGAACCTAGAGCCCAAGGTGAAGAGAGGTGCCCTGGAGAAAGGCGGCCGTGTGCAGAGGCCACAGCGAGGCGTTTTGTCCGACCAGAACCCGAGCTCTGGTGGGGACTGCAGGGGAGGGCTGTGAAGGCCACGCTGGCCACTGGTGTCTTGTTTGAGATGCTGGAGCAGGGCGTATTCTCCAAGGATGCCATGACAGGGTCTCCCATCCCTCTTCCTCTCTCCACCCTGCCGAGGGCCTGCCCTTCCACACCGACTGCGGAGCTTGAAAGCCTCCGGAGATGGTCTCAGAGAACGGCGTCTGCTTTGTTGGGCAGCGATAGCTTTTATGGTGGGTATGTGCCAATTCACACATAACAGTCATGATAGGCCACAGGTGATACACGGCACGGCACCTCACAGGAGTCCAGACAGCATGAGTCTAGAAACTGCCATGCAGGCTGGCCTTGCGCCTGTCAAAGGAGCAGGGAAATGGCGCCTGCCCAGGTTCCAACAGCACTCTGTCCCCAACACGGTGTTCTGTTAGGACTTCCCTGCTACCCAGTGAACAAGGTAAGCATCCTCCACGAGGGTCCAGAATCAGGCCCTCCAACACCCCCTCAACCAAAAGGTGGACTCTGTCCCCTGCCTTGAACCTGAGTGGACCTTTGTGACTGCCTGCAGAATACAGTGGGAATGATGCTCAGCAACTTCAAGGCTTGGGCAAAAAGGTAACGAGTGTCCGTCAGCTGTCGGGGTGCTCAGTCTTAGAATCCAGTTGTCCCATGAGAGGCCACGCGCAGGTGTGGCTAAATCCCCAGCTAGGGTTCAGGCTTCAGCCAACACAGATCACCCCCTACTTAGGTAGAAAGGCCTCAAGGTGACCTGGCCACCACCTGCCTGAGACTGCATGAAAGACCCTGAGGGCAGACACCTTCCAGCTGACCTCCAGAACCACAAGAGAGAATGACAAATGCTGCTGCTTACACCGCCCAGTGTGGGGTCATTCAGCCTGTCACAGGGTACTGGAGCCCACAGGCCGAGGCAGCACAGGGGCCCTGTGATCTTTCTGGCCCCCGGTTCTTGCAATCAGGCCAGAAAGATCTCAGACATGTTGCTCAGAGTAACAGGCATGAGATTCTTAGAAGGTTAGGAAAAGGGAAAGGGGGACACTCTCAAGGGACAGTGGGTCCCTCAGGAGAAGCATGGCATATTCCTCCTGATCTCTGATTTGATTGAGATCCCAGGGAAGTTTCCAGAGAGAGCCACCCAGGAGCACCTCTTGATTTTTGATTGTCAGTAGGATGACATCAGACTATCAAGTCTCCGAGGTGCATGACAACTCGAGGTCACTTTGGCCCATGCCGATCAGTTCTAATGGGAACCTGTTCTTATAGGTTTTATGGTTAGTGGGAATTTCCTTATCTCCTTGAGTTCTGGGATGGAGTCTGTGTAAAGGTTGCAAAAATCCCTCCACTGCAGGGTGACACGTGTTCTTTTAAATGGGCATTTGGGGGCTGGATTTCTCCTGCAGATAACAGGTAATTTTCTGAGGGACGTGACACATCCCACTTAGGTAAGCCAGGCAGGTAAATGCCTTTTTTTTTAAAAAGAGAAATTGGGGGTAGGGGTGGGAGTGGGGGGTCAGCACAGTAGCTCAGCTAATGGCATTGTTCCCTTCCCTCAAGTTCCCATGTGTCTGTTCCCTGGCAATCACACTTCACAGACAACTGGTAGACCCGGCCACATAGTGACGGAGGACACAAGTTCCAGGCCAGAGAAAGATGTGGGTGGGGTTGGATACCAGAGGGGAACAATGGAATGTCCAGCCCTGGGTGAGAAAAGGAGGAGGAACAAGAATGGAGAAGGAGAGGGGAGGGAGAAGAAAGAGGAAGGAGGAGAAGAGGGATTGCGGAGGCCAGGAAGCCGGGAGGAGAAAGATGAGAGTAAAACCGCAGCCAGCCCGGGACGCTGGGTCATGCAGTCTCCACGGTGGCCACCGGAGGGCAGCACCACACGGGCCAGCTCTGCAAGGACGCTGTTGCGGGTCAGCAGGCGCCACTGAGAGGGCTCAGGGTCCGAAGCTACCAAGTGCAGAAGGTCCGGCTGAGGAAAGCGCAGAGGAAGGACCAGGAAGGCCTAGATCTTGCTGATACATCAAATAATGTCACCTCTCCTGCTGCTGTTAACTTGGGCCAACTCATTTGTAGGGGGCATCTTTTTTTTCTTCTTTTTTCTGTTTCCCCTGATGTTCATACCTTCTCTTTCTGACCACAAACACATGTCCTTTGGGGAACCACCCAACTCCCACTCAGGTCCGCCACACATGCTCTCACAGACTACGCACTGCACAACCCCATTAGATGGTGCTTAAGTGTTACCTACTGGATTTGAGCAGTGCCCAATCTGCACAACTGTTGAGGGAAGTTATAGGAGGATGGTCCAATGAGTTGCTCACCTTACTCCTGGTTAAGGTGCAGGAACATGATCCAAACAAGCATACCATAAATTCAAGTTTGAGTCCTGAGCAGAATGTGAAACTCATTCTGACATTCGTTCTGCCCGTTATTTCCAGCTAACTGGATCTCCAGCTGATTCTGATTCTTTCCAACCCCAATAATTCCTCTTTTGACTTTTTAGAGAAACTTTGTTACCAGCAACCACAGGACCCAATGAGTCAGTCTTCACCTTGAACCTTCCCTAAACCAGTATCCAGGTCTTAGCCAAAAGTCTCGGGTCTTAGGATTGAGGTTGTTCTCCATTATTATCCATTCATTAATGCATCCAGCAGATATCTGGCGTACCTACTATGTGCCGGGCCCTGCTCTGGTCTTTGGGATGCACTGGTGAAGAGGCGAGACATGAGCTTTGCCTTCATGGAACCTCCCACTTAGTGTCTGGTGAGGAGACCCCAGGATATGGATGGTCACAGGTGGAGCAACAAATGGTGGTGAGAATCGCGAAGGCAAGAGTGGGCGCCAGGGGAAGACATTCAGAAGCAGGCAGCATCTGTGTTAGGCTGGCTAGGAGCAGGCACTTCTGTGCCCTATAAAGTCCATCCTCGGAACCAGGCTGTGGGCTACGCATAATGTCGGGTCCTGCTTCATAGACAGGAAGACGCAGGACTTGCAGTGCCAACATTGGGGCCGTCCTGGGAAACGCAGGCACAGTGGACACCCGAATAAGTGACCTGGCTACCATCATGCTGGGTCAATGGCTGGACCCAGATATGGCAAGGACCCAGAGCTCAGACCCACAATGACCACCGGACAGGTGCCCTGAGATGGACCCATGGATTTTCCTCTCTCTGACCCTCAACTCGAAATCTGCTCTTGACACAGTCAACTCTCTTACTTTGTGAGGTGTCTCTGAATTTTTCCTGAGCCATCGTTAATGGGAAATGGAGTCCCCAAAGGAACCCATCATGCCCCAGGGCTTTGCCCAAGTCATATAGCAATCTGGGCCACCAAGAGAGCCCCCTCCCAGCCACACTCTAATTTCCCTTTGTACCCGTCTTCTCACCTGTCAGTGTTCCCTTCCCTTTTGGTACCCATCCCCTCCTTTCAGAGAAGAAGCTTTCAAGACATCATCGTCCACACTGCTTCTCCCCAGGCACCGTGCCTCGCCGGAGGAGGCCATGCTTACCTGGGGCACCGAGATGGGCACCGACAGTGAGCTGAGGCGTCCACCGAGAATAAGCAGTGGTAGATGACTTTGAGGAGGGGTCGTGACAAATTCCTTAAATTGACACCTGGGCACCCTGCCTGGAAGGGAGGCTAGTTCTGGAGGCATTCGCTGTCCCCTTCCTCACACTGTCAGGTTGGGTGGTCCTAGAAACGTGGTCAGAGCAGAGGACCTGGGGGCTCAGGCTCCGCGTAGGTCAGGCAGGTGCCTCCTAGTCCCCACTGTGGCTGAAGGCAGACACCTTTCTCCACCTGCATCACTTGAGAGTAGTGGGTAGGACCGGCTGGGAAAGGGGAGCAGAGGCCCTGACCCCACTAAGGTGCAGCCAGGGCCACGTCAGCCCTACAAACGGCTCATGGAGTCTCCCCTGGAAGCTGGACACATCGCTGGGTCTGAAGCCATCAACACAAGGACGGGAGGATGGGGAAGGGTGAGGTTTAGGCGGGACCTGGTTCAGAGCTGACGGCTGCTCCCTGACCCCACATAAAGAGAGGGAGGAGAGGAGGACTGCTGTTCTCATATGTTCAGCGGAGCACCTGACCACTAGGCACTTGGTAAGTGTCGGCTGAGTCGTGGCTCACACTCCAGCTTGCGTCTTGGAGCCTTTTTTTTTTTTTTTTTTGACTTCTCTTTCCCACCCTCCCGGCCTGTCCACAGGCAGGTCTGACAGCAGCGTTTAGCTGGAGATGTTGGTCCCTTGATGCCAGGCCCCACAGGACACCGCAGCAGAGAAAGCCAGTGGCCAGCCCTACTGTGGGCTGTTAGGACTGAGGCCCAGGAGATAAATGAGTGGAAGCCTCTCGAGTGACCTAGGCTGCTGTGCTGAGGTGTTGGGGCGCATGCAGAGGACAGCCAGGTGCTGGCTAGCAATTACCAGCAGTAATGGGGACTGGGGTTACGGGTTGGCAGCCACGAAGCCCAGGCCCTCCCCAGGCTCCAGAGGACCTAGCTGGTTAAGAACCGTTGGCTCTCTGCCTGGCCCAGAAAGGCGCGTGATGGTAGTGGAATGAGGGGATGGATGGATGCTTTTCTGCACCGGCGGAAGCTTCCTGAAGGCAGGACCACACTAAGCTTCACAAAGGCAGGAAGGCTGCTTTCCATGGGGCCTGGCTTCCTGCCTGCACGTAGTAGGTGCTGAAAATTTGTTCCAATCCATCAACTATGCTCTCTAAAAATCATTTCCTCATTTCTGATATGGGAATCATAACCGAACTCATCTCCATGCTTCAGAGATTTCCGTTAAGTGATGCTGATAAAATCATGGCATGCAGGTAACCAATACAAGGGTGAATATATTTGTGATTACAGTCACTGTGATATAAATCCCACTCTCCCTACTCCCTAATGTCTGAACACATGCAATAACATTATACAAGACTCAAGAGAAAGAAAAATTGGGATAGGTCCAATGAAGGAGGAGAAAGAAAAGAATAATTCTAGCTTAGTTCCTCGTGTTAGGATAGGACAGAATCAGTTGGAAAACAAGGTCTGGTTTACGGAGAAGGTCTGACCTGGAAGACCAGCCCTCATTTAAGGCCAGAAGAAAGCTTTCACAGTAGACCTCAGAGCTGTCCAGAGTTCCCTGGTGCTGAATTCTAGGTTGGAACTCGATGCAGTCATCAAAAGGCTTTTCAGGAGGGAAGTCGGGCATTCTGGGTACGCAGATCACCCCACTGCCCTATCCCCTTGGGGTAGCTCTTTTCTCACCTCTTTTCTTAATTCCAGAACTGGATTATTTAGTCCACAAGTTCACTGAGCATCTGCCCCGCCCCTGTCCCAACCTCAGTCTAGTTGGGGTGAGACAATTTCCCTTAATAGAATATCTATAAATGAATTCATAAGAGACTTGAATCTACTGGAACATGGTAGGCTTCAGTTTAAAAGGTGTTTAAAAAAACAGGAAAAATCTTCACCTCTACTGGGCATTGATCACTGATTTAACTTCTGGTCTTTTTGTTCATTACAAGAAAGGCACAGTGTTTGCTTTCAGACAAGTTCAAGACAATTCCCTTGCTGACAGAGCTTCCCTTTAGGCACTTACAGGTGCTTCAGATCTCCCGAGGGGCTGGTTGAGTGGGGAGTGCCATTTGACCCGTACTTGGACCTTGGATACAAGATATCTTCATGCCTCCCTGCAATGAGGCTCCTGATACAGTGTCTCCCAGCAGTCACCTCGCCCCACTTCCCCCAAGGGAACAGAGGCCCTTCTGGAGCCCATATATGCCATTATGGAAACAAAGGATGTTTGGTAGTGTTGTTTAGGACACTCTACAAAGACATTTACTCTGCTCAACTCCTGAGTTGTATTTTTTACCGCATTCACCAGATATCGTGACAATAAGTTATGGAGCTTTCAGCACAAATAACCAAATACTTGATTTAAAATGGCTTAGGAACAGGGCCCTCTCCAATGGCAATGATCAGACCTAGCACTCAGATCTTCTTTTCTAATACCATTGACCAGAGAAATGAGTCAGGAATCCTACTGGCTGAATCCTGGGGCAGGAATATACAAGATGAGCCTCCAGCACCTTGTAGTGACGGGAATAGTATCTTAAAAACGCTCGTGCTGATGGGGCTATGTCGAAGAACGTGTGAGCCAACTGAGGGAGCCCCCAACTGCCAAAGCTAGAACGATTTGAGTAACAAAATAGAATAGTATTAGGTTATGACATAGAGTATAAGATAAATACCCACAAGTTCATACAGATATAAATAAATGACTAAATAATTAGGAATGAATAGACAAATCTCACATGCAAAAGAATTTTGAGTAATTTATGTAACTACTTCTCCCTCAACGAGGTAGAGCACACCTGCCCACTGCCCAGTGTGGGCTGTGCCTGGTGACTTCCTTCCAGAAAAAGAAGTATGAAGAGAAGGAAAGAGGTCTGTTTTACAGCAGCAAAAAGTTCTGACAACCACTGTCTCAGCTAGATAATCGAGGACAGTGTGTACCTTCAAAATGATGTGATGAGAGGGGCAGTTCACCTCTGTGGTTTTCCTGGGCAAAAAAAGTCTCATCTAATCGCAAGAAAAACATCAGATGAGTCTCCACGGAGGGAGAGTCTACACCTCAAAACTGCCTCGATGATCAAAAACAAGGAAAGTCTGAGAAAAATGTCACGGCCCTAGGAACCTAAGGACAGGACAGCGAAATGTCATGTGGCACTCTGGGTGGGATCCTGGTACTTAAAAAGGATTGCAGATCAAAATCAAAGGAATCTGAACAAAGTGTTAATGTTTTTAAATAGTAAGCATTAATACTCATTATAGCAATCGTACCATATTAGAATAAGAGAGCTCTCTCAGGGGAAAGTGGATTGGGGTGCAGAGGAGCTCTCTACTATTTTAATAATTTTTGGAAGATCTAAAGCTATTCTCAATTTTTAAAATTTATTTTTTAAAAGGGGGATGTCCTATGTTCTCAGTTGAACAAGGACTCTGGAGTAGGGCCACAGCGGGGCTGGTTGAGCTCACAGCTAAATGATGAGATCAGAAGCTCAGATTCTTCCCGTCCTGCCCCTCCTCCATCCTTGGCTTCTTTAATTTTTCCTGCAAACAAATCCCCTCGTGAGTACCAAGCCTCAGATGCACTTGAAATCATGTTTGAGGACATCAAGGGCAGTTTCCTTTTGGATGTTAGCTATCAGGGAGGCAGACAGCGGGAATGTCCCACTTCCACAGGGGGAAGCCACTAAGAATGTGGGCTGGGGGCAGGGAGCGGTGCTGGGCAGGGAACCATCTGTGTGGACCACGTGTGAGTTCTCCCCAGTACACCCGAGTTTCCTGCTAGGACCTCCACCATCACCTGCTACCCTTGGGCCGAGTGATCGGGGCTGGACATTCTCTTTGCAAGGATCCAGACAGCGTGGGCCTCAGGGCTTGGTCTTTGAGTCTCACTCCTTCCCCTTCCCGTGCTTCTCCCACAGCTTCACAGCACCCCCTTCCTGCCTGTCAGGGTAGCCCTGGTAGATTCCGCCCCCCAGCCCCAGTCACACTGGCAGGAAACAAGACCCAAGTGCCTCGGCAGGGAGATTTGGGTGCGTTGGGAAAACACGTTGCGCCCTGCTGTGCCCGCACCACCTGATTTGATCTCCCGCGATTCTTGCCTTAGGTTTCGTTCGTCAGGATTCTTTGGTCGTGAGTGACAGAAACACAACCCAGATTAGATGAGACAAAACAAATCGGCTCATAGAACCAGGAGGGATGGGAGCAGTGCTGGCCTGGGCAGGCTGGACCCAGGAACTCAGATGTGTTGACAGGACTCCCTCTGTCCTCCCTGTGTGCCTTGTCCTCTCTTCTTGCAAGCTTTCTGTACATGAAGAGAGCACAAAAGTTCTAGGGTTACTGCCTTATTGGCTTGCAAACTAGGGAGAAAGAAATTAATTTTTTGTCCTAGAACCTACATATTTTCTCAGGAAAGATCTCTAACTGGGCTGTCGTGGGTTAGACTGGTCACTGTAACCAAGGAAACGGGGACCAGTGCTAGGCTTAGGAGAAGATAAGGTAGGGCCCTCGGTGCAATTTTAATGGGACACCACTCCCTGTGGGATGGACTTCTCCACCCTGAGAGTGAGAGCCTAGAGCCCCAGGGTATGTGAGAGTGGGTGCCCCTTAAATTCTGTGCTCCAGGCTCCTGGATGGGCTTGTCCTCGTCTTGGCATCTGGGGAACTAGAATTAGTGAGACCCATGTACAAGAGATGGCAAGGTGCTGGGGCTGGGCACCAGGTTACATGAAGTGGGTAGTGGTGGAACCGCAGCACTTGTTTCTCTGAAGAAAACGCTGAATGGCATGGGGAAATTTGCCAGACAGACAAAAATAACAAATGTCCACTAGAAAAGCACCTTCCTGATCCCTATTTTATAGATGAGACAGTAGGCCTCAGAAGGTGACATGAAAGTCACAAAGCTAAAAAGTGGCAGAGCTGGAGCTGGGATTTGTATCTTAACACAACTGATTCCATAATGCATGTCCTTCCACTGCGCTGTGTTGGGGTCAGAGACGGCCTCCTGTGCTGTTGACCAAACCAGCTGGGACACAGGGGAAGGAGCAGCCTCAACGTGTGGCTTCCCTGCAGGATGTGCAGGGTCGGGTCCACCACAGTAGACACAAGGTTTTAATTATATACTTTGCATTGTTAAGTACATTAGCCTTGTCTAGGCGCAGGAGCTACGTTAACCTGAGCTGAGACGGATCTCCATCTCCCATAACTACCTCATGGCTCACCTTCCAGGACTGCTGAGGCAGGGTGGGGGCCGCTGAACCAGTGACAGCAGCACTCCCTTCCTCAGTCCTTACCCCACGAGTCCCCCTACCAAGTGAAGCTGGGAAAAGGGGCGGAGACCTGGCCCTGCCCACCCGTGGGAAGCAAGCCCTGGGATGGTCCTATGGCAGCCAGCAGAGGGCGCCCGAGGCTGCTGCGTTTCCAAGTCCTTGGACACCTCAAGGTCTCCAACTGGGGGACCCCAGGGCTAGCGCCCCATTTCAGACAAGGGAAATGAGGGCCCCGGACCCATCTTACTTCTCTGGGAGTCTGGGAGTCTTCCTTAGGCAGCAGAAAAGTTAATTTTACCACGGTGACTCTGGGTAATCACATCACCCTCTCGGAACTACAGGTTTCTCATCTATAAAATGGGCGCAGTAAGGACTTTGGCTACCTCAGAGGGCTACTGGGAAGGAAGGGGAAGCAGGTGGCCCCACACAGCGGGTCCAGCCCGCGTTCTCTGTCTCTAGGCCAGAGAGACAGAAGATGCTGAAACCAAGTGCGAGACTGTGGGCGGCAGGCTGGGGTCAGGGTCAGCCTTGGCCTTCCTGGGCCTGACGCCCAGCAGGTGGTCTGGGGGGCTCTTGAGGAGTCAGGGCCTCAGACCAGCTGTGTAACCACTTCCCCTTCCTCTCTTCAGCCTTCCAAAGCATCAGCCTTCCTCGGCCTGGTGCCCTTGTACTCCGAGTCTTCTGCCTGGAAGGTTCCTTCTCCTTCTCTGCAGGGCTGCTCGTCCTCCAGGTCCCCATCCACATGACGTCCCCACCTCTCCTCAGAGAGGGCTTCGCTGCTCCTTCCCCAGCCTGAGGCTGCGCTTGGCCCCTGGTGGCACTCCCCTCACCCTCTAGACGCAGCCACCTGGTTCATTTTCTGAGGCCTTTGCAGCCCCTTCTCTTCTAGAATGTGGCCCTGGAGGAGCGGGTGTATCCCGGACCCTAGCTCAGGGCTTGGTGCACGGGGACGCTCGGTAAGTCCCAGCTGAGGAATGAACGGGTGGTCGTGGAAGCCAGGCGTGTGCGGCCGGGAGCTGCTCTTCACATGGGTGGGAGGGAAGTTCCGTTATCATCGTTGGAAGGGAAGGAGCATGAGGCTCTGGAGGCAGTGAGCTGTTCAATGTCATGTGACTACTAAGTGGGGCACTGGACGTAAACACAGAACTTCCTGCTCCCGATCTTACAGTCTTCCCAGTACACTTGGGGGGGAAGCTGCTTGGGAGCCCCACCCACCTCAACTTGGGGCTCCCAGTTCCCATGCAGGCTGTGGGGCTCCTACTGTCAGCTCTTCTAGGTGACCTGCACCCAAGGCATTTTCTTTCTGTCCCAAGCACAGCGCAGACTGGAAGTCCCTAGGAGGAAGACACATTCGTCCAGTGTGTGAAATTAAAAGATCTATATGTCTCTGCCCCCAGTTCCTGACTTACAGCTTCGAGACCCTTGTAGAACACGGTGCTGGGAGAATCTTTTGTTCTTATGTTGGGTCTTAGACCTCGGTTCCTGACGCAGCTCTCAGATCCTGTGGATTTTCCTGGGCGATGGTGATGTCATCAGATGGGCAAGCCCTGGTCAGGAGCTTGGTACGTTCAACCCCATCCACCCTCCAGGGAGGAGAGAGGGGCCAGAGATGGAGTTAACAATCCATCATGCCGACACAAGGACGCCTCCGCCAAATTGTAGGGTTTGGAGATTACAATCTCCGAACGTGTGGGGTGCTGGGCAGGTGGTATACAGACGACAGGCAGGTCCCACGTCCCTCCACCCGGAGGGGCATGCAAGCCATGAAGAAAGCACAGGAGAGTGTGATAGACCTTCTGATTTTATTTACCCTAGTCCCAGAAGTGACATACCATCGCTTCTGTCATATTTGATTAGCCAGAACCAGGACGAGGTCTGCTCACGTTCAACAGCGCAGGGTATGAGTTCCACGAGGTGGGCTGACTGTGGCTGTCTGCCACACCAGCTCACAGGCACCTGCCATCTGAAGCCTGGGAAGCAGCCCTGTACTTTCTTTCTTTTTTTTTTAATTTTTTAATATTTATTTTTTAGTTTTCGGCAGACACAACATCTTTGTTTGTATGTGGTGCTGAGGATCGAACCCAGGCCGCACGCATGCCAGGCGAGCGCGCTACCACTTGAGCCACATCCCTAGCCCCAGCCCTGTACTTTCTCACAAGTTTTGTAAGGGGAGCTCCTGATGGGGTCCAGGAGGCATGCACAAAGATGTCCATTGCAACATTGAATACAAGAGCAAAACCTGGACACACCTCTCCATCCACCAGCCAATAACTTCCAAATAACTAATGACATATTCATGCTCTTCAATAATGAAACAGAATGTGAAAAAGGCTATGACCTATTTTTCAGTGAAAAGATAAGTTGTAGAACAACATGTGTAAGTATCGTGTCACTTAAGACTCAACAAATAATATCTGAAAGATTCCCAGGCAACAGGTGATAGGGCTCCATCTGGGGAGATAAAGAAGGCTCAAAGGGGCTTTCTCTTTATTTGAAAGGCCAGTTAACACCACGGATTCTGACAGACTACTTGGGTTTAAAGCCTGTCTCTGCAGCTTATTAGCCGTGTGACATTGGGCAAAGTACTTAATCTCGTTGAATCTCAACTTCTTCACCTTCAAAAGAAGGATGATAATAATACCAAGCACCTCAGACACTTTTGTGCACACAGGTTTCAGTAGAGCTTTGGACGTGTTGGGCATCTCTTCCCTGTTCCAGGTCAGAATATTTGTGGGTGGTTCGAAATCCCCTGGCCGGTGGAGGCGGTGGTACATTTATACAATGGGGTTCAGCAAATACTACAAATGAGGGCTGTCTTTCTTTCTTTCTTCCTTCCTTCCTTCCTTTCTCTTTCTTTGTTTCCTTTTAGAATCAGTTTTTAAGCATTTTCTAGTACATTCCCAGCACTCCTAAGCACCGACACAGGCTAACTATTATTATCTGCAATGCTCTGATTTTTGTAAGGAGGATTGATATATTGTCTGTGCAGTACGTGTGGCTGAGTCACCACCTAGACAACAACAGGGCAGCCATGTGGAAAGGAAGCCTTGGTGGGGGCTTGGAGGTGTGGGAGGCCCACGAGGCCCTGTGACAGGGGCTCAGTAACCTTGGGAGTGGGAGGAGGAGTGGATGGAGTGTGGCTCAGCTCCCCACAGGTGGTGACTCACAGCCTAAAAATACCCCAGAGCTGGGGGTGTGGGGTGCCAGGGGCTGGTCGCAGAGTTTCTCTTCTCCAGCCTCCTCAGAACCCGACCTCCTAGATGTGCTTTGGAGGTCAGCTACGGTAAAGAGGCCTGAATGCAAAGTTCCCGGAAGAAGCCTGACCCGTATCCCTCCCCTGGGAGCACACGTGGGCAGTGTCAGCTGGGTCCCTGTTGGGTTCATTGGGCAGCAACACAGCCAAAGGGAAGGCCATTTTATTTATACTGGAGTTTCTCAAGAAAATCCTAAGGTTTAAAAAAACAGCGTTCAAACTCCTCTTTCCCCATCTCTGGGTCTCGGCATTGAACACCGCAGGCAGCTTTGTCCCCGGGCCTTTCTCTGCTGTCTCTGTGCTGCTGTCCCTCATGTCCAAAGACCCAGCTCAAGGGCCAGCTCAACGCACAGTCCACCCTCCTGCTCACCAGGGCTTGCAATTTGGTGAGTCTTTACCAGTAACCTTCTTAAGTAGGATAAGAGAAGGGACTAGAACAACCTGATGAAGTGGAATAGCATAGGAAGGACGAGGCTGATGAGAGGAAATCGAGTACCGTGCACAGATGAAGAAGAGACTGGACAAACTGTTAAGTGCACGTCCAAATAGGGCACAATACATCCTACTACTGTGTATAATTATAATACACCCATAAAAAATTTAAATTAAGAAAAAAAACACATGTCTTTAATTAAACTTATCTCACATGGAGGGGGTTGCAAAAGAAGAAGTATTTTGAGTGGTGGTCGAAAATGTTTCAAAATCAATATTTTAGTAGATCTTCCCCAACTATTTGGATTGGAAAATTAAAAGTACACCCCAATCCCCTTACAGCCAGGGTTCCAGTGTAACTCAGTTTCCACCAATTCGATGCTACCATGTAACACATGGAAACCGGAAGGGAGCAGAGGCCTAATTTCGGCTGCTCCTATTTCTGCTGGTGACCTGAGTCCTGAGAGCCAGGCTACTAGGTTTGGCGTCCTGCATGTCAACTGTCACTCACAGCAAGTGGGTAGAGGGCATGAACCCCAGAGGCACGGGACACAGCGGTGGCCGAAGGTGCTGGTGGGCTGTGTGACAGGGAGCTCTGGGCCCAGGCAGGGATTCTGTGGCGTCCTGGGGTTTTCGTGTTTTGCCAGGACAGACCTCACACGGTCAGCATGGTTCTGGTGTCTCCTGCATGTTGTGTCAGCCAAGAGAGGACACCCAGGGCCCACCCTCTGAGCAGTGGCTTCCTAACTTCTTACCCTTCTGAGGATAGAAGAGGTGAGCTTCCTGGTGAATCAGATCTGGGGTCCCCTCCTCCAGCCCCACAAGAACCCAATTTCCTGTATTAAATCCTCCCTGGCTTAAGATAGCTACATCCATTTCTTTTACCTATAATTAAACTTTGGGCATTCCAATTGGCCCACATTCCTGTTTTTAAAATTAGATCGACTTAGAGTTTCCTATTTCTTCATTACTCATAACTCAGATTCTGCTCAGAGAAAGGCCTAGAAATAGACCTGGCAAGCAGGTATGTGGGTGACGAGGAAGAGATTGCCAATGCCTGCTTTATTTTTTCATCTCCCTTTTTGGGGGGAAAAAGTCAACTCAGGTGTTTTCTAATAGTTACGTAGGATGTATGGGCTGATCTGCTTTTTGTTCTTTCCTCTTTCTCTTTCAGCCCATTTCTGTCTTTTAAACCAACCTCCTTTTTTCAACCCCTCAGAGCATTTATTCTAGAATTTGATGTCGCCCGGTTCTAATACTCACATAAAAGCCAATCAAGAATATTATCTAATGTGCTATAGTGTGTGTGTGTGTGTGTGTGTGTGTGGACAGTGGGAAGCTCGAGGTCACCCGGTGGGTTACATGTGGCTGACCCAGGGGTCAGGGACATACCTGGGGTTCATACTGAACAAGTGTGTCATTTATATGAAATTCAGATGGAATTGGGCCTCCTGTGTTTTTATTCATTGAACCTGGCAATCCTGCTGGGAGGCTCCTGGGGAAGCAGAGGAATAAAATTTAATCTAAGATTTAATAAACACATTCATTGATAAAAACAAAATATTAGGTTACTATAAATAAGTCCAGAGGGGCCAGAGGCTTATAAATAAGTCGTCCCTGGAGCATTTGGATCAATTCCTGATGCAAGGCCTCCCTCCAACAGGTGGAGCAGGGGGTGCGCGAGAGGCCCCGGACCACCTCGAGGCTGGAAGGGCCACCTCCTGCTTCCTTGTCTGACTGGCGCACAGCCCTTGCTAGTTGCCTTTCACGCTCAATATCTCCTTGCACATTCTCGCGTGGAAAGTAGGTCACAACAACTGTCATTATAGATGTGGAAACTGAGGCTCAGAGAGGTAAGTGTCCAGCCCAGGTCACCCAGGGAGGCAGCCCGAGGGCCAGGTAGCAGCTCAAGTCCGGCTACCCGCGGCCTCCTGCTCCTCTGCCCCGTGCCTCTGTGCGGTCCGTGAGGTCGGGAGAGGGAGG
>NW_026000026.1:5001987-5104658 GCF_001458135.2 Marmota marmota marmota
GCGGAGAGGAAGGGGCTCTGGGCGGGGGGCCGGTTGAGGAGGAAGGGGACGAAGTCCAGGACGCTGTAGGCCGCCTTGAAAGGAGAGAAGGGGCAGTCAACCGCGGGCTCTGGCACTGCCCGCCCCGCCCTGCGAGGCCTGGGACCACCGCCCAAGTTCCCGGCCCTCATCTGCAAAATGGGTGCGGAGATGACCCCCACTTCCTGGGAGGCCAAAGGTGACTGGGGCTGGCACGCAGTTGACGCTTTTGCCAATTAAAGAGCATCTGACAGGTGTCACCATGATGACGATGAGGATGATGACGACGACCTTTTAGCAGAATGCTTTAGAGAAGGCAAATTAATGCTCAAGGTCATTGACCCTCCGCTAAGCCCCTAGTGACTATTCTGATGTACTGTCTCCTCAAATGTGAGTGAGCCTATGAGGTGCAGGCCAACAGGAGCCTCATTTAAGAGATGGGGAACCCAAAGCCACTGGGTGGGTTCTCATGTGGCCAACTCGGGGGCAGTCCCAGCCAAGAAGGGCGGTCCCAATATCCTGCTCAGAAGCCTTAGACCCTCCCGTGTCCACAGGTGTGCCAGAGGCAGGAGGAGCGGCCGGCAGCCAAGGCCAGCCCCGGGCTTGGAGGCAGCTGCTTAGTGGGCTCCGGGTCTCCCCTCAGGGAGAACATCTCAGTAGCTTGGCAGGCAGGGTGTGGGGTCTCACACTGCTGTATTTTTAGGGGATCATGAAAATGTTTTCATTTTGCTTCAAGTTAGAAGAAAAAAATGAACTTTTATGCCAAACATTATTTTCAATATGTAATGTATTTGCATCCATTTATTAATTTTTTTTTTCCATGGGGGAAGGAACCCATGAAAGTAGCAAGCAGCTTAGTTCTGCCACTTTGGGTTTGATGAATTTGGGGGAAGTTCCCCCAACCTCACTGAGCCTTGGTATCCTTCTCTGTAAATGAGGGTGATGATAATAATTCCTATCTCAAGGATCATGGTGGCGATTAAGGAAACTACCTTATCTCATCCATTTTGAGATTTTTTTTTTTTTTTTTTTTTTACTTTTTTAACGTCTTTAAAATCAGGACATGTCTAAAATCAATACAACCGGTAACTGCTCTCAGCAGCCACAGCAGGTCACAATTTGCGTACAGGTATCCCTTTAGCCTGAGTGCCCACCCCGAGGTTTTAGAAAGTGATGTGCATTCCTGGTCTGTGTAGAGTTTGACTGCCATCTCAAAATGTCTCCAAAAGAAACTCTGTTTCAGAAGTGAATGGTTGGACATCACTTGTCTCTGCTCATATATGATACACAGCCAGTGTAACCCCACGTGATGTTCAGCCACAAGAATGGGATCCTAATTAGAGTAAGTTCTACACCATGTATGTATAATACGTCAAAATGCACTCTACTGTCATGTATGTCTAAAAAAGAACAAATGAAAAAATTAAAAATAATAATGAAAAAAAGAAGTGAGTGGTATGTCTACTGAAACGAAGTCCCGAGCAGCAAGCCACAAATATATTAGTGAAGCAAGTATTCATGTTGAGGGATGAACTTTAGCCTATATTTTCTTGCCAAGTGACAACCCACGGGAAGGAGGTTTGTGCTAAGTAAGGCTGAGTCACGAACCCCTGTGTGAGGGCCTGCCACACCCTGAAGCACTCAGCGAGGGCAGAAGGAGCTCCCAAAGCCCTGGAAGAGACGAGGCGGCTAAAGCCAGGAGGAGGGCTGGGCCCAGATGCTCCCCAGAGGGTCAGAGGCACCAGGGTCAACACTCGCAGAGACACGGCCCAAGCTTGGTCGACAGTGCTGGAGAAATAGAGGGGCGTCACCAATGCTCCTGAAGACACCGAGATGTTGGCCAGAAGCCTGGGATACTTGTGACTTGGCCAGCGTCATTCAGGTTTGGGCTTGGGTGGAAGGACATCTTAGGAAAATTAACCAATCACTTTCTATTTTTCTTTTATGTGTACATGAGAGGAGATGTGGTGAAACAAATCTTTGTTAAATAAAAGTGAATTACTTTTACATGAGTATAATTGGAAGTCTAAGTGAAAACAAAGCATTGAGTCAGGTTTAATGGATAGCATTTCCTCTCTTATTGATATATCAAACAAGAGTGTGACTTGGAATTGATAGCATCTTAGATATGATGAATGAAGTCTACGTCAATCAGGGAACACTCTTAGACCATTCCCTGTCACATTTCTTTCCTGTGACCTGTGGTAGGAAATGCATTTTACAGCATCTTCCAAGCACAGATTATATTATAATTGATGAAAAGTTTCACAAAATAATACATAGCCTTATTACCTGCAATATACTCTCATAATTTTCTAGTTTATTTCATTAAAAAAAGACAACTTTTTATCATGATCACCTAAACTGATTTCTTGCAATTCAAAAATAATTTTATAATATATAATAAGTATTTGATAAATATAAGCTCTTAATATTATTAGCTCAGGGTCTGACATTTGGGTGTTTTTTTATGCAATAGGCTTTTGTGTGTGATCTCACTATTAAAAATAAAAAATACAAACTGAACATGGGGGCACATGCCTGTAATTCCAGTGTCTCGTCAGGCTGAGGCAGAAGTATCGAAAGTTTAAAGCCAGCCTCAGGAGATTAGTGAGGCCCTAAGCAACTTAGCAAGACCCTGTCTCAAAAATAAATAAATATATAAAAATAGAAAGGGGCTAGCAATATGGCTCAGTGGTAAAGCATCCCTGGGTTCAATCCCTAGTACAAATAAACAAACAAATATAAATAAATAAAAAGAAAAGATTGGAAACCACAAATCCTGATCCGAAAGTAAATACAACCTTATTTGTGGGCTCTGTGGTCTGTCCTGCGTCTCCTTGACCATGCCGCCTTTGCAGAGCAACCATGGATAATACACAACAGATGGGAGGCTATGTTCCAATAAAACTCGATTTACAAAATCAGGAAACCAGCTGGATTTGCTCTGAGAGTCACAGCTGACTGACTGATGGTCTAGGCCATTCCTATCCAGGCGTGAGCTATTAGTAACAGCTACTATTTAATAAACCTCTTTTGTGTGGCATGTAACTCAAATGCAGGAAATGAGGCTAGAGTGTTTGGATACTCCTGCAGGGCAAGTGATTTTCAGGGTTCTGGGTCTTGGCATCTGCACCTACAACAGGAGGTGAAAATAGAACCACTTTTTAGGCCTCCTGTGGGGATCAAATGGGCTCATTTGCTGTTGCCCAGGCCACATGGCTTATCCAAGGCCTATGTTTTGCAGGCAAGTAAATGCAATTGCATGTCAGGTGTTTTTGGTTGTTGTTTCCAGTACTGGGACTGAATGCAGGGATGCTCTACAACTGAGCTGCACCCCAGCCTTTTTATTTTGAGACAGGTCTTACTAAGTTGCTGAGGCTGGCCTTGAACTTGCGAACCTCCTGCCTCATCTTCCTGAGTAGCATTACAGGTGTGTGTCACTACGCCCAGGTCTGCAAGTCCAGGGGTCAGTGAGGCTGCCCCTTCCCTCCAGGAACTGACCTAGGTCATCTCCCCTCCCAGCACTTACATCATACTTAACCATAAGCGTGACAGGCACAACTGGCAACTTCTGAGCCCAATCCACTGCCGCCTGTGCCAGCAGGAAGGCCATGTGGTCTGTGGCCACTGCCACAGCTGTGGCCACCAGGAGCAGGGAGAGAAGCCCCAGCCTCAGGAGACAGTGCAGCAGCTCCTCCCGGGACAGCTTGGGCCGGGCTATTCCGAGCAGCCACGGGGGTGGAGGAGCCACTAGGTGGGTGGCCTGGGCCTGGGCCAGTTGCCGGGTCAGCTGTGGTGTCTCATAGATGTTGTCAAACCGCAGGTCAGTCAGGTAGCGGTGGAGGTACCAGGCAGATTCCACCAGGAGGCCCAGCATGAACATCCCCGTGACCACCCGCTGAGTCCCCAGTGCTGCTGCCTGGGCCAGGGACTCCAAGGCAGAGAAGTCCTCCAGGACCCACTGAGTGACCCTGAGCATGTGAAGCCGGAAGGCAGAGCCATTTCCCTGGCTCTCAAATGTCAGGCCCCGGCTGCCCGATCGGCTGGTGGGGCCCAGTGCTGTGGACGCATTGCGCAGCTGGTGAGTGGTGTTGAGCAGGCTGTCCAGGGAGCCCTCGGTGACGCACCTAAGCACCTGTCCAGCTGCACCCATGTTGGCCAAGACGTTTGGCACCACGGCAACGGCCAGGGTGGCAGTACTGTAGGACAGGAGCAGCCGGCGTCCCTGTTCCGTGCCCAGGGTGGGCACACTGAGCGCGAACAGGCAGCGGACCGGGGGTATCAGGCCCAGGCCCAGGAAGACCAGGAGTCCACACACAGTGGCTATGATGCCCGAGGGTCCTGAAGGATAAAGCCACGAAGAGACCAGCCAATGACAAACCAGTTCTGCGGCAGCAACAGCCAGGCAAGCACAGAGGAGGAGCTGGGTCAGCAGCTGGCCACAGCTGGCTGGGACAGACTGGGAGAAGGCATCCCAGGCAGCCTGCAGTGGGTCAAGGGCCTTGCGGATCCCCAATTGCCAGAACCTCCACCTGGACACAAGGAAATGGGAGGACCCTCCATCAGGGGGCGGGTGGGCCTGTCACCGTCCCTGCCCCTCAATGCCAAGGCCTGCTAGTGGACGCCACCCTTTTGCTACAGAGGCAGGCCAACTTTCCAGATGGGCCAATCAGAGTTAACCGCTCCCACCCACGTGACAACGCTGAACCAATCACAGCCCTCCCCAGGCTGGGTCTCAGGAAGTGGTGGGCGAAGAGCTCAGTCCTGCGCAGCTCCTGAGGGTGGGGGGCTCCTGCCTGGGCTGCCGGAGCCCGGAGCCTAGTGAGGACAACTGGCCTGAAAGGAGTCAGGGAGCCGGAAGCCCAGACAAAGGGAGAAGGATCAAGGAGTGGGAGGGGCAGAGACGGAGACAGAAGCTGTTTCCCTGAGCTCGTCGTCCTGTGGCCCTGCCCTTTATCGTCTGGGGCAAGGAAGGAGGGCCGTTAGCTGGTGGCAGGCAGGAAGCGGGTAATGGTGCAGATGGACAAGGCTGCACACCTGTGGAGAACGTCACCTGAAACACGCAGGGCAAGGATGGAGGGCATCGCCTCTGGTCTGTCCCGATTCAAACCCCTGCTCCGCTGCTCACAGCTGTGTGGCCTTGTTCCTTAACCCCCATGCCTCGGTTTTCTCATCTGTAGAATGTGCCTCCTAGGGTCATTCTGGTCACATCATAAGCACCACCTGAGCTATTATCTGTCATTAGCGGGTCAACACCTCCAGGGCAGGGGCTTTGTATCTTTGGGTCACTGATACATTCCGAGGGCCTGGAATAGTGTCTGCTAAGTATTCACAAAGATATGGTACTCATAAATCTTCACGGAGCGTGGCAGGATGGCTCCTGTTTGCTCAGATCAGCAGGAATCAAGGCCAGCAGTGAGGGCAGGATGCTGGAGGAGGTAATGAATGCTGAAGGTAAAGAAAAGGTAAGACATAATTGTCCCTGTGTTGGGCACCGAGGTGAATTAGGTCATGGGCCACACACAGGACAAGTTCACAGTTAAATTGGGGAGATGTGAACAGGACATTAGAGCGTAAGTCCACCATAAAAGGACTCTCAGGAATGGTCAGCCTGGGTCTGCACTGGGGTGGAGAAGGTGGAGGGTCATGTTTACCTGGGAGAGTCAGGAGGGCTTCCTGGAAGAGGTGATATTTAAGCTAGGGCTGGGAGAACAAGTGTCATTTCTTACGTGGGGAAAGGAGGCTGGGTGTCCCGAACAGAAGGAGCAGAGCATGAGAAGGTCCTGCACTCTGACTGCTCCCTTAGGAAACAGGGTTGGGGACTTGAACACGCCGTGACGCGTGAGGCCTGGGGCACTGGACCAGAGGCCACATCCTGGGGTCCCAAGGGCTGAATCCAGTGTGCAACTTTGCTTTGTTTTGGTCCACGCCGTGGGTGTGTGAGAACTACCGTCATCTGGATACAGGAAGTTTCACATTGAAATTGGGATTTCTAGCTTCTCTTGAGAAATGAGAGCATCTGGGTCAGGGCTCCTGCCTTTGCAGCAGGTGGCCAGAGCTGAGGATCCACAGCCCCCTTTGACAGGGATGCACCCTTCCAGGCTGTGCCCCACCCTTCAAGGTACAGGATTGAGGGACCCTGCCCAGCACAATCCCATCTGGCTCTTGAAGGCATTTGGATGTGGGACTAAACGCCCCTTCTACCGTCTAACTAGTGTTTGGAACAGGGCAGCTGATGAAATACCAGCTAATCATATAATCATAAAAACCAGTACGAGGTCGCCCTGGGAGCCAAGTTCCATGCTGGGAATTATAAATGACAAGGACACCAGGTGACATTTACCGAGTGCTCCCTTGAGCCAAGCCCTTACTCAACGCTCACAACAGTTTCATAGACACCATTATCATTCCCACTTCACAGATGGGGAAACTGAGGCTCAGAGAGGGGGAGGGTGGACCCAAGGTCACACAGCCAGGGAGTGGAAGACCTTGAGGGCTTATACTCCTCCCAACAGATTGCTGATCTTTTCTCACCTGTGGCCCTCACTGTCCAAAGTCCCCAGACCTACCCAGTCCTGACGAGGTGCTCAGCAGCTCCACAGAGGCCCCTCATGGTCCCTGAATGGCAGTCAGTGTCTGGCAGCGGTGGCAGGTGGAGTGGCCATGGGGGGAACCCTGCGCTTCTGCTTTTCTACCCTTTAAGCCCTCCTGGCTGCCTGTCCCGCCTGCCTGGGCCCACCTCCTGGGGGTTGGGTGAGCTGCCTCACCCTTTCCCATAGAGAGGGCCAGTGGAAAGTGTGGGAGGAGAGCAAGAAGTTTCCCAAGAAATATCTGCAATCCCACTAGCAGGAAGGTAGGCTTTGCCCCATTTTACAGAGGAGGAAACCGAGGTTCAGAGAAACCAGCTCATTCACGGTAGTGCGAGACAAAGAACTCAGCTCCGCTTCCCCTCTCTCCCCTGTCCCTTGTGTCCCTTGTCATTGCCCCAAGGGACTCGTGGGGGGGGGGCTCCACTGGAGACAGTGAGATCCCTGCTGGTCACAGAGGTCTGTGACTGGCCACTGCTCCTGTCCACTGTCCTACTGCCTTGGAGGGAATAATTCAGACCTGTGATCACCTTGCTGTATACCTGGCATTACAAACAGAAGGCACTCAATAAATGTCGATCACCCGCATGTACTTTATGCTACTGTCACTTCCAGGCTGTTCTGAAAGCCAGTCCCACCGGGAGTAGAGACATCTCCCCCAGCATCTCTGCACCCCACCATGTGGGGATGGACACAGCTAGATGGCATCCCAGGCTGCCTGTCGTTTGCCCCTAAAAGGACACGTTCCCTGGGCCACTTGCTTAGATCTAAAGAGGAGCGTCCTGCCTCCCGATAAGGGACGTGACCTCTCATAGTCTCATAGCCGAGTGTGGCCAAACTCTCCTGGGCCATGGGTCCACATCGGCAAGGAGCAGGCACAAAAATCTCCAAGGCAGCCGCCGTGTGCCTCAGGGCTGGGAGGGAAGCTCACGCACAAAGCAGGTCCCATGGAACTGTGAACTGGGACAGTGTGGGCTTGTTTGGGAAAGGCAGCTGTTCCTCGGCCCCAGCCAAGTGTTAAAGCCCCACAAAAATGAGGCATGGATGGTGCTGATCCATCATGGTGCCAGGGCCAAAGGCAGCACGAGGACCACCAACTTGCAACCTCTGCAGGGGGCAGCAGTCAGGCCTGCTGTCCAGCTGTCCAGCTTCAGGGAGCAGGGAGCGCTCCGTGAACTGCAGGGGCCCTGGGCTGTGCGCAGCAGACAGGAACTCAAATGCCAGCGGTGCCGGTCACTGTGCTGTGTGGCCTTGGGCAAGACAGAGTCCCTTTCTGAACTTGTGCGTCCTCTGTTATAGCAAAGAGAATCTATTACCTACTTCTTAGGATTGTTTGAGGACTCAGGAAGATAATGTGTGGAGTATCCAGTAAGCAGTAGATAAATGCTCATGCCCTGCTCCCTCCCACCTGGGCTGGTAGCTCTGCCTGAGTGAGCTCTGGGCTGCTCAGACTTGCTCATGCAGGCCTCTGTGATGCCCCCTCGGCCACCCTCACCTGGGCCTCTTCACACAGGGAGTCAAGGCACTGTGCTGGTCAGAAGGGAACCCACTAGCGCTGGCCCGGGTTCCACAGAACCACCAGAGAGCTGAGTGGTTAAGAACCACTTAGTTGTTTCCAGAAGGTCTATGGATTTGGGGACTGGGGACTTGGGAAAGGAAAGAGCAGAAGGTATTTTTGGCTTTTTTTGACATTTGTGGGCAGTCACTCCTGCCCATCTAAGGCTGGCCTGACCTCAAGGCCCACCACATCCGGAAGGGGCTTTGAATCATCAAAACAGAGCAGCCTTGTCGAGGGGAATTTCTGGGTGAAGGATTCAGAGGCATGAGACAGAGGGGAACTGGGTGCCCCGGCTCTCGGGGGCTTGGTCTAGAATCACAAGCAGAGGTCTGTGAACTCCTGGTGACACTGGGTTTTTTAGCTTGTGGGTGTAGAATGAGGCCACCATCGAGAAGGTCAGGAGTGCAGCGAGGTGGTGGGGATCTTGGCATGCAGACGGGACCACCTGACAGAAACGCAACGGGAGCCCCGGAAATGAGTCACACGCTGTGATTTTCTAATAACCGCATAAAAAATGAAATTATTTTCAGTGAAACTATTTTATTCAGTCTAATATATCCAAAATAGGATCCTTTCAAATGTCAAATATCCTGTCAAATATTATCCTTTCATATGTAAAAAATAGAAAATATTGCTCCTAGGACAGTTC
Source organism: Marmota marmota marmota (assembly GCF_001458135.2). Taxonomy (NCBI): domain Eukaryota; kingdom Metazoa; phylum Chordata; class Mammalia; order Rodentia; family Sciuridae; genus Marmota; species Marmota marmota. Next base: position 5,010,803 of record NW_026000026.1, read on the forward strand.
CCATTTGTATTTCTCATGTTTTTAGAATCTGGTCGGCATTTTGTACTGTGACACACCTCGATTCAGACCAGCCACGTGGTGAGGGCTCAGTCCCTCACTTAGCAAGTGGCCTCTGTGTTGGGCCGGGCAGGAGCCAGCTGCCCCCTCATCAGAGACAGTTCCACTGGGCAGTGAGGCTCCCCGCTGTGGCCACCAGTGACCACTGAGGCCAAGATGGACCCTCCAGATGGTGTAATCTAGGATCCTGGGTTCCAGCGCCTTCCCAGGCCAGGAAGGTGGCAGAGTGGGAAGAAGGGAGCCAGGGTGAAAGGACACGCAGCTCGGGACTGGGGTAGGTGACAGTCCTGGCTCCCCCACCCCACCCACTAGGCTCCCAGCCACTGTCGCCAGGTGGCACGAGGGCCCCACATTGCTAGCTCAGAGAGGGGAGAGCATCTGGGTCAGGGCTCCTACCTTTGCAGCAGGTGGCCAGAGCTGAGGATCCACGGCCCCCTTTGACAGGAGTGCACCCTTCCAGGCTGTGCCCACCACATTGCTAGATCTTGTGGTGTTTTCTTTCCCCAGAGAAGTGGGAATCCAGATTTTAAAGTGAAATCTGAACTTAAAAGATGAGCAACCCAGCTGGGTGCAGCCCTGTCATCCCAGCGGCTCAGGAGGCTGAGGCAGGAGGATCACGAGTTCAAAGCCAGCCTCAGCAACTTAGTGAGGCACCATCTCAAAATAAAAAATAAAAAGGGCTGGGATGTGGCTAGTGGTTAAGGGGCCCCTGGGTTCAATCCCTGGGAAAGAAGGAAGGAGAAAGAAAGGGAGGGAGGGAGGAGAAAGAGAAAGAGGAAGAAAGAAAAAATAGTGGGGGTGGGGGGTGGGGTGGGGGAAGCAGCCCATTAACAGCTGAAAACTCACCGGGGAGGGCCAGAGAGTTTGACCGAGGGCCAGGTCCAGGGCGAGGGCCACCAGGGGGCAACCTCTGGTGGTGACTAAAGCCAGTGTGTGGGGTCTGTCTCTGGACTTGCTTTCGGCTCCTGTCCCCTGGCCCCGGAGGTGGGCTTGGGTAGGCCGCACTGAAGACTCGTCACATTCTGCCTTTTGTGGTTCCAGATATTTGGTCCCAGGTTATTCTAGATGTTTCCATGAGGATGCTTTTGATGAGATTAACGCTTAAAATAAACGGACTCCGAGTAAAGCAGCTTGCCTTCCAGGATGGGGGGTCCTGCCCATCAGTGGGAGCCTGACAGGAACGAAGGTGACCTGGGAGTCAGGGACTCTGCCGCAGGCGGCCTCAGAGCCACCTGCGACTCCTGCCTTCAGAGTCCCAGCCTCGCTGCTGGACGTGGGACTCACGAGGCCCACAGTTGTGAACCAAGGGCTAACGTTCCCTCGCTCTTCCCTTCCTGCCCACAGCTTTGCTCCCTGGGTCCCATCATCCATCAGGAATCACAGACCCCAAATATTCAGAGGAAAATCTCAGAAACCAACAATTCACCAGTCTTAAATAACTTTTATCTTCGTCATCACCGTCCACCTCTTCCTGGGCCTATGACCGTATCCTAGACATGGAGTAGGAGGGAAGGCCTATAGGTGGGGTTCGATACCACCCACCGCGTCAGGCACCGCGGGGCTCTGGGAACCCATCCGTGAGGGCAGGGGCATTGCTGCTCACACCATCTGCGTGTTTCCCTCAGCCCTGCAGTGTCACCCTGGGCTCCCTGTGTCCCTGGAGCCGCCCCTGCCCAGGCGGATGTCTCCTGGGAGGCCTGGGCTGGGAGGTGCTGCTGCACCCATCCTCCTGCCCTCCTGGGATCTCCCCTTCCCTTGCAACCGCCCGCCCTCTGTCCCTAGCTGTAGGAAGGTCCCTTTCCCCAGATGTAGATGATGGTTTTGAACTTCCCTCCAACTAGCCAGCTTGTTTCCTGTGTCCTGTTGAGACCTGACCCTGCGCTCCCATTTCTCAGATTAGGAAACTAAAGTCCAAAGTAACTAGAGACCTCCTCAAGCCCTCGCAGCATGTTGGGGTGGAGTCCGCATAGCCCCCTGGACAGCCCCCTGGACACTGTCCAGTGACTTTCATGTCACCTTTGGCTTTCCCCGTGGGTCGCGGCTCCCATTCCTTTGCCCTCTTGACTCTGCATCTGTCGGGACCAATATCGGAGTGCGCCTGCGTCCGAGGCGCGGCCGGGTACCGAAGCCCTTTGGGTGTGATGCTTCATCAATGTTGGGCACCGAGGTAGCCTCCGGGTCCCCCGAACCTCAAGAAGAGTGGCCTTCTGACATTGTCTCTTTAGGGACCCATGGGGTAGCTGGCCGGGCTATAAACCCAGGAGTAGGATGACTGGGTCCAGGGAGCACGGATAATGACCCTCCTGGCCACGGCCGAGTCTCTGGCGGGCTCCCGGGCCGCTGTCTGGCCTGCAGAGCAGAGGCCTGGTTTCCTCACGGCCACCACCACTTAGTGTCCACTGCCTGGTTCCTCCCATCTCCTGACATCTGGTTCTGTCTTCTATTAATTTGCATCTCCCTTATTACAAACAAGTGCGTCTGGCCACCTCTCCATAACCCTGTGGCCATCTAGAAATATCCCTTTTCCAAGTTGCATCTCATATTCTTGCTTATTTTCCTCCAGGGGGCTGTGTAGGAGGGTCCAGAAACAGCCGCCAACCAGCCCCTTGAAACCGGCTGATCCGGGCAGAGTCAATGTTCTGGAATTTAGCTTTCGTCCTTGAGGTACACTGTTGTGCAGATCTTGGAGAAGCCACCCCAAGAGGGACTCTGGAGCCTCAGTGGCCATCACGACATGCCAGCCGCTAGTTCCTTACCTCCAGCCACGTCCCAAAGAGCAGAAGCAGTCACCCCTGAGGACTCCGTCCAAGGAGAAAAAGGAGCCAATAGACCAGCTCAAGGCCGGCGTCCGGGGGCCCGTTAGGCCGACAAGCTATCAGGACAGGTGGTTTGTCCTTCCTAGGCCATTGCTCCTTGTGTGATTCACACCAACCCCGGTACCTTTCCAGTGACTCAGCACCTCCCCTCCCACCTAGCCATGGAGCCTCTGCAATAGAGCCCTGTCCTCTGCCCCACGTCCTCTGTCCCCCAGGTCCTCTGTCCCAGGTCCTCTGCCCCCAGGTCCTCTGTCCCCCAGGTCCTCTGTCCCCCTGGTCCTCTGCCCCATGTCCTCTGCCCCAGGTCCTCTGTCCCCCTGGTCCTCTGTCCCCCAGGTCCTCTCTCGAGCTGAGAACAGCGAAGCCCTTCAGCATCAGGGCCAGCAACACCCACTGAGGGCTGTCCCCCAAGGGCCAGGAAGGAGCTGCTTCCTGTGGGGAGCTGAATGGGCAGAAGCTGGACCTCTGAATCCCAGGGCCCCGCTGGGTGGAGGCCGTCCTCCTGCCTGGCAGCCTCCCCACAGAATCCCCACGGCCTTCCCCCTGCCTCTGGTGGACTCCTGCGGGTCCCAGCTCAGGGAAGTCCTGAGCGCGGCCTCTGATCACTGTACCACGGGGGAGTCTCATTTTCTTCTTCACCCGAATCATGACTCAGAGTCATTTCTTCTATTTATTTATCTTCCTGTTGCCTGTCCCTCCTGTTAGAATGGAAGTTCCATGTGGGTGGGGACAGTGAGCCAGCACATCACGGCTTCTAACTAGACATTTGTTGGGTGAACAAATGGGGGAAGAAGTGAACCAGATCAAGACCCCACAAGAGAGGCCATGATAACTGTCTCCTGACTCTGGTGTAGATCCACGTGTTGAATATTTGCCGAGCATGTGGCATGTGGCAGAGGCTGGCCTGTGGGCCAGAGCTGTGGCAGCGAACCAAATAAAATTTGTATTTTTGTAAGTGTATATGCTGGAAGGAGAGAAGGCGATGACTTGGCATCCTGAGAACTAAGAGGATGATTAGGGCAGCGTAAGAGGGTGGACAGTAACAAGGGTGACCTAGGACTTTGGATAAAGTGAGGCCAGGAGCCACGCATATATTTGTACAGAATGTTCTAGGCAGGGGGACAGCATGTGCAAAGGCCCTGAGGTAGGAGAGTTTGAGTGTTTGGAGTAGAGGAGGGGAGAGGAAGCAAGTGGAGCCAGAGAGGTCCATGAAGTCCAGGAATTGGGGGGTTAGTGGCTCTCTCATGTTCACAGAGGCAAAGGATCTCCAGAGCCAGTGTTGATTAACATTCTTTATTTTGTAGCATTTTTGATCAGAAGTATTTGAGTCATGATTCCTCTGGTGACAAGTCCATGGGTTTCTCTGTGCATGAGCCTCTCTCACTGTCGCACGTTAGGGATCAGGGCCACCCAACCCCAGTGGGCTGAAGCTGTAGTTAACACTGACTGCTCCCCGGGAAGGAAGTGGAACCCAGTCTGCAGCTCCGAGGGGCCTCCGCCCTGCCCTCGGGGAAACACCTCTGACTCACTGAGCTGTAGACACAGAGCCCTGTGTCCCAGGGCGCTGCAGGGAGCCTCACTCAGGGAGCAGGAAGGGGAAGTGGGAGGTTCCAGCCTCTGGTGCGGCTGCTGCACCGCCCTCCTTGCCCTCCTTCAGTGTCTGCTGCCCAAGCACCCGCTGCTCAGGGCCTGCCCAGCCCCGCCACCTGCTCAGGAAGGTCCCTTTCCCCAGGTGCCTGCCCAAGACCACCCCCAGGCCACCCACGAGGCCCTGATTCATCCTTAGACTTTCTCTCCCACCCAGATGTGGGAGGGCCGGGAGGGAGCAGAGATGACAACCAGTTCCTGGGACAAGAAATGGGTGAGGACCCCCTGCCACAGAGGCCCGCGGGGCCACATGCAGGAGGGTCTTGGCTGGCGGGGCCATGGCCCCCTGTGAGAGGGCAGGGCCCAGGCTTGGCCTGACCCCAGATCATGGCCAAACTGAAGGATTCCAGGAGGAGAAGCCGGAGCTCCTGGGCACCGTGGCGGCTGGGCTCCCAGACCCGGGTGTGCTGGGAGAAACAGCAAGGGGACCCTGCCCAGGCCCATCCGTTCCTCCCATCTCTAGGGACTGGAGGGTGTCACAGGGTGGGAGGCACACAGCGGTCCCAGAACAGGCCCCAGCCGGCAGAACCCCCCAGCCAGGAAGCATCGGGCCTAGAACTGCGCAGCCCCAAAGCCCCTCTGGGAACCGTGTCCTTGGAGATAAGATGGTCTCTCCAGAGAGGCCCTCAGCAGCCCACTGGGGAGGAGGCCGGCTGTGCTCCCGGGGATGGGGGCCTCTCACCCAGCGTACAGGACAGACCCCATTCTCGATTTGTTAGTGTGGCTAAAGTGGGCTCTCTGCATCCCACCTCAGAACGCTCCCAGAGCTGGCTCTCAGGCGCAGACCTGGGAGGTCTCGGGGCCTTGAACCGCATGCGAGAGGAACCTGTGGGCCCAAGTGGACCACTGGAGGTTATCCTTGCTCTGCTGCATACTGGATGACAACAAAGAATTGTGGGTCATCCTGTAGGGTCCTAGCAGCAAGTAATAGTGACAGTCCTCTGGGAGGGCCCAGCCCACAGGGAAACCCCCAGGAAGGCTCAGAGGGTCCGAAACGTGTCATTGGTCAAGGTGAGTGGTTCTGTGATGTTGGCTGAGTGGTTGTTGGCCCAGTCTGGGAAGGTGCCCAGCTGGAAGATGCTCTGGGCCCAGGTATTCATGGCCACGCTGAGCAGCAGGACGCCCATCACGTTCATCAGGAGACCTGTCCGGACCTGAAATGGAGCCCAGGCTGAGGGAGGGGTCAGCACAGACCCGCCTACAGGTGAGGAAACCTAGATCCCAGACAGGAAGTCACCCGCCCAGAGCCCAGGGAGGTCGGCCTGCTGAAGTCCCGCCACTGGAGAGCAACCGTGTCTGATCGTGATGCCCCTCCCCCACAGACACACCTGAGCACAGCCCCCCCCCCCCCGCACACACACACACACACACGGGTGTGCACACATGGGCGCACACACTCTGCAGGTCCAGGGGAGGTTGCACTTGTTTATGGAGACGCATTTTCCCCCTGGAGAGTCCACCTCTTGGAGTAGCTGACCAGCACCTGCCTGTGCGCTTCCCCCCGGACTCTCCAGGCCACTGGGTCCCCTTGGGTTGAAAACGTCTGTTTTGCCATCTGGTTTTCTGCTTGCTTCACCTGAGTGTTACCAAGGCTTGGATCCCGTGAGGTCAAAGATGTCCCCTTGGGCAGCTGCAGGCGAGTGGGCGGTCTGTGGTGGTCACTCACCCGTCCCCGGGTCTCTCTGCTCCTCTGGCTTCTCTTTGCTCTCTGGAGCCCTGGAGCCTGCGCGTCTGCCCCCACTGTTTCCTCTCTGCTCCACACATCCCTCCTGCCCTAACATTCACTCCACTCAGTGCAGAGTCGCCTCTAAAGACATCACTGTCCTGCCTAGAGCCCCACACAGCCTCCCCTGCAGCTCGAGCGTCGACCCAGGCCTGTGCCCACACTCTGCCCATCGCTCTCCACCGCTGCGGGCACAGCAGCCTCCTGGGTGCTTCTGGAGCACGCGGAGCTCTGCCCCACTCCACGCCCAGGTGTTTGCCGTGCCCTCTGCTTGGAGAGCTCTTCTCCCTTTTTTGTGGAACACTGACTGCCTCTCAAGATCAGGCCTCAGCTACTGTCACCTGCTTGAGAGGCATCCCATCCCTCCCATCCCATCAAAGTCACCTCTTCCATCCCCCATGCCGGGTTCTGCCCATTTTCTAGTGCTTAGCAATATTGACATTTCCCGTTCTAAAAACTCTGCCACCTGTCTCCCGGCCTCGCCACGCTGCTGCCCCCAGTGGTCAGAGCACAGAATGCACCAGCCCCTTCCTCCGTCTGCTCTTTCTTCTTCTTCCCTTGGTCCCTCCCTCTCCAGTTATCCTGCTGGGGTCTCCTGCCTGCTGACGCTGATCACCCTTCTTGGCTGTGTCAGCTCAGGACACTGAACAAATGCTCCAGGCAGCCAGTGGGGAGGGAGGAGCTGCTGGAGGAGAGCGGCAGGCGGGCGGGAGAGAGGGAGGGAGGGAGGGAGGGTCCGGCCGGAGCTGGGGAGAGGGGACAGGAAGCCCTGCTCAGATGGTGAGCCCCCCCAGCCAGGCTTCTGCTTCCTTTGTCTCACTCCTGGACACTGAAGCCACCCCCCTAAGTCCCAGAGCGTGTCTGCTGCCCCCTCTCCTAAAGATTCTGGGCACGGAGCTGTTGGTCAAACAACCAAGAAAACAGCAGTGCCCAGAGAGAGGGGCAGGTCCCTTGTCCCTGAAGCCAACTGTGGGAAGCAGTCACTAGGCGTGTTTGCTGGAATGGTCTAAGCGTGAGCCTAGCCCAGAGTGTTTGCTGAAACCTGTCCCCAGCCTCATTCAAACAGCTGCTCAGAGACGGGGCAGGTGGAGGGCCTGGGGTCCAGCCTGGACGCTTTGCCCATTGCCTGGTGCCCCTCCTCCTGCTTCCCAGGCCGTGGCTAGGAATGCCCAGACTCACCATGTCTTTGACCAGCAGGTGTCCGGAGGCGAAGGCGATTGAGTTGGGAGGCGTGGAGACGGGGAGCATGAAGGCGTAGGAGCAGCCGACCGTGCCCGGGATCATCAGGTACAGCGGGTGCACTCTCAGGCGGATGGCCTGGGCCAGGAGGGGACCAAGACACAGACAGACACCGAGCAACCACATGAGTGATAGAGACAGTTGGAAAGAGAAGGACACAAAGGCACAGAGATTGGCAGAGTGACAGAGAACAGGGACACAGAGAGGCAGAGACATGCAGCCAGAAGTACAGACAGACACAGGCAGGAAGGGACCAGCAGACCAGGACGAGATGGAGAGAGGTTCCCAAAGTCAGTGACATCGCAGGGCCACGGGCTGTTTCATTAGGGAGCAGCTGGGGCGATTTAGCCAGGACTGTCCTTCTCATGTGAGTGAGCATCGGAACTGCCCAGATGGCTGCCCCGTCTCCCCAGACAGGCTGATCCAACAGGTCTGAGCAGAACCCACGACTGCCTTTCTCACAATTTCTCCAGTGATGCTGCTGCTGCCGCTTCCAGGGACCACACAGGGACTGAGAACCAGGGCACTGACATAACTAACTGCTCCATACCTGGTCCTCCCCTCTGGGCACCTGTGTCGGGGCTGGCTGCGTTTCAGTAACAAGGAGAGCTCAGGCTGCATCATTTGCAAGCATTCCCACAGTTCTAGACTTGTGGAGTAAGTTGTCTGTGGGTTGACCTCAGGCAGCAGTCACCAGTGTGTCACCTCTGCTACATGACAAATTCACCAGCAATTCATGTTGGTCAATCTCTGCCACTTTACTTAAGATAGGACATTTGGGCCCCTCTAAGGAGTTTCTGCAACCAGAAGCATAGAAAATTCCTGGGAAAGCTCTGACATCGCCCTCTGTGGATTTGATGAGAAGCAGAACTGAAGAGAATAGGTCCTGCAGAGGGTTTCCAGCAAGAGCAGGCTCTAGGCTCCCTCCCCTCCCCCCCCCACCCCACAGCACCCCTATTGCCAGGTCCCTGAGATCCTAGGAAAGGGTCTGACTGAATCCAACTTTACTTGAGGGTATGAGGGGTGCCACCCCACACTGCTGGTGGGAGGGTAAGCTGGGGAGTCGCTTTGAAGAGCAATCTGCTCAAACCTAACCTTTTAAATGCACATGCTCTTTGATACAAGAATCACAGATGTAGGCCTTTTCTCTAAAAGTAATCAAGGATGCACAGACCAGCAAGATCAAGGCAGCCTTTTGGGATAATAGCAGCCTGGAGTCACCCATATGATCATGAGCCCAAGATTGCTTAAACTCATCAGCAACTATCCATTTAGAATGGAATATTCCCCAGTGGTTGAAAAAGCATACATTATAGCTCTGTGCTGATACAGTGTGATCTTCTCTGCAAATTGATACATAAAATAAGCAAACTAAAACCCAAACCAGGCAGGGCAGCAAGAGAGCTTGTGTGCCACCATTGGCACACCAGGCATAGACACCATACATGATCGCAACATTGATTTGGTCAGCTTGGGATTATATTGAAATAGTCGTATGGCTTGGTCTTCTTTAATCTGTTTAAGTGTAAAGCAACACGGATGGTTTCCTGAGGCTAACCCTGGTACAGATTCTTAGAATACCATCTACCTGATCGTGATTATTTCTTGTTCTTTGCATATGATCCTGGACTCACTTTGCTTCAGTATTTGCATCTTTGTTCACGTGAGAGATTGGATTCTCTCTCTCTTCCCTCCTGTCTCTCTCCCCCCTCCTCTCTTTGTCTGGATTTGGCATCAGGTCCTGCTGACCTCCTGAATGGCTTGCAGGCCCTCTCTCTTTCTGTGCTGGGGACCAGCTGGGTGAGGTGGGAACTCTCTGTTCCTTGAAGACTTGCCCCCTCTCACCAGCAAAGGTAGATTCTGGATAAATCGCTCCAGCTGGTCCCTGATGAGACCCCGGGCTGGTGATTTTAGAGCAGAGGTTCTCAATCAGTGTGATGTGTCCCCCCAGGGTGGAAGCTAGGGATGATGCTCAACACCCCCACAGCCCACAGGACAGCCCCACCCACCCCCAGAGAATTCTCTGGCCCAAGTTCTCAACAGTGTGCAAAGCCTGCTTTTGAGAGGGGCTACAGCTTTGCCTGTTATTAGAATCTCAGATTTTCCACATCATCCAACTTTGGAAATTTATATCTTCTCAGAAAACTCTCCATGTCACCCCGGGTTCATTTTTCCCAACGAGGGTGTTTCTTGTTTGTTTTTTCACTTTGAACATATTAACTCATATTTATGCATTTCTTGAAGAAAAAAAAAAACCTATCTTTTAAATGACACTGTGGTTCTGACACTTCCACGCATTTCGGAAGACAGAAGTGACACCAGGATCCCTAGGAGGGCTCTGTCGCAGGGAGGGGGTTTCCTGCCCCGGGAAGGCGTGCCCTCCCCCCGCCTCGGCCCGAGGGACCCTCACCAGCTCCGCCAGGATGGGCAGGAAGATGACGATGGTGGCCGTGTTGCTGGCGAACTCGGTGAAGAAGGCGATGACCACGGTGACGAGCAGCACGGCCAGCACCGGGGGCACGTTCTGCAGCGGGTGCAGCTGCCCCCCGATCCACGCCGACAGCCCCGACTCCTGCGGGTGGGCACAGCCTTCACACCAGCCCGCTCGGCTGCCCGAGGGGTCGGGGCGTCGCCGCAGGGACAGCGCTGCCCCTGCGCAGACGGGAGACCCGGGGCAGAGAGGCGGGGGCACGGCCAAGGGCACCATCAGAGCCAGCTGCTCGGCCTCCCAGACTTCACATCCTACAAGCCAGGGGCCGGAACCCAGGGTCCCCCATGACCCATTTGGTTAGAATCAGAAATTCTGTCTCCATTGGCTCTAGCACCCCGAGGCTCCAACTTGAGCGGGAGGGAGAAGATCAGACCCTTCCGCACGAGTCTCACTCCTCCAACGATGGTGATCAATTAACAAAATATCAACGATTGCTTATGCGAATATTCATCATTGTTGTAATTATTATCTAATAATACGTTCATATGTATCAAAGTATTATATATGATATACTAAATATCACATATAATAGGGAACAAATGAACATATGTCAAAAGCAGCACAATCAATGATTATTAAGAATAAAGATATTTATGATCCATAATAAGGATGATAAGGATGATAATGTAAATACTAACATTATTAGCATTGTACTACTGTTTCCTGTCATAAGAATTGTCATGACGGAGGCTTTCTGGGGCCAGCACCTGCTACATTACCTGCTGACTCGTCCCAGCCATCCTGTACGGTGGATTTTATTGTTTTATGGGGAGAGGGTGGTGGTGGGGAATCTGAGCCTGGAAAGGTGTTGTGATCACCTGCCCACGGTCCATCCCCCCAAATAGTGACTGAGATCCACATCTGATTCATGAGCTGACATGCTTCGCAAAGCTCCCCACACCCCACTTCCTCTGGACACACTACTTTGTCACTTTATCTCTTAATGAAGAGCAGCACCCAGAGCTGACCACAGTCCTCCCCTACCGTCCCCTGCGCCACCACTCTAGCAATGCTGCCCAGCCTGCGCCGGACTGAGAGCTAGGGCCAGTGCTGCTCCACACTGCCCCCTGGTGGTGCCACATAAGATCACAACGATGCTCCATGGCTCCTGTAGCTTGTTTTCTCGTCAAAAACGACAGAAGTATAGGTTTAGGAACTCATCAAGGGCAGAGCTGGATTAAGCCCTAACATTTAAAACCAAATGTATTCCTGCCATAGTCCTTTGATCAACCCAGGATCCTCTGCTACCAATTCACGGTGTTTTGCCAAAGAAACCTTGCCCATTCTTTCGTGTTTAATAGAAGATTCACTGCTTATTCAGAACTTAAGACTTCATGATGGCTTCTAGAACACGGCTTTACGTTGCTTTATTTACATAAATAAAATACTACACTTGGTTGTACAATGTGACTTTCAATTTACCTTGAATGCATGAATAATAAATGCTAAAAAATGTTTTCACCGTAGAAAGGTCCTTGCAGAATCACGGTGTTTCTGGTCCACCTGCTAGAGTGGTGGCGCAGGGGACCGTAGGACAGGCCTCCCTGGCCTGGGGACACTGCGAGGAACTAATGGGGCCACTGGCTGTTCCATAGGCCGCCGCTCTGGCGGAGACCAGCCGAGCACATGCAGTTAGATGGAGAGGGAGGTGGCAGGGAATGTTAATGCCCCGGCTCAGGATGAAGCCCAGGGCCCCCTGCATCTTGGCCTCCGAGAGCCGGGCCTCCTGCCAACAGCCCAGCAGCCACCCAGGTCCTGGGCGCAGCTCCTCGCAGGAGGGACTTTTGGCAGCTTCCTGGGAGAGGAAAACCCCCAGCTCCCTGGGGTTCTGTTGGGGACACTAAAGGGACTTCACCTTCCCTTTCCCATTCCTTTGGAATCGGAAGCTCTGTTTCCTAGGAAACACACACCCCAGGGATGTCCCCAGGGGTGTCCCCAGGATGTCCCCAGGGGTGCCAGGAACCAGTGAGAGCCAAGTCAGGGGCAGCTCGGCCAAAAGTTGAGAGAAGCCTCCAGAGTCAGGGTGTTTCTCGGCGGAGTCCTTCCTGCCTGAGCCACCCTGGCCAGGCCGCGAGGCCTCTCTGTGCCTGACTCCTGAACCTGTAAACTGGGGACAACAGTGCCTGTCCTGGATGCTGCTGAGAGAAAGAACTGATGTATAAAGTGCCCAGAGAAGTGACCAAGGACCCAGGAAGAGCCCGGTGCAGCATCGAGTCACCAGATGCCAGAAATGGCAGGACTCAGAATCACCCAATGCAGAGGTCAACTGTGTTCCTTGGTGGCCCCAAGGATGACAAGAAGACCGAGGGCCACCTGCAGGACGGGAGGGAGGGAGGATGGGTTAGCGTGACGAGGCCCCCTCCCCCCTTCCTACTTCATCCAGATCCTCTTCCCGGGTCTCTTCTCTAAGCAGGGCCACATCTTTCAAGGAGGCTGCTGTGGCTCAAGTTCAGTGTGTGAAATCAAACTCTCCTGGGGTCCTCAAAAATCCCTTAAAAGGCTCGTAAAACAGCAGCCTCCGCTGTGCGTCTACAGCCCTAAATAGGAATCTTAGGAAGCAAGACCAGTGACTTGGATTAAAGGAAGGAAAACAAAGAGTCCTGTATGCGCCTGTGGGACCCTGCATTCATCGCCGCGTTTACCAGCTGGGCGACATTGGGCAAGCGGTTTACCATCTCTGTTCCTTGGTTTCTTTAAGTGATCGTGCTAAGGATTGAACAAGTACAGGAAAAAGAGTCCCTGTACATACTCAGCACTGAATAAAATTATTATTATATATTTAATTTATCACACAACATAGTGCTTCCTCAGTGCCGGGCACTCTGCTAAGTCTCTGCTGATATTAACTCACTGGATCCTCATAATAACCCCCAAAGTAGGTGGTACACATCTGTACGTCATGGTTGAAGAAACTGAGGCACAAAGAGGGTGAGTGATTCGCCCCAATAAGTGAAATGACTTGTCTGAGTGACTCTGGGCTTAGAGTCTGGGCCTCGGCCATTCCACCCGGCTCTTGGGTTCCCCTCAGGAGAGGGATGGGGAGGGCTCAGGTCTCTGACCCAGGGTTTGCTCCACTCGGCACCAGGCGCCTGTGACTTCAATCTGTCGGTAGAGAAGTGGCTCTTGTGACTCCGTGTATCTGAAGGCCATGAACAAGGCCACTCTTTTCTGCCCTGAGATGGTCACACATTCGCGGCTATAGCGGCTGGTCTGCACCTGGGGGCGCTGTTCTTCCAGGTCCTTTTCTATATTGTCATCCATTTTCAAAATCGCCATCTATGGATCCTAACGACAAATGCTTGCTGAGCATCACTCCTGGATGCCTGGATCTCAGGGGCTGGGACAGGTCTGGTCCCTGTCCCCATGAGACAGATCACCAATAAGCAAACAACTGCCCTGGATCCGTCGGAGGGTAGATGAGGTACAACAGAAATGAGCACGGTGGGAAGAGAGGAGCGGAGGGGGGGGCGACTCTAGTTACGGTGGCCTGAGAGGTCGTCTCCAAGGGGCTGAGACATGGACGTGGAGATCTCAGGAAGAGTATTGAATAGAGAAATGTGGTGCAAAGGTCCTGGGGTGCAAGTGAGTCTGACGTGGCTGAGGAAGAGCAAGCGGTCAGAGGGACTAGAGTAGTGAAGGAGGGAGAGGTCGTGCCAAGGTCAGCGAGTCAGGCAGGCACCAGGCCGTGCGTGGGCTCATGTGCAGGCCTGGGAAGTCTCTGGGTTTGTGCTCATGTGTGTGGGCAGTCGTGAGCACACGGTTTTGCTGCAGAGCCCTGCAGTGGGGACACGCCGCAGACCCCAGCTCACGTCCACGAGGCTGGGCCTCCAGCTCTCGGACTCAGCCCCGGGAAAGCCACACGCCCAGCCTCACCTGGGCCCCAGCCAAGGGTCTCCAAGCCTCGGGTGGCCTGGCTGTGGCCCGGCCAACACACTGGGCTGTGCCATAGCTTTCTGGTCACTCCTGGGCTGGGCTTCAGCTGCCCGGGGGACAGGATGGTACCAGCAGAGGCTGGGGAAGAGGGGCGGCCACCACACAAAGGCCCTGTTGAACAGAACCCCGGGCCGCTGCCCAGGCCTGGGCCGAGAGCCAGCCTGGCCTCCCTGAGCCTGGCCCCGTGGAGCAGGACCCCACCACTGTCCCTGCCGAGCCCAGAGGCTCCGGGAGGCGAGGGCAGCCCTCCCAGTCCCCTGCCTTGGGCCGGGCTGGGCTCAGGTCGCTGTGCTCATGACACCATTGCTCCTGACCCCAAGCTCCCCTTCCCCAGCTTCCAGGCAGGGCCGCCAGTGAGTCAGGCCTAAGTGCCCCGCCCACGCTGCCAGCTTCAAAATCCCGATGAGTCTACGGTGGTCACTGATCTCCACTCCAGGTGAGGACACCGAGGTCCAAAGGGGTCGAATAACTTGGCAAAGACCAAACAGGACGAAGTGGAGGAGCTCGGCTTCCAACCCAGGGGACCTGGTTCACTGCGTTTCAGGCCAGACCTGAGCCACAAGTCACTTCCTCCAGGAAGCCTCCCCTGATATACCCCCACAGGAGGCGACAGCGAGAGGGGCAGACAAACCAGGGTTCTTATCCAGCCCTGCTACCAGAGAGCTGTGTGACCTGGGACCAGTCACCTAACCTCTCTGGCCTTGAAACTCCTAAAATGGAGACCAAAAAAAAGTCCTTTAGTTCACCTGTCATTTGTTCTCCTTGAATTCTGCTCACTTGTGTGAGTTTCTCTTTCTGCAATAAACGATCCTCATCAACACGTGCCTCACGGAGGACCTCACGGAGGACCTGTGTGTGCCTCCTGCGCCCTCGGGGGGGGCCTCGCAGGGGAGGTTCAGCGTGCAGTCAGTTTGACCTGGCCCCAGAAGAGCCCTCTGGCCCGGAGTCCTATCAGCTCAGGTCTGCGGACAGTGGACACTGGGAGACCAGGGCCTGGCCACCTCTGACCAGTCAGGACGCTCTAAAGCCTCTGTGGGGCGGGGTGTCCCCAGCCCCCCTCTCCCTCTCTCTTCTCTCCCTCCAAGGGCGCAAACTAAGGACCCGCTCCTCACCACACAACTCAGAGTCCACCTCCTGCAGACACTGTGGCCCCAGGAGGGAGTGAGGTCATGGGACGGGCACTTGTCAACCTGGGTTCATTATTATCTTACTTTCTTCCCATTTCTTGTGTAGATGAAAAAAAATCATCTCCAATTTATAGATGAGAAAACTGGAGCCCAGAGAGGTCGAGAGGCCTGTCAAAGCACCCCAGTGAGAAGAGGCAAGCTCAGCCCCCAAATCTGGTCACCTGAACAATATGCCCTGGTGACAGGTGTCCCACTCGGGAACGTGACCTGAACTGAAAATCAAAGTTGAAGTGAAGTGAGAAGGCATGTGAGCAGGGATTTGGTTTCTCTGCCTTCGTGGCAGAGTGATCCCCAACTGGCTGTGGGTGTGACCACGGGGGGAGGTGGGGGCGGAGCCCAGTGGCCAGCTCTGGCTCCGAATCCCACCTGCGCAGGCGTCGAGGGGCCACCAGCCTCCTCCTGTCTGTTGTTTGCCTTTCGAGGGCAGCAACAGCCCTGTGAAACCCACCTGGGAGGTTCACAAGGTGCCGTCAGTGAGCTCTCTGCCCGGCACAGGGCGGAGCCTGGGACTAGATCAGGGCTGGACCCCAGCTCCCCGCAGAGCGCTAGCTCATGACCTTGGGGAGCTCCCTAATTGTCCACACCTCAGTTTTCCTGCCTGTAAAATAGGGATGGAGGCATCATCTTTCCCTGGGGGGGGTCAGTGTGAGGATTAAATGAGATAATACAATACAGGTATTGAACGCCGAGGCTCTGCTGCCTCTGGGCAGTGCCGACTGACCGTGAACTTGCATGGCCTGAGAGTGAGCGCCTCCTGGAACTGCTCTGTGCTTCGCCTGCCCGGCCCCAGCCCTACTCTGCGCTCAGAGAGCCTTCTAGACTAACACTAGGGATAGCTTTAACGAACGACTACTAGTGTCTAACATGCAGATCTCAGGGGTCAAGGACATAGACTCTAGACTCCTGGTTTCTCATCCTGACTCTCCATCTGTGTGACCTTAGGCAAGTTACTTTACCTCTCTGTGTCCCAGCTGCCCTATCTACAGAAGGGAATCCTCACGGCCCCTGCCGCGCAGGGTCGTTGGGAGGCCCCGGGAGCTGAACAAGGAAGGCGCATCCAGGACACACGCCTACTCCTCCCGCTCCCAGGACCCTCCGCATCTGACCTCCTCCCTCTCCCTCTGCTGAGTGCGGGCCCACGAGGTCGGGGACCATGGTTGTTCCTCTTTGTCAAAGAGGAACCTGGCTGTGCCCGCGGGCCCACTCCACCCCTCTCCTGTCTGAGCTGTGGGGACGGGGACCTGCCCACACGGCGGCTCTTACCTCGCAGCCCTTGGCCATGGCGAAGCCCCCGCCCAGCAGAAGGATGACGTTCCAGGGCACCGTCTCCTGGGCCTTCCTCCAGGTCAGCAGGGGCTCTGTGTCCGTGTTGGGAGCTGGGCAGAGAGAGGGACCCAGCAATGTGCAGGGGCCTTGGCCTGAGGAGGAGGCCGCCAGCCCTGCAGCCTCTTCTTCATGGGGACACTCAGGGGTCCCAGGACATCAAGGTCTCACTCTAGAGAAACCCGGTGAGTGTCACGAGGGGGTGTCCATTCAGAATGCCAGCCACGCCCGGCTGCCTCGGCTCCAGATGTGGGGGACCAGGCACCCCACAGGCCAGACACCACCTAAATCTCCCATCTGCCCCCGGGGAGGTGCCGGCGGGATCCCCAGGCCCAGCAGGAAGGGCTGTCCTGACGCCAGCGTGCCCAGAGAGGGAGAAGGGGAGGAAATGTAGAACAATGGAGCCAAGAGCAGCCTTGGTCCAGGTGGTCCCCTCGGGCCTCTATTCCCCAGCAGGGCCCAGGTGGGCAGCGAGACGGGAGCGGGGTGGATGAGCCACCACTACCAGCTGGGCAGCTCCTGCTCTGTCCCTGTGGCTGGGAAGCAGCCAGGACAGGCCAGAGACAGTGGCACAGGGACACTGGAGGGAGACTGTTCACGACAGCGGTGGTGGGTGGGCCTGGCCCGCGGGAGGCACCCCAGCCCTGGCCATCCGAAGGTCCCTGCGAACACTGCCCAAGGCAGAGCGGGGCGGGGGAGCTGACCTCTGCGTCCCCAGGGCCTGGAGCCAAGTCACTCCTGAGTACCTGCATGTCACCCTGGGCCCCCCTGCTGGGCAGCGGACACTTTGGGAAGGGAGCAGGGGGCAGCCGCTCCCAAGTCCCCATTGACATTCCTGCCGCTCTCGGCTTCCCCAGGTTCAGCCGGCCTCCAGGGTTTTGTGGTCAGAAAATAAAAACAATAAGAACTGCTTTAGGGACCCTCCCCAGGGAGAGCCTGCAGACTCTTGGACCAACCAACATGCAATTAAGCCAGACTTGGAAGAGGAGGTGGCAGGAGGCCCAGCCTCTACCGGGGGTGATACAACCCTATTTCATTAGAGGGAGAGGGGCCTGAGAGAGTAAGCGACCACCCTGGGTGGCAGGTAGAGCAGGACAGGGAGGGGAAGGCCCCGGCCACCTGGTAGGCACCACTGGCAGGAACTTTGCCCTCTTTACGATTGTCCTGCCCAACCACGCCCTGCCACTGTTTCCTATTAGCCCGCTTCTGGCCAGGTGGGCTCCACTTCTGGCTCAAACTCCGCCTGGCTGGCGTCTAGAGCAGCGTAAGCACAGGCAGCAAGCACAGGTTTGGATTAGGTTTGACCCTCGCTCTGCTGTTCACCAGCTGTGTGACCTGGGCTGGTGACTCAACCTCTCTGAGCCTCAACCTCCTCATCTGCAAGGCAGGGTGATAGCACCTCCCTCAGAGACTTTGGCACTGAGATGAAATGTGCCCACGTGGGCAAAGGGCCGAGCCGGGCCCATGGCCCACAGCAGGCCCTGGTTCTTTAATTGACAAATTCACCCCGAGGGCCTGCCATGTGCCACACACTGCTCTGGACACCTGGGAATCAGAAGGGCCAGCAAGGAGACATCCCCCCCGTTGGCTGGCCGGAAAGGGGAGGAGGAGAGTGGACGGCTGGAAGACGGCCAGTGGGTGTGAAGAGAAAACCCAAGTTGCTTGGTTTCCACATCCTGCTTGAGCTCGTCGGGTGACTTTGATCAAGTCACTTTCTCGCCATGGACACTGACCATTAGACCACTCTCTAAGGCACCGTCCAAGTTCTGAGGGCTAAGACACAAAGCGTCACCTCGGCCAGTCTGCACAGAACACCAGTGGCCAGAGGACAGTGGTGCTCAGAGTCCCTGCCCACCAGGGACTCAATGCTGGGAACTGCAGCCAGGGCCTCGGCTAAGGTGGACAGTGACACTGCCTGGACCAAGCTCCACTCACGGTGTCCTAGTGCGACTGCCACTGGCCCGCGTGGCGTTGGCTTTGTCATTTGAATTGGTGACCAACATTTCAAATCAGGGAGATTTCATACAAGCCCAGAGTCTTTGCTTCTCTTGAAAAAATCGGACCAAACCAGTCCTGGCTCCCTGCGTGCCGGCCGTGGGCAGGAACCGCGGGCGTCTGCCCCAGCACATGGGTCTGCACAGCCTGCTCCCCAGGATGCCAAGGCCCCTGTCCTTTGTCCTCCTCTCTGCGGCCATTTCCTCCAGGGGCAGACGCTGCTCTCTGTACCAGGATGTGACAGGAGAGATGGATGAGGAGGCCACGTGCTTCGGGCACGGACTGGGAGCCAGCAACCCTGATCCCGAGACCACTGAGAGGACATGCAGCCCCCAGGGGCCCTCCTCCCTGTAGGAGGCCCCAGAGCCCAGGAGCCGGGTGGAGAGCGCCCAGAACAGGGCAGCAGCCGGCACCGGCCGCCTCCGTCATCACCCCCTGCAGCCCAGCCAGAGGAAGCTCTGGGCATTCGGGAGAGGCCACCTGACCTGGGGCAGTCGTCACAGGAGGCCCAGAACCCGTGATGCCGTGAGGTGGCCTCTGGGGGAAGATCCGCCCAAGTGAGAAGGAGCCGGAGCAGCCGGATTCTGAGCCGCCAAGGGAGGGGGCCGACTGGGAGAAGAGTCCTGCCACGCAGGGGCCCACGGAGGGCCGTGGGCGGGTCCTGCAGGGAGCTGGAGCGGGGCCAGAGACCCAGCAGAAGCAGATGTCCCAGGGTGGCCCTAGCAGAGGCCCCGGCAGGGCCGGGGGGGCGGCAGCGCTGGGGGCGAAGCCGGAGCCAGGGGGAAGCAGCCCCCAAGAGGCAGCAGGACCTCGGAAGATGCCCAGCCACGAAGCTCAGAGACGAGGCGTGAGCAGAGCAGGGGCCGTCAGGCAGGAGCGCCGCCAGGGGCAGAGAAGAGCCGAGCCCCGCTCAGCAGGGAGCCCACGGCCAGGCCCCTGGGGCCAGCCAGGCCACAGCTGCGTGGGACCCTGGGGACACCTGGCTTTCTGTGCAGTCTCCACTCAAGCTGGGACTGGCCTGCGCGAAAGTCTTTCTTCCCCAGCAACAGGAAGTAGTTAGATCCTGACCCCTGACCCCTGACCCCTGACTCCTGGTCCAGAGCCCATGCCCTGCCTGGGACAGACACGGGGCTAGTCACAGGTGGCAAGTGCTGGTGCCGCCTTCTGGCAGCCATCTGCTGGACACCCAGTGGGGTCACAAACTGGCACTTAGCCCTCCAGCCTTCGGACTCCCGCTGAGGGGCCTGCTGGAAATTTGGATTTTAATTGAGTTTTGCCTCCGACTCACTGCGCCCAGCTTGGCTCTGTCCTGCCTGGCTCTTAGGCCACCAGCTGCGCCTCCTGCCTTGGCTGAGGGGTCAGCCACTGTTCAGGAAGGATGTCTGGCTGAGGGCCAGGGGCAACATCAGGCCTTGGGGTCGCACTTACATAACTGAAGGGAAAATGAGTCTCCCCGGCTTCCCAGCTCTCCTGCGGAAAGGCAGCCTTGACTGTGGACATGGGACGTTGGATTTCTTATAATGTCATGTCAGGAAATATTCTTCTTTTGATTTTTTTCAATTATAGGAAAACCATTCCTGGCTCATGGGTTGTACAGCAACGGCCAGTTGCTGGGCCTGGCCCAGAACTACATCTTGGATGCCACCTCAGGCAGTCCCAAGTCCCCAGATGTCCCTCACACTGCGAGGGGGACACGCAGGACCACGTGGTCAGTACAGTGCTGCTCCAGGTCACTGAGGCCACACCCCAGGCCACAGTCCGAGGCCCAGCCTTGCCCACCTTACCTTTGAGGTCAAACCACCACTTGAGGGAGGGCCTCTGGGACGGGAAGAAGAACAAGATGATGACAACGGCCACGCTGGTGACAGCATCAGACACAAACCTACAATGAGAAGCCCACAGCATGTGACCCTGGGCTTCTCAGCAGGCCGTGGCTGGGAGGCTCGCCAGTGAGGGTCTGGGGATGGGAGTCGGCGTGCTGTGAAGGGGGCATTGTTGGGGACAGGGCCCCTGGATGCTGAGCGCAGTGTGGGGCCACCCCCAGGGAGGCAAAGGCCTTTCTCCCTAGCCCCTGGGCATTTAGACGTTGCTTGTGCCAAACAAACGCTAATCCTCCCGATTTAAGGACCATAGCAGGAGGGACCCGGCCAGAGAGGGGAGACTCTGAGAGCTACAAAAGACGGGGGTCCATGGGGCTCCCAGGGCTCTATCACACATTGAGCTCCCCACATGGATGTACCCCACCTCCGCAGGAGAGCAGGGAAGCTGGGTGAGGTGGGGTACATCCATGTGGGGAGCTCAAGTGTGTGATAGAGCCACCTCTTAATGCCACCTCTTAAGCACCCACAGAGGGCCTCTGGGGGAGCTGGGCAGATGTGGGGCCCTCAGGGCAGGCCTGTGTGCCAGAGGAGGAGGAGGGCCGTCAGGGAGCAGAAAGGGCTCGCTCAGGTCAGACCCTGGCTGTGGCCGAGAGGAGCCTGAACTCGGGGTTGCCTGGCCCCAGATTCCTTGAGGCCCAGAGCCTGTTCCTGACAGGAGCTGTTGGGCAGGAGAATGCACATAGCTGAGGGTTGGACAGGAGAATGCACATAGCTGAGGGTTGGAGGGGGCCAGAGAAATACAGATAAAAACAGTAACAAGATACCACTTATCTACTAATAAATTGTCAAAACCTAAAAGGGGGATGAACCTGGTGAGGGGGCGGGGGGGGGAGGACACACGGGCTTAACCTTCTAGAAGGCAGCGGAAAACAAGCCGCAGATTGTACCTGCGAACGCTCCTTGATCTCTTCTGCTCCTAGGAGTTCACCCTCAGGAATAATTTATAAGACTCACACACAGATTATGAACAGGGGTGTTCATTATCGGTAGGACAACGGGGAGGAGTTTTGATAGGGACATGCTTAAATAAAGCGTGTTTCATCCACATTACAAAATAATCTGTGTCTGTTTAAAAAGAGATAAAAGATAGCATCAATCTTTATCGACATAGAAATAGAACCAAGATTTTGTAAATTACAGAAAAAAGGAAGGGCTCATTTGTGATATTGGACATAGCTCAATAAGGAACGCGTTAAATAAAATAAGATCCTCCCAGACACAGAATGCTTTGAAGTGCCTAAAAAGAATGAAGTGAATCAGAAATCGCAAGTTGCTCAGGATCAAATTTTCCTGTGTGCATGTATGTGTACTTTGATATGTGTCTATGTATCCGGAATGTCACACACCAAACTTGTTCATTGTGATTGTCCTCGGGAGTTGGGTTGAGGGTGGTTGAAGGGCAACTAACTCTTTCATTTTAAATTTGGTCTTGTTTGAATTTTTGTGAGTATGCATAATTTTTCTAATTAAAAAAGAGAAAAACGGATGACAATCTGTTTACTGAGATTACACTTCTATTTGGAGTTCTTTCTAGCTAATTGTCAGGAGTTTTATTGAAGTGTAATGAACTTGTAATAGAACGTATCTATGGTAATATACAACACAATGTATACAAAGTCTTGGGTACAATTCCAGGTTGGACATGTACCCAGTCCTGTAACCAGCCACTTGATCAAGAGGTAAAACAGATCTGGTCAGGCTTTATTGAAGGTTAGAAAAGATGTCTATCAGAACTGGGGATTGAGATTTGGAGTTATTTTTCACTTTCTCTGTATCGTTGAAATGCTTATAGCATCCATTATGCATCTGGAAAAAAATTAACAAAGTACCTGGAAAAGTATTCTGGAAAAATAAAAGAATAACAGTAGTCAATTCTCTTGACTCCATGAAGTTACATGTTTCTGCCTTAAAACAACCTTTAGTAGATCAAAGTTTTATCACCCAAGTCACAGTGAGGACTTGGCGGCTCTGAGGGGGAGGTGAACCCAGGGGTGCTTAACCACTAAGCCACATCCCCGCCCCTTTTATTTTTTAGAGACAAGGTCTCACTAAGTTGTTTAAGACCTTGCTAAGTTTCTGAGGCTGGCCTTGAACTTGTGATCCTCCTGCCTCAGCCTCCTAAATTGCTGGGATTAGAGGCATGCACCACCATGCCCAGCTAGGTGGCTATTTTTAAAAATATCTAAATATATACATGTTCTATCATCCAAGCCTAAACTCTTTTCAGAGGGTAATAATGACACAATTACACGGGACGACAGGTGTAAACTCGGACACGGGTGTCCTCGTCTGCAGCCTCTCCAGCTCCACATGGCCCACCCCACAATCCTCCCCGTTGGCCTCCATCCCAGAATCTCACCCGGCAGGGAAGAGGCTGGCCCAGCCAGGGATGAACTTTGGGTCCCGGGAGAAGAGGAGGATGGCGAACGTGCAGAACAGGATGAAAACGGCCTGTTCCGCGAACCTGTGGCACAGACAAGCACAAAGGTGAGCCTGGGTTCAGGTGACAGCAGCAGCGGCGGGGGACCCAGGCAGGTGTCCGTCTGAGAAAGCTGAAAAGACTCCCTCCCTCCCAGGAGGCCTCAGAGAGAGGGCAGGGTGACGAGGTGTGACTGCTCCGTCCCCGGCTCCGCCCTTGCCCAGGACCCTGCCTCAGCACCAGACCACCCCCTCCCAGTGGTTTCTGTGAATTTGCAAAAAAGAGAAAGAAAGGAGGAAACAGAGACCGAGGTTGAAGGCAGAGAGAAAAGGGAAAGACAGGGGAAGAGAGAGAGGAACGGTCACGGAGACAGAGGAGACAGGCACTCAGGAGGGGACAGCCACCGAGAGGAGCACACATGGGGAGGGACAGACGTGGAGAGGGGTGCAGGGCTGGGGAGGGAGACTCTCCAAATGCCAGAGGAAATGGCTCCCTGGTGTACCCACTTCACAGACCAGGCAGCAGGGCCCAGAGAGGGTTAGAACAATGCCCAGAGCCCCACAGGGAGCAGTGGCACAGCCAGTCTTGGACACAGACCGGTGAAGCCTAGATATTTTCACCCATGGGTAATGTGCATCAAACAAGAGCCTGAAAGCCACCGGAGGTGGTGTCAGACATGGTGCCTTGGGTGGGAAGGGGGCAGATCCCCACCCCAAGCACCCTGAGGGCTTTGTTGGTCAAGGGTCTACCCAGCCCCCATCCTCCGGGCTCCCAGGTCATTCCCTGGGACTCGGCCAGGGCCAGGCCAGGCAGTAGCCCGCTCTCTCCCACCCCAAGTTACCCACACACTTGATGGGACCCAGGTTCTGGAATTCTTCCCGAATCACAGCCCGCGCCTTCTCCTCTGCGTCCACTCTCAGCTTGGATTTCCTTTTTCTCCAGCCCCTGAAACAGAGAGGGCGGTAGGAGCGGCCACTCACTGAGTCCCACCTCTCGCCATCCCCCGCCCGCCTGGCCAAGCCACGTCACCTCTGTTCTCCATACTGGGAGGGCCTCTGCCTCCCCTTCCTACAGCTGTGCCCCCGGAGTCTGGCTGATCGTTTGAAAACATGACGCCCAGGCTGAAAACCTCTTGTGGGTCCAACGGACCCGTGAACACAGACAGATCAACGGAACAAAACAGGACGTCTGAATCAGACTCACTCAAGTGGGAGCTGAGCCAATGAGCAAGCTGGCCTCTCAGATCAGCGAGGACAAGTGGGCTATTCAGAGATGGGTGTTGGACGCGCAGACTGATGGGACAGACTGAGAGCCCAGGAAGGCACCCAAGCTCCATGGCCAACTGCATTTTGACAAAAGAGCCGAGACCTTGCAATGGGGATGGAGCAATCTGTTGATATATAGTGCTGGGGCCACTGTATATCCACGTGCAAAAGAATGAATTTGGGCCCCTACCTCACACCATACATAAAACTTAACTCAAAATGAACTGAAGGCCTAAATATCAGAGCTAAAACCATAAAATTCTTAGAAGAAAACAGGGGTACAATTTCATGGTCTTGGATTAAGCAAAAGTTTCGTAGGACACCAAAAGCACAGACAACCCAGATCCATGCACTAGATGTCATCAAGCCTTCTTTACCTTTAGAACATCCCTTGCTACCTCTGGCCCCAGGGCCTTTGTACTTGCCATCCTAGTTCCCTGGATTTGGCTTCCTCATTGGGGGCCTCCACGTCTAGCAAGCTCAACCGGGGCTGGCTGGGTCTCTGCCTTTCTCCTGGCTGCAACCTCAGCTCCTATCAGCTCCTATGTCAGGCACCTCTCAGGGGCCCAGGGGACGTTGCTAGGTGAAGATGGAGTTGGGGGGCTGGCCTGAACCACTCCTATGTGCACCCAGAACATCCCTCTCACTGGGCTCCCTCTACGGCATTTCCTCCCTCAGCCTCCTCTTGTACAGGTGCAGCAGGTGCTTTTACAACAGGGAGGTGAGACGAGGGGCCGCGGTTCAGCCTGCCCTTCCCTCATGCAGCCGTTACCTGGGCCCTTGCTAGTTCAATCTACAGCGAAGACATCGGAAACTCAGGAGGCCCAGAGTTGGGTAGGACGGCACCGAGCCACAGCTTGAACTCGGGCCCGCCGGAGTCCCTGGGCCTGCTTCCCTGGCCTGAGCTGGCCTTTGAGCCCTGAATTCCCGCCCTCAGGAGTCCTGGCAGGCATCTGAGTCAGCCCACACCACACCCAGCTTCTCTTGTTTAAAGCATTTGTACATCTCTGCTCCAGAGTTGCTCCTGCTGGTCCCACTTCACAGATGAGCCCATGAGGGCCTGGAGATGAGGGGAGGGACCTGGTCAGAGAAGGACAGTGGGCACGGCTGCCAGGCCCAGCTCAGAGCTGCTTCTCCTGCTCCCCAAGTTCTGGGCATCCGCACCTCCCTGAGCCAACATGCCGTCTCTGCACCCCACCAGGCTCCTGGTTAGTGAATATATTCCTCTTAATAGGCTCGCCGCTTAATTAAGGAAATGTATTTAAGCAGAAACATTCATCCACCCATAAAGGGAAGTAAGACTTCCTTCATAAATAAAGTAACCGTAAAAACAAATGCGGAAAGTAAATCACCATTATTGCCTCTTGGCTAGAAGCCAAGGCTGGCCTAAGTCTCTGGGCCTGGAACTCGCTCGCTCTTTGTTCCAAAACATGTTAGGGAAGTTTCTAGTCTTCCCTCGCACCCAGCTGGGGCCTTCTTCTCAACGAAAGCGGGTCGATTTGATGAGGGTGGGTAAAGGAGTATCTCCTCCGTGATGTGATTCAGTATTGATTAATACCAGTCCTCAAGCCGCCCAGAGTACACCCTGCAGCCGGCCCCACGGGGACCCTGCACCCTCCTTGTCTGGCCTGAGTGTCGACCTTATGAGAGAACAGGGCTATGAATGACGGTCGATGAGGGGACGGTACCGAGGGCCTGCACAGCCGGCTGCCGGCCCAGCCCGATCCCACACCCTGGGAGGCCAAGACAGGGGTGTCAGGGCTGGCGCTGCAGCACCTCCCGGAGCTCCGTGTTAGGAGAGCAGCAAGGTTTGTTGGCAAGTGATTAGATTCCAGGGTGAAATCCCGTCGGTGGACTGACCCACTTGATGGATTGGTCGTTTGCATGGACCACTGGGTGGGAGTTTAGGCAGGTAGGAAGGAGGTCACTGGGACACCGTCGTGGGCTCGGTCTTGTCCCTGGCTCTTCCCTGGGTCTCTCTGCTTCCTGGCTGCCATAGGGGGTTGGTGTCCCTCGGCTGCACCCTTCCACCGTGATGCTCTGCCTTACCTCAGGCCCAGAGCCATGGACAAAGGGGACCATGGGACCTCTGAAGCTGAAGCCAAACGAGTGTTTCCTCCCTGGAGCTGTTCTATCAGGGGTTTCCACCCAGCGACCCAAAGCTGGCTCACCAAGGAGCAGAGGACAGGGCTTGATGACAGCTGTCACGGGGGACACGGAGACGCCTACCCCGGGAGCCGGGGGCTGAGAGCGCCCAGGTCATGCGGGCTCCGAGCTCAGGTGTCTCTCGTCCCCGGGCGGCCACCAGGAGGATGAGGAGCAGTACCTCAGACTCAGGCCCCCGTACAGGAAGGAGATCCAGAGCCAGCCGGCCAGCAGGAACAGCAGCATGAGCGGCAGCGCGAAGATGAACCAGGAGCCGAAATTCACCACGTCGCACTGTGGAAAGAAGCTGAGGACAGCGGGGGCGGGGAGGGGACGGTGGTCAGGGTGCAGCGACCACAGGGGGCCCCGGGATCCTCCTTTTCTGTGGGGACGCTGGACTCTGACCTCATGGACGGAAGGGCACCTGGGGCCACAATGAAGCGGGACGGGGGCCACGGAGCACAGTGCTCGGCCACCGAGCTCCCCATCTCCAGGAGAGAGCAGGGCCCAGCAGGCCCAGCAGGCCCAGCCTGGCGTGCTCCGGAAGGTCACCGAGATGGTTTTAGTCAACCCACGCTCCGTGGGCTGCCACCTCGCCCTAGCTGGATGGCCTCCCTGAGCCCAGGCCTGCGCCCCCGCGGTGAGGTCCCTGGGGGGTCTTTCTCTGCTACACGGGCTCAACCTCCGACTGTGAGCACACCATCAAGGCTGAAAGGAAGGATCCAGGGCAACAGGCCGGGAGGGTGTGGGGGACGGGATTCCTGGTGCTTGGTCAGTGGAACAATGTTTCCTGGAGAAGAATTTGGTCAAGTGCATTGAACCAAAGGCTGAATGTTCTCTCTGGTAAGTGGATGCTGATCCATAATGTGGGGAGGGAGCACGGGAGACTGGAGGAAATTTGGACTGGGCAGAGGGGAGGCAGGGGTGAGGAGGGGGCATGGGTAGGTGAGAAGGCAGAATGAGGGGGGAACAGGACCCCAGGTTCATGTACGATTGCGTGAACGGTGTGACTCTGCAGTCACGCACAACCAGAGAAATGAGAAGTCGTGCTCCATTTGTGTACAATGAAACGAAATGCACTCTGCTGTCATGGATAACTAATTACAACAAATTAAAAACGATTTTTTAAAAAGTGCATTGAGTCTTAAAAAAATGTGTGTACCCTCTTATCCAGAAATTGTTACTAAAAATATGCATTAAGAAAACAGCAATCAAATGTAGTCAAGAATGTCTGTGCTAGACTGGAAAGGAAAACAAGTTGTAAAATGACAATACACATGTGCTCATAGGCCTTTTAAAATAAATAATAAATAAATAACCAAAATATAAAGTTACTTTATAATAAACACACAAATGAATAAAAATATTAATATACAATAGACTGGGACCCTGAGAGACTTTTATTTCATTCTTTTTCTTCATCTGTATTTTCTACCATGAATAAGAATGCCTCTATGAGTAGACAAAAGAAAAAGAAAGATATTGTTCTAAAATATTAACATATTAGCAGATATGTGGTCAGTCCTATAATTCATAATAACAAAATAAAAGTAAGATGAAAGCAATCTAAATTCTCATGATTAATAAAGTGTGACACTTAGCCGAAACAGGATAATTGATAGCTATTAAAAATTTATGTTTTCTATAAAATTTTAATGTGAAAATCAGGCTCCAAAATAGTACAGGGCTGGCGATGTAGCTCAGTGGTACAGAGCTTGCCTCGCAGGCCTGAGGCCCGGGTTCAATCCCCAGTACTGCCAAACACAAACACAAAGGCTAAGCTACACAGATAATGAGTATCTGAACACAAAAGAGCCCAAGGGAAGCCTTGTAGCAGTGGAATTGAAGGCATTGTATACTTTTAATTTTTTCTCAATTTTCTGTTTTATAATGTGCCTGTATTATTTGATAATCAAAATAAAACAGTAAAATGTGTTTAGAAGCAGGACCAAGGATCAGGCCGGGCAGCCACTTTCTTTTTAATGGGAGAGATTTTCTTTTACAGTTTCTCTCTCTCTCCACCATAAGTTCCAAGTTTGTGCATACAATTTGCATAGATGCAAACGTATTTGCATACAATTTGCATGTGATTTACTCAAAATCCTGTGTATTTGGCATTTTCATTTAACAGCCCCAGTGCTTCCTCCCTGATTTCTTTTCAAGTTGAGACACAATCCTGCTCACATCAGGGTAGGCAGGCGGCCTGGAAACTGGCTGACACGACTTCTCTTTCCCAGTACCCCCCCAGGCCCCAACTCAGACCCTGGTCCTGCACCCAGCGCCCACGGCTTCCTGTCCAGCCCTGGAGACAGGCTTCAGCAAGCCCAGGGCCAAACACCGGCCACCTGGCAGTGCACAACTAGGAAAGCGGAAGGCCACGCCAGACCCTCCCAGCCCTGGAGCAGGACCACCTGCTTTCTGGCTTGTCTGTTGTGGATCCACACCATGAGGCACAGGCCCGCCGCGCTGCAAGACTAGAGACCAAGAGACACCTGGGGTTTGCAGTGAAACTCAGCGGCTTTAAACCACGGGTACAAGGGGAGGCTCAGGTCCCATCCCACACCTCCTAAGTCAGAATCTCTGAGAGGGAGGCCCACACCTATTTCCTCACCTCCCTCTGTGATTCTGAGGCATGTGCAGCTGAGATCTTAAAATGAAAGGATTTGGGATCTGAGAGTATGGTGACAATTCATCTTACCCAGGAGTTCACTAAGGCCAAACGGGGAGGGGTACCGAAAACTTCTCATTAGAGTAAACTGGGGGGCATGCTCTGGTGGAGCGCTTGCAGAGCACGCCCTGGATCTATAACCAGCGCCACATAATGAACAAAAAGCAAAAAGAGAGAACTTTGATTCCTCACGAGATTGAGACCCACAGGGCCCCCTCTCCGGACCATCCTCACAGATGGTGACCGCTGAGCACCAGGCAGAGAGGCCGGCTAGCATTTGTGGCCACGCTGACCTCAACCACTGTTAGCTGCTGTTTGCCAAAAGCTTACGTTTGCAGTTATGCAAATCAACAATCACAGGATTCATCTCCACTGCAAAAGAACCTCCCAGAATCCTGGAACCTGAACTCCATAGACACAGAATCTTGAAATACTGAGCTTTTAAACTTCAAGAAACTAAAGGCTTGGGATAACAGGATGAGGTCGTGCAGTGAAGAGTCCTTCTCTTCTGTCCCCCCGCCCTGGCTGCCAGCAGCCCTGTCACTTGGGAACCTGTTCAGTGGGGGGAGCAGAGCCTGCTCCACAGCACACCCACCCCCCCCGCCAGCATGGTTGAAGGCTTCTCTCGGCTCTTCCCAGCCACAGAGCAAGCCCCAGCAGGGGTCTGTTTGTAAAGCACCGTGTCATCCTCTGCTGTCCCCCCCCACCACCCTTCCCATCCCTGTGGAGGAAGATCTGGTCCCTGGGTGCTGCTTAGAACCTCGTCTCCTCACACCTCCTTCGCCCGCCAGCCTCCCTCATCTTTCTTTTTCTGGGTGGGTCTTGCTGTCGCCTGGGCCAGCCTTGAACTCCTGGCCGGCCTCGTCTCCTCACACCTCCTCCTGCCTCAGCCTCCCGAGTAGCTGGGACAAGTGCTCCCCAGCGTCCTGGCTCTCCCTGCCTTCCTGTTCCCTGGGCTCTCCAGGAAAGTCCCACCTCAAAGCCTTTGCGCAGCCGATCCCGAGGTCTCAAATGCTCTTCTGACCTGTGTCCCCACAGCTCATGCCCTCACTTGTAGGTCTCTGCTAAATGTCACCTTGGCAGAGGGGACAGGTGTCCCTGACCAACCTGTTACAACAGGACACCTCTCCTGTCCTGCTTTATTTACTGTCACACATATAACATGTATCCCTCTGTCTCCCGTTACTGCCAGTCTCTCTGCCAAACAGGAGCTGCCACGGCAGAGCTTGGCTAGACCTCGAGCATCTCTGTGTCCCTAGAGCCTGGCCAAAGCAGTACACCTTCCCGGGATGCGGATGAGCGAGGGGATGCGGAGATTGAGATGGAAGCCCAGGCCAGGGGCACTTGCTTTTTACCTCTTGAGCTGGCCCAGCAGGATGAGGTTGGGGGCTGTGCCCGTGAGGGTGGCGGTGCCCCCGATGCTGGCCGAGTAGGGGATGGAGATGAGGAAGCCCTTCCAGATGTTCCTGCGATACTCCTCCTCCTTCTTGGAGTCAGCCGGCAGATCCAGCGGGGCCTCCACCTCGTCAGGGTGGCCTCTGTTTGAACACCCACAGAGAAGCCGCTCAGAACCCAGCCAGAGAAGCAGCTGTCGGGGTCGGGTCTGGGGGACTTTCTAGAGGCAAATTCAGCCCGGACATTGACCACCTTCGCTGCGGGAAGGTATCCTAAAGAAATGAGGCAGTGCCCCAGGTGTGGGTGCAGGAGCTCACTGAGGCATTGAATGTTATTTAAATCAAAAGCAAACTAAAAATCCACCAAAAGGGACCAGCCAAGCCAAGAGGCTCTCTTTCTGGATGGAGCAGCTATACGGATTTGGGGACAGGTGACTGAATGAATGTCCATTGACATAAGAGCTCACCATCACCCAGACTCAGCGAAAGGCAGGAGACAGTACAACTTAGGGTTTCTTTTAAAATATTCACGTTTTGTGAATAGGTGAGTGTTGAAAATGTAGAATAAAGTAGACAGAGTTGTTTTGGTCCCTTTCTAGAAGGAGGTGGGATTATGTATTGTTTTCCTCTTTGATTCTTTATTTGAATTTTCTGGGTTGTTTGTTCTTCTTGTACAGTGGAAGAGTTTCGAGAAGGAATGAAATGAAGAATTAATTATATCATTAAGAGATCATGATATTGGCATGAATTTATTAAAGTAAAAAGGTGTCTATTAAAGTAAAAAGGTGCCCACTACACTACATGGAAAGACTTGGAGGGTTACAAAACTGTGTGAATGACATTATAAATTTTTTATTTCTATTTATTTATTTATTTTCGGTACCGGGATTGAACCCAGGGGTGCTTAACCACTGAGCCACATCCCCAGCCCTTTATAATATTTTATTAGAGACAGGGTATCCCTGAATTGCTTAGGGCTTCGCTAAGTTGCTGAGGCTGGGTTTGAACTTGCGATCCTCCCACCTCAGCCTCCTGAGTCACTGGAATTACAGGTGTGGGCCACACGTGTTTTTTTGTTGTTGTTGTTTGTTTTCAAACATGCATTTACGTATAGAGAGAGATACCAAGAAATCATCCACGACGGTGTTCCCTTGACTCTTAATCTGTCTCTGGGAACGAGATGCTGGTCACACTTGTTTTGACCTATGCTCTCATAAAAGCATCTCTAAGTAGATAGACTAAGAACCCTCTGCTCTGTCTGTGGGGTGGTGGGTAGGCTCGTTAGCCTGACTGGTAATGACCTCTCAGTGTGTACCTATTGAAAGCCTCACATGGAACACCTTAAATCTAACACAGCTCCATTCATCAGTTATACCTCAATAAATCTGAAAAGAGGAGTTGAAGCAATTTTTAAACCTTACTTTTTAAGATTAAAATTTATTTTCAGAAACTTTCCCCAGAGGGCAACGGGGACCTGCCCCGGGGTCTGGGTACTGGGTTTCCAGTCTCACAGGAAGGCCAAGACCGGAAACAGCTGGAAACAGATGAGGCCTGACTTCTCAGGAGTGAGAGGCCTGGTCAGGAGCCATGGTCTGCTTCAGACCCGGGCCCCGATCAGCCTGAGACCAGGGACCAGGGGGCAGGTAGGCTACAGCGCACTGAGCGCAGCCCTGCTTTACGCAGATGGGGAAGCTGAGGGGTCTGCAGCCCTGGATATGGTCTTCCTGTTGGTGGGCACCAGGTCTCGTCCAACGTACCCAACATGTGCTCTGCATGGGCAGATGTCAAAATATACTCCCAGGTCACGTGGTCCTGAGTGGCTGGATCAGTCACAGAGGTCACGTCTTAAAGTTGGCTCAAAGGCCCTGGATGTGGTGCCGGGAAGGAGCCCAGGCCACGGGAGCCACTGATAGAGACCACGCCTCCTCGTTGCTCCCATCTTGGTCAAAGCCAAGGCTGTGACAGTGGCCTAGGGGGTCCCACACACCGTCTTTCCACCTGCACCTTCTTGTCACCCCAGCCACCTCTCTGCACCCACCCCCATCTGCTCACGCAGGCTCAGCCACGCCGGCCTCCCGTGGCTCTGGGAACCCCCAGGAGCTGGGCAGGTGCTGCCCCTCTGCTGGCAAGGCCCCCCACAGATGCTCACGACCTCACCTCCTGCGGGGCTCCCTTGGCGGGACCCTCCTGGCGAGCCTTCCCGGCCTTAACCTGCCCTTTCCTCCCCCTCTGGCTCCCCTTGCTTTGCCCCACAGTAAGGGCTTCACTCGCCCACCTGGCTCCCCCAGGGCTGGCGCCTTCCTCTGCTCCTTGCTGCTCCCCGCCAGCCCTGCGCCCTCCCTAAGCGCGTGTCCAGTGAATAAAGCCGCCCACCCAACCCGGCTCTGCCCAGACAGCCCTGCGCTGCCTGCTCTTCCGTGCGTATTGGATGAGGAAGATGACACTTTAATAACAGGTGCCCACCGTGTATACGTCAGACCCGGGCAACCTTTATCCACACTATCTCACCTAATCCCAAAACAACTCTCGGAGGTGGGCCCCAACATCACGTCCAGTTGGTAGGTGAGCACTAACTGAGGCTCAGAGAGGTCAAGCAACTTGTTCAAGTCACACAGTCAACAAGTAGCAGGGCTAGAATTCCACGTAGGTCTGTGCGACTCCACACCCTGGGGCCTTAACCATGCTGCTTTAATACAAAGGACACTGCAGAACAAACGTGACAATGATGTGAAGATGTCACATAGGGTGAAGGACGGCCATCAGATCACAGAATATGTTTGTCCTTAGAGCCTCTTAGCCTGGCCTCCCCTCCTTGACGACCATGTGGCCAGCTCTTCTGCTCCCTGGGTCCCTCCTGTAAGAGGAAAGCCCCCAGCCCCCAACCCCCAGCCCCTCGGGGATTCCTGTGCCTCTGTCCTCTCCATGGTGGCTTCGTTTAAAGGAGGCCATTGAGGCCATGTCCAAGCCACGGGGAAGAATGGTGGAAACTCGGGAGCTGGGTTGTCCGGAAGGCCTCAGGGCTGGCCAGGGGAAGGCCGAAGCAGATCCTTGAACCAAGCATTTCTCCCCCAGAATTTCCCCAGGAACTTACTCTTCGGTGCTGGCCAGAAAGCGCATCTCCGTGGGCACTGTGGGCAGGCCGCTCCTCCGCACGGCAGCTGGGGGGAAAGAAGGGCGACGTAAGTCGAAGCAGCAGAGGGGACAGGGGCACTGGCTCTTAGGTGGCCAGTGGAGCGGCCTCTTCCTGGCCAAGGACCCTGTGCTATTCATTTAAAGAAAACAGGTGAGGGAGGAAGGCAAGGAGGGGGCAGGGGAGACCAGGGACTCACCCCCTCCTGTCCTACCATCCAATCTGGAGATGGTCCCGGGCCTGTGGGCAGGAAGTCAGCTGCAAGGCCACCTGGCCACCCATAACCCAGGCCCAGGCTCACCCGAGCAGCCATTGCCGAAGGGCTATTTGAGAATGACCAGCTGTAAGGCGTAATGGATTCAGCGCCCAAGAGGGATGACAGGGTTTTTGCAAGCATCTCTGGCCTGGCCAGGGAGAAGGGACTGCGGGGGCCCAAACTGGGAGCTGGGAACCCAGGCAGGGCCTATCCCCTTCTCCAGGTCACGCGGTGGGCGTTGGACTGGGCTGGTGGCCATAGAGATGCCGAGAGTAGATAAGCCGGGCAGGTGTTTCTGTTCCTCTGAGACTTGAACTCAGGACCACCTGGAGCTCAGGGCAGGAACTCAGTCACACGAAGCCTCGCCCATCGATCCACGGAGAAATCTTTATGGAGTAAGTGTCTCTCGTGTGTCGGGCACTGAGTGTCAAGGCACGGAAATCCGTGTCCTGCGGTTCTTACCCTCAGTGGGGGAGACAGACCACAGACACGTAAATATACGTGGTATGTCAGACGAGGAGTGTCGCGGAGAACAGGGCAGGGAGGGACCACTGCTCTGGGGTGAGACATTTTTTCAAGAGTCTGACTGAGAAGAAATTCCCACGGAGAGGAGGGTCTGCCCAAGAAGGAAAATCTGTCATCTGAGACCTGAAGGAGGGGAGTGGGGAGCCCCGCAAATGCCCGGGGCCATGAGGAGTTGGTGCAAAGGCCCCGAGAGAGGAGAGCCCGTGTGTCAGGAAGCCGGAGACCAGGGGCTGGTGGAGCCTGGCGGGGAGGAGGCAGAGGCGGGGTGGCAGGAAAAGGGCTGCCGCGCAGGGTCTCGGAGCTCACGTAAGGAGTTCGGCTTCTCCTCCGAGCCACACGGGAGCCAGGGTAGAGCCTGAGCAGAGGAGGGCCGCTCAGGATCTGACTTCCTTCTGAAGTCCCCTCTGCTTAGCGACCACACTCCCCAGGAGCTTGGACAGTGTTTTGGAGAAGAGAAAAAACCGAAAGGATTTAAGTCCTGCAGTTGGAGCCACCACCCAGGACCCTGGGAGCTGGGTGTGGGGCTGCTGGTGCAACTGGGGCCTGGTTCCGTCACTTACTATGTGGCCTCAGGTCCGTGGTTCAACCAGGGCCAATTCTGCCCCCAAAGGACACTGAACAATGACTAGGGACGTTTTTTGTCACAGGGATTTGGCAGGGATGCTGCTGCACATATTAGAGACCATGAATGCTACTAACCGCCCCCCACAGCAAGCCAGGCCCCCAACAAAGAGCCCTGTCACCCCAAATGTGATAGTGCTGAAGTCGAGAAGCCCTGGTCCAGATACATCCTTAATTTCCCGTTACTCCGTTCGTGAGTCATAAATGGAGTTACCATCTCCATACAACTGTCAAGGGGTTAAGGAATGAACCCAAGGAATTCAGGGACAGGCCTGGGGTCAGCTCAGTGGTAGAGCACGTGCCCAGCTTGCATGAGGCCCTGGGTTCCACCCCCAGCATTTTAAAATAAAATAAAAAGATAAGGCAGAGACCAGCAAGCTTCTTCTACGAAGCCAGATAGTAAATATTTTAGGCTTTGGGGCCTTGTGATCTCTGCTGTAAATAATCAGCTCTGCTGGGAGAGCACGCAAGTTACAGTTTATGAATAGCTGGGCGCTGGGACTTGAATTTCACATAATCTCTGCATGTCACAAGACGTTTTTCTTCTTTCAATTTATTTCAAAAGAATATAAAACTATTCTTGATTCATAAGTTGCACAAAAAACCGATGGTGGTCTGGATGTGGAGGGCCAGGGCGTGCCAGCAGGAGCCGGTGGGCGAGGGTGCTGAGCGGGACACAGAACAGGGTGCTGGATGCTGGGGCCAGGCCACGTGGTCCTCCTGCGGGACCTCCAGCTAACAGAGCAAGACCACTTCCTGGCCTTGTCTAAGTGCAAGGTCACTGTGCTGCCCAAGAACCCAGCACCCGCTCCTTGCTAATGAGCGACCCTCTTTCCTGACCCAGGTGTGGATGCGCCCTGGCTGCTGGCCTCACCCATCGGGGACCGGCCGGGCTTCCACAGGCCCTCCTCCAGATGACCTGAGGGGCGGCCCAGTCCCCAGCAGGTTCTTGTGACCCCTCTGATGAAGACGCTTGTGGCCTGGGGTGCAGGCTCTCACCCCTGCTGTGGTGGATAGTCAACTGATTTAAGTAGACATTCCCGGGGGACTTTGGCTGAAGGACATTGATACTCTCAAAGAAAGTCCAGCAAAATGTTTGATTTTTCCTCTTTATATGGGATTTCCTTCAGGAAATCAGTCACGTACTTACCACGTGGAGGAGGAGGAAGGGTCTAGACCCCAGCCTTGGCTCTCTCCCTGGCTTGCTCACCCAGTGGCTTGGGGAAGTCATCGTCCCCAACCCCGACCCCCAAGCTGGGTGGTTCCTATTGGTACTAGGAGGGAACAGGGTTTTATGGCAGAAGCTGGGGTCATATTTGCTGTGCCTGGGGTGGGTGCTGTGACCACCAGAGAGGTCTGAAGGCTGAAGTCAGCCGGCTCACCCTGAGTGGCGGGGACCAGGACCTCAGGGCTCAGGTGAGAGTAACACACATGCACACCTGAGGCTTGAGCCCTGAGCCCAGGGCACTAAAGCAGAAGGTGGAGCCGTCCACAGCACATGGTGGGTGAGGAGAGTCGCTCCCCAGGGGATAGCTAGACAGGAGGACTCGGTGACTGGGGTCCCCACCTCCAGCGCCCTCTGCACCACTCCCCGTGGGCTGGGCCGCTGCTGCCACACCCCTCCGACCTCCCCGAGCTCCACACAGCTGGCCCTGGCTGGCCCTGAGGAGTCCCCAGGGCGGGGGTCCCTATGGGGGGCTCTGGGGTGGGGCCTGGGCCTCAGTATCTTCAGCAAGTTCTGCGGGCACCCCTTTTGTGCAGCCAGGGTTGAGGGCAACTTGTGGAAGTTACTGGTGGAAAAATGAGGCTCCCGCGGCTGCCCGGCCCTGGTGGGGGCTCCACATGCTCCTCCCTGGAGGCCGCTGGAGGCCAGACAGGAGTTGGAGCCCAGCCGGGGTCGGGGTTCGCCGCACACACCCCGGTGGAGGGGACCGGCGATGGGCGGGGAGTCCCGTTTCTTATGAGTTAGGTGACATCAGTCCCCGGGCCTACTCTTCTAAGGACGGTGCCGATGAAGCCAAGGGACATGGAGTTGGAAGCCGGGGCAGCAAGGCGAGAGCTTAACGATTCACCAGAGGCCTCCCCTGGGCTTCCTGTGGCCGCGGGGGCCGAGAGGCCACACGAGAGCCGGCTGCTGGGGCAAAGTCTCCGGAGGGACTCCTCTGGGTGCAGAAGTCGAGGTCAGCCCGGAGCTCGGCGCTTACGTAAGGGTTAGTCAACACCGTGACCCTTGAGTTCGAGGGGCCGAGAAGGCTCACTGGCGGTGGAGGACTGAGCCCAGCAGCCCTGGGCGCGGGCAGGGTTGGCCACCTTTCCCCTCCACCCGGGAAACCGAGGCCCAGACGGGCGGGCAAAGCTGGGCGGGGTGGCGCTGGCCTGTAACCCCAGCAGCTCGGGAAGCTGAGACAGAAGGGGACTTCAGAAGCCCCCACGTTAGGCAGGTGCCATCCATGAATTCATCAGCACTCCTGACGCCCCAGGAGGCCACTTACCACCCCTAGTGCATGTCGAGGGGCGGAGGCTTAGAGCTGGTTAATAACACGGCCAGAGGGCACTCTGGGTGAGCAAGTGGGCAGGGCAAAGGCTGTCACAGCGGTGACAGACAACACAGGCCCTCAGGGAGCAGGGAGCGTGGAGTCCGTGGGGAGGCCCCAAGGAGCCAGCGAATAGCCCTCTCCACCCACCACAGGGCGGGTCTTCCCACTGCTCCTCCCACTGCTGGAAGCTCCTCCCACTGCTGGAAGCTCCTCCCACTGCTGGGAATCCTAGAGAGATTTTTCCGCAGCGGCCGCATATGAGCCACTTCCTATGTGCCTGGCTGTCGTTTCTCACGTGTCACTCATCATAAGACAAAATGGGGATATTTTGTCTTTATAGACAAGAAGAGGCTCAGGAGGTGGGTTGGCTTAATGAGGGAAGAGGAGGGCAATGTTTAACGCCACCGGAAAGATGTCTCTGTGACAGATGGTGCATCTCGGACATTCCTGAAGGAAAGTCATGGGTGGCAGCATGCCTGGGTGGCCTTCTTTGGGCAGAGAAAAGGAGGAAAAGGTTCAGATTTGAAAGCCAGGTAGAGGTGGGTGCAGGGGTACACACCTATAATCCCAGTTACTTGGGAGGCCAAGGCAGGAGGATCGCAAGTTCAAGGCTAGCCTCAGTAACTTAGTGAGACCCTGTCTCAAAATTAAAAAATCAAATTAAGACCTGGGAATAAAACTCAGTGGTAGAGCAGTTCCCTGGCACACACAGGCCCCTTACTGGACCCTGAGCAAATCACTGACTTGAGCTTCATTTGCTCCTCTGTAAGATGGGGTGAAAACAGTGCAGCCCACCCCCAAAGCTGGAGGATGAAACGGGAGCACCCCTGTGAAAGGGTGTTGAAGCCACCACTCAGGTGACAGTGCAGAGCACAGGACGGTTCAGGAACTGGAGAGAGGGGGCAGGTCTACCCTCAAAGGCTGAGGACCTCTGGGGTCTTGTCCAGTGAGCCCCATCCTACCCCAGCTTCCCCTGGGCTCCCCTCTGGGCCAGGCCCTACGGCACAGAGCTCATAAACACAGACTAGAGCTCAGCAACTCATTTATGGTGTTACTTTGGGTGAATCATTTTGCGCCTGTGAACCTCAGTCTCTTCATCTGTAAATGGAGGTCATCTACCTCATAGTGCAGTTAGGATTAAACAAGTCGATGGGTTCAAACATTGAGCATGGCATCTGCCATAGAGTGGGCCCTCAGAAAAGGGTGGTTGATATTAGCATTGTGTGGCTGCTATCGATGGCCCTTGTGACCTTGCAGCCTGGAAGAGACGCCCTGCCCCTCTCCTGGTCCATCAGCACGGACTCCACTCCCTCCAGCTCTGGCCTTACTGCCAGCCACCTGGTCAAGGCACAGAACTGGATGGAAGGGACATCTCTCTTTGAGCTGGAATCAGCCTTGTCCTTGCCCCAGAGACTGATCATTAACCAGTCCCTGCTCTCTATCCTGCGGCTGCTGAGGGGCCCCCAGCCTCCCAGGGCCCCAGCCTCCTGACATCCTGCAGTGCGAGGGAGAAGACCCCGGCTCCTGTTGCAAGGTCACCATTGTGTGTGACCCTGGGAGAACCCCCTCCCGCCCGGGGTCTCAGACTCTGCGTGTTTGTAAGGAAGGACCTGGTATTCAAACCTCGTGTGTTCATTCTGGAAAAAGAGACTCCTGTGGGAGGCGGAGTAGGGGAGAGAAGGAGCAGCCTGTCCCCACAGTTGGAAACGCTGCCTGGGAGGCCACTGCAGCTCTTCTTATTTCTTCAGCTCCCAGGAGATCAACGCCAGCTCCCTCTCATTCAGACCCCAGGCCTTAGGAAGGACCTGGCATTAAGTAAGTGCTCAATAAACACAGTTACTGTTCCTAGGAAGGGCAGCCTAAGATAAAGAGGGCTCAGCCGGGGTTGAAAGGGGACAAGGTGCAGAGACCTGGGGAGACAGTTTAAAAACCAATAGAGCCAACAATGCAGGGCAGGGGGCAGCCGCACACGGTTTGCAGGTAGAATCCGGCCATGACCTGTTTCTGTACCACCTGCCAATGGAGACTGGAGTTCACATTTTTAAGTGGTTGAAAAGATCAGTAGAAGAATAACCGTTCAGGATGTGACAGTATATGAGATTTTAACTCATTAATAAAATTGTGTTAGCGCCCAGCCACGCCCACTGGCACTCTGCCACTCACTTCAAAGGCAGAATTGAGTAATCGCGACAGAGGGGCCGGCGGAGCCTAAAATATTTACTATCTGGTTATTTACAGAAAAAGTCTGCCAGCCCCAGCTTCTCTCCCCTCCCATGGAGAAGACTTTGCCCTCGAGGAGACCCGGGGTCGCTGCTTGACCAGCGACGACATATGAATGAACCATCTCACTTCTCCAACCCCGTCTGTACAGGCTGATGATCATTCTGAGCTCTCAGGGCCGTTGTGGGAACAGAATACACAGGAGCCACTGTGCACAGAGATACCAGCAAGTGACATGGCTCAGATGCCACACGGGCCAGCATTTAGTGGGGCCAGCATTTAACTTTGATCAGATCCGTATTGACTGGAACACATACTGGAAAAGAATGTGACCAGCACCTAGAACCAACAGAGGCGTGGAGGATGCGGTCGGTCGTGAGTCATGAAAACGACCCAAATCTGCTGGGACCCATCTGCCGTCTCTCTCTCAAGAGGTGGCTTCTACCTCTAGGTCCCAGGTGGCGTCTCTCATAGTTTCATGGACCCAGGGGGAAGCAGCGAGCAGGAAGGCAGAAGCTGACATCATTCCCACTTATGTACCTGAGGCCAGATTCAGCCTCCTGACCACATCCGGCCGCAAGGGAACCCGGGAAATCCAGCCTTTTCTCTGCAAAGTCCCGAGCCCACGGGGTCCACTGCCAGGAGAGCTCCAGAGAAACTGGTGTGGGACGAACAGCGATCTGTACCCACACACGGATCAACTAAAGCTTCTTTTAAGAAATAGGACATTTTAGAGTTGGGGTGCAGCTCAGTGGCTGGAGAGCATGCCTCCCACACCCAGGGCCCTGGTTCAGTCCCCAGCACCACAAAAGAAAAAGAAAAAAGAAAGAAATGAGACATTTTAAAGTGGACGTGATGTGACAGCCGTGCGCAGCCCTGGGAGAAAGGCCCAGGGACTCGGGTTGCCGAAGAAGAGCGCACGTCCCTGTGCCCTGGACTGACCTGGACGGCCTTTCTCCTGCTCCTGGGTACCTGAGGGAAATGCACCTCTGCTTCTGCAGTGGCTTGAAGACGTCATTCTCTGAGTTGTAGCCACAGGATTCCCTCTGGCTCGGCTGATTCCCTCTGGTGGCACCAGTGGCTCTGGAGCACAGTGCCAGGCCTGAGTCAGGCTCCATCATCTGCCCACTGTGTGATCTGGGGAGGCTGCTTGACCTCTCTGGGCCCACAGAGTGGTCTAAAGCATGGTAGCCGCTGTGGGGTTTTGCAGTCGGTTTGTTTTTGCTAAGAGCACAATTTCAGAGGGTGGGGGTCACAGGGCCAGGTCACGGCACAGTGCCACTGTTGGCTGCCCAGGTCCCTCTTCGGTTTCATTTTTTTTTAAGTTTCTACTCTCGCCGTTCCCCACTTGGACCCTCCCGTAGCAGCTTCCCCACAGGCTAAGAGGCAGCTGTTGCCTCCTGTCCTCTCCTTCCTTCCCTTGTCTCCTTCCTTCCTTCCCTTTCTTTCTTTCCTTTCCTTTTCTTTCTCTCCAGGAATTAAACCCAGGGCCCTTCACCTCTGAGCCACACCCCTAGCACTTTCATTTTTTATTTGGAGACAGGGTCTCTCTCACTTAGGCCTTGCCAACTTGCTGAGGCTGGCCTCCAACTCAGGACCTCCTGCCTCAGCCTCGCAGGTCGTCGGGACCAGAGGTGTGCACCACGGTGCCCAGTTTACACTCCTTATGTTCTTACAAAACGCCGTGTCATCCACATGTGCACATGTTTAATTCACATGTTGTCCTTGGGGCCTGTACCTCATTCTGGTTTTTCCACAATCAAAACTGTTTTAAGAGATCCGTTTCTGTAACTGTTGGGTTCGCTGGTTCTTGTCTTAAAAGCGGTGCTGTGCTTGGTGTGTGTCATCAACAGAGCCCGCGTGACCGCCAACTCCTCACCCCAGGAAGAACGCACAGGCACTGGGGCTTCATCCCCCAGGAGCAGAGCTGCTCCCCCAGGGCAGAGGCACATTTGGCTTCCGCACACTCCTGAAGAGCATGATGTGTAGCTTTTCTCCTTCCTTCCTCCCTTCCTTCCTTCCTTCCTGAAAGGCCGGCCCAGACCACACTCTTTCTAGCAGTGCACCAGCGTTCCCACGGCCACGTGGCTGCCAACACTGGACATCATCCAGCTTTCTTATTTCTACACGTCTTATTGATTCAGATCTCATTGCTTCAGTTGGCATTTCTCTGAGAATTAGGTTGAACATCTGTTCAATGCTTTCAAGCAAAGTTTCATTATAGGATCCAGTTCAAAGGGTTATGTGGAGAGTTAAAGGAACCAATACAAATGCTCAATAAATGCAAAAATTGGAAAACCAAAGTCCCACAGTTGGACTTGTCTAATTCTCGATCATTACTAATAAACCTTTGACGCCTAGAAGGTGCTCTGCAAGTGCACATTCCCTTGGCTTCTCCCGGTTTCCTTTGGTTGTCCCTGCTCCCCTCCCTTCACGTGGTAGAGCGGCCGCAGTGCCCTTGCACAGCCTCACCTGTGTTTTCATCACCTTCCCAACTGAGCTCCTTCTGAGCCTCCTTCTGGCCAAAGAGACTCTTCAGGATGGCGTTGGCAATGGGCAGCATCATGGCCGTGGAGGCAGTGTTGCTGAGCCACATGGACAGGAACGAGGTGGTCACCATCATCCCCAGAATGAGCCTGGGGACAGAGGGAGATAGAGTCAGAGCCTGAACCCAGGGTCCACGAGGTCCTCTGGGCCCAGGTTCCCTCCCTGAGGAATCCAAGCCATTAGTTTCACAGATGCAGAGAAGCAAGTCAGTGGCCAACGGGACCAACAAGCTGGGCTTGCTGGGATCTCAAGAGCCCTGGCCACTGTGTGAGTGAACGGCCACAGGCTCCCAGGGAAAGGGAATCCAGAGCCATTTCAACCAAATCCTCAGTGTCACCCATTTCAGGATAAAGTTGCCAGGACACCAAGGCTCCTGCCATCTTGCCGTACGACCTTCCCAGTCTCCCTCCGGCCCCCACTCCCACCAGCACCCAGCGTGCCTGACTCCTCGGCTCCTGGTCTTTGCTTGGTCTGTTCCCACAACAGAATCTAAGTCTCAGGGTGTTGTGGGTTTTTTTTTTTTTTTTCATATATTAGTTTCTTAATCCACCTGGAATTCATTCAGATGGTTGTATGAAGTCAGGAGTCAGCAGAGTTTCTTTCATAGATCAGACCAATGATCTCAGCTCCCACCATTTACTGACCCTCCCCCCGTCCCTGCTAGTTCCAGTGCCCTCTGGGTCAGTTCTTCTGTGTCTAGATGGTTCTAAGCCAGAGCCGCGCTGTGCTCGTGGCTGCAGCTTCACCTCCACACCACCCCGCGCCCCTGGATAGCAAACCCCGCTGGCTGCTGGGCTCAGTTCTCGATGGAGACTGTCCCACAGGATGCACAGCCTCCCCAGGGGACACCACTACACGGTCAGGCAGATGTCTCGGCAGAGTGGATGCTGGAACCTAGTGGTCATCCACAGCGTCTCCTCCCCTCCCCCCACAGATTGTGTCGCTCAAAGAGCTCTCAGGTCTCTCCCTTCTGTCCTTCTCCACTGCCACCCTCTAGTTCAAGCCGTCATCATCCCTTGTCACACCCAGAACAGCCTCCCAGCCAGGCTGCACCTGGCTTCTCACCTGCAGCCCACCACATGTGGCCAAGAGGAGGCTTAAAAATGTAAATTTGCCAAGTCACTCCCCGGCTCAGGACCCTTTAGGTCACTCCCCGGCTCAGGACCCTTTACAGCAGGGGGTTGTGGATACCATTCAAGGCTGGATCAGGGAAATACCTGGCATCTTCATGTTGCTAACTTCTGGTCAGAAGTGAGTCTTTTCCTCAGGGCCTGAGACTTTATCACCAAAAAAGCTCACAGGTATTTTATAGTACATTATAACAGCTGCAGAACCCTGGCTTAGCGATGATGCTCAAAACGGTTTTATCACTAGCTCTTGCCGTGCGC
This sequence comes from Marmota marmota marmota, assembly GCF_001458135.2. Taxonomy (NCBI): domain Eukaryota; kingdom Metazoa; phylum Chordata; class Mammalia; order Rodentia; family Sciuridae; genus Marmota; species Marmota marmota. The sequence continues at coordinate 5,054,209 of NW_026000026.1, forward strand.
TGGGTTCATAAAGGGGCTGTTACGGCAAAATGTGTTTTAAAAATACTGTTTGAGTAACTGCATTTTGCTCCATTTGGGGTTGTGGTTGTTGTTTTAAATCCTGAAAACTGGATTGCTTCATGCAATTTTAAACATCATTCTGAGAAAAAATCTTAAGATTCACCAAATTGCCAAAGGGGTTCATGGGAAAAAAACAATAGACTTGTGCACACACACCCCTTAGCTAAAGGCCACCCACCCCTGGGAGAACGGGGTCCACATCCAGAGGGCTCGAGGCTTTGCAGGGTTGGGTCCAGCCTCCGCCTCTCCTGGGCCATCTTCCCACCCACTTTGCGTCCCCAATGGCTCCACCCCATCACCCGGGCTGCTAAGCGGTGAGCAAGCCTGAGAGGGCAGGGCTCAGGGACAGCCCGCAACAACCTTCTAGTGCCCACAGGGACTCTGTGAATCAAGGTCCATCGCCATTTCCAGGCAGCGAGTGGCAAAGTCACATCCCGGGCTGGCCCTGTGGCCTGGCCTTACCTGGCCGGCTGGACTCCCACGAGCATCAGGACCTTGAGGGCGATCCTCCGGTGCAGGTTCCACTCCTCGATGGCGGTGGCCATGATGAGACCGCTGAGGAAGAGGAAGTTGGTGTCGAGGAAGTACTGGGGGCAGACCTTGCTGGAGGGCAGGATGCCCAGGAAGGGGAAGAGGACGATGGGCAGCAGCGCTGTCACCGACAGGGGCAGGGCCTCGGTGCACCAGTAGACGGCCATGAGCAGGATGACGAACAGGCAGCGGCCCTCCTGCAGGGGACATGCACAGCTGGGGGCGCGCCCGGTGCAGAGGCAGGCGGACGGGCCCACCGGGCTCATTCCCAGGGAAGCGGTGCCCTTGGCTTTGACCTTGAGCTAGGGGCATCACCTTTCTGATCCTCATTTTTCTTGGTACAAAATAGAGAAGCTATTTCTGCCTACTTCACAAGACTGAAAGAAAACTAACCAAAATACTCACTGTCTTAGAGGTAAACCCCTAGGTGAGGATGAGAATGGAAATACTTGATTTAATAGGGGACCCCAGAAAGTTCTGGAAGGGTGTGGGCAGGTGACACAGAGAAGGGGCCAATACAAGGTGAGTTTACGAGAAGTTTCCACTGTGGGCAGTTGGAGCCACAGTCCTGGTGGGGAGCCTGGGACGCAGTGCAGGGCACACCCGGGAGCTGTTCTCCCTGGAGTCGAGGCCCTGGCCTGGACCTGCTGAGGCCTGGCCATCGCTGGTTGAGGATGGCTCCTGGGAGCACTTCCGGCCTCCCCCTGTGCAGGCTGAGCTCTGCCTACAGCCAGAGAAACACTCCTGCAGCCACAGGAAGAAGGATCAGCATGTGTGGGCCCGGGGACCGCCCTGGGGTAGAGGCCACACAGTAAGGACAGCCGCAGCTGGGCAGGTGCAGCAGCCAGCACGGCACACACTCAATGCACAAAGACGGTGACCATCACACTCATCCTGTCCTGTGCACCACCTGACCTATCAACTGGTGTCCCGGTTTGGAAATGAGGCATCCTCAGCCAGGATTGCGACCTCGAATGCTCACAGGAGCCTGACGTGCCACCGTGGAGCTCTGGGGCTCCCTCGCACAATCTCGCACCGTTCACTTTGCCAAGAAGATATTTTGCTTTTCTTTGGGGTCTGTCACGAGACGCCAGACTGCCAGGTGACAGTGCACTCCTGCCCCTGACATTGGCAGTCTGGGGCCCAGCCACCTGCAGCTCATCAGCTTCTGCAGCTCAAGGAGACACACGTGCAGGCAAACCATTCGCCCCAGAGAGATGGGCCCCAGGTAGCCCAGCACCGTGAGCATGGGGCAGAAGAAAGCCATCGGAGGGACTGGGTGGGGACCGAGGAGGGCGCTGTCTTGGTACCAACTTGCTATGGCTGAGTCCCCCCAGCCCCCCAATTCATATGTTGAAACCTAACCCCACTGTGGCGGGACCCTCATGAATGCAATTGTAAAAGAGGCCTGAGGGCCTTCTGCCTTGTCCGGGCCCAGCAACAGGTGCCATCTCTGAAGCAGAGAGAAAGCCCCCCTGAGACACTAAATCTGTCAGTGCCTCCGTCTTGGACCTGGCTGGGCTGTTTTAACAGGCTCCAGAACTGTGAGCAATACATTCCTGTTGTTTACCCATGACCCAGTGGACGGCACTTTTTGTTACAGCAGCTCAAATGGAATAAGACGCTCCTCCATCTCCCTGGACCCTCACCGTTCACAACAGGTGACTCCGTCAGCTTCCTCTGGCTAAGTTGCAAGCTTGGTCAAGATTTCCAGGGACAAAAGACTCCCAGGAACCGCTCCAACCAGGAAGTTTGGTGGCTGTCCAGGTGGGATGGCTGAGGCATGGTGATGCCACCCCCCACCCCGGGTCCTGGTAAGATGGAGGCGCTGTTGTCCTGGAGTAACGTTTTCATCCATTCCCCTGCGATACCTCCACGGTCTTCACGTTTCATGTCTTCACGTTTCACGTTCCCACCACCAGAAACATTCCTTGGAGCCAAGTCCTCGTTGCAGGGTCCCTCTGGAGGACAATCAACGACAAGCTCCTGGAGACAGTGACATCTTTCTGAGCTAGGATTTGGGAGATCTTTGGTGTGGGGGAGGAGGGGCTGTCTTCTTGCCTGTGCGGAAGCTTTTTGTATTTGAATCAAAAAGAAGGGCCTCATCCGAGCCAAACCCAGCTAGTGGGGTGCACCTTGCTGAAGAACACCCACTTGTTACGTCAAGTGAGTCGGTCAACGGAAAGGTGTATTTCCTGAGGCTCAGAAGTAAAAGGGGGTGCCACTCCATACCTAGTAAGGAACATGGGTGTGTTCCACGTGGAGAGGACCCTGGGAGGGTGAGCTGCTGGGAGCAGAGCAGGGGCCTGAGGGGGCGTCCACGTCAGTCACACTGGTGTACCACCGAAGGCCACCAAAACGGGTTCCAAGCCAGGGAAGTTCTCAACAGCCTTTCTCCCTACCGATCCCCTAAAATTCCCAGAGCATCCGAAGCACTACCAAATCACATGCACACATTTACTTGTCCCCGTGAACCCAAAGCTTCTGACATCCATTTGCCCATGGATCAAAATATCCCTTAAAACCCTGCATGACTGGAAATGCTGCCAGATCGCAAGCCGCGACGATTCCGGTGTTCAGTGTCACTGGCCTCCTCTGTGTCCCCGCCTAGAATGCAAGTGCCGTGAGAAGAGGGTCCTTGTTTGTTGTGTCTCATTCTCTTCTGTGTCCCCAGCACCTGGCCGGGTAGGGGCTGAGTCAGTGCAGAGTGAGTGAACTGAGAGAGGGGTCCCCAATACTCTTTGCTGGGCCCTGTCCTGGAGCTTCGGGGGCAGAGGAGGAAGAGAACCTCTGCCCTCAGTGGGCAGCCGGGCAGGTGGCACATGCCTGTCACCCCAGGCCTCGGGAGGCTGAGGCAGGAGGATCGTGAGTTCAAAAGCAGCCTCAGCAACTCAGTGAGACCCTGATTCTAAACAAACAAACAAACAAAAAACAGGCTGGGGATGTGGCTCAGTGGATAAGCACCCCTGGGCTCAATCCCCGGAACCAAAATAAATTTTAAAAAATCAAGTGCTTTAGGGGCAAGGGGCTAAAGACTCTTAAGAGCAGCACCAAGGCACGTGACCCAAAGGAGACGTGGCTCGAAGTCCATTAGGGACAACTAGCGGGAGTCATTAACTTAGCTGAGAGGCCAAAGGGGTTAGCAGGGGCGACTTCTCTCGGGAGAAACTGCCTCAACTAAACATTAGCAAACGAAAGCTTGGGCAGCGTCCGAAGGTCAGACCCTCCACTGTCCCACAAGCGTCTGGTCATTTACTTTGGGTATTGTACTCGCAACCTGAGGGCAAAGTTGTGCAGCAGTAGAGGAACGTTGCAAATTCGTTCCTCTAACTTGAAAGGAATTTGTGTGTGTGTGTGTGTGTGTGTGTGTGAGGGGGGGGGGGAATCATGTCCAGCACCCAAGTTAAACATCTCAGGCCTTAAGATAGCTTCTCTGCTGGTGACACTCTGAGGTCAGCACTTAACAGGGGACTAGAATGAAGAAGGGCCCAACCCTGGACCTTACAGCATCCAGAGAATAAGAAAGGACAGTTTAAACAACGTACACCAACAACTCTGACGACCTAAAGGAAACCACCTACTTGAAAATTGTTACCCAATTATCGGAAAAATAAACCGAATAGCTGAACAGTCCAATTTCTTTCAGAGAAATCCAATCCGTATAAACTCCCTCACATACAAGCCTTCAGGCCCTGTTGGCTTCAGAAGTAATTCTACCAAACAACGGAGGAATGGATGAACCATTGTGTACAAGCTCAGGGGACAGAGAGAGAGGGACCCTTCCCATTGCGTTTTCTGAGCTCAGGATAACGCTGGTTTCCTGATAAGGGCATCAAAAGAAAAGAAAATGGCCTGGAATTGCAGGGAGCAGTGGTGTGCAGTCCCCTGGGCATCTTTAACTCCATGACACTCGGCTCAGAGTTTCCTTTTCTGTCTTGACTCACGTCACAATGTGCGGGAGTGACTGCAGCAATCATGGCAGCGGGGGAGTGCTGAGGCTCCAAGCCAGGGCCTCGTGCAAGCTACGCGAGTGAGCGCTCTACCATCAGCCACACCCCGCCCTCCACTGATTTTTCAAGTACTTTCTCACTTCCCGTTATTCACCCAGTTCAGGGCTCTCTGATGTGTCAACTCACTTAACGCCCACACAACCTTAACTGGGAGGCGCTATTACTTCCTCCCTCTTTTCAGGGGGAATCATAAAAAGACATCCATTCAGGTCATGCACATAAACTGATACAGATAATTCTGTTCCTGGGGCTGGGAATATAGCTCAGTTGGTAGAGTGCTTGTCCTGCATGCACAAGGGCCTGGGTTCAATCCCCAGCACCACCAAAAAAAAAAAAAACCAGATAATTAAAAACTGAATTCAGTTCCTGGCATTGTGCTGTCTGTAGTTCACAAACTACATCCTTTAACAGGAGTCCTAACTTTTAAATTCGTCTCTCTTAAACATCTAAGGGATTGGACAGTACTATTCGTCGGGCACTTTTACAAACGTATGAACTCATTCTGTTCTCACCCCCCTGAGGGCAGGGGTCACTATGTCCATTCTCCTGACAGGACAACTGAGGCAGAGAAGTTGCTCTCACGGTGGGTGCAGGAGGGAGAGGTGAAACCCAAGGCCTGGGAGACAGGCGGGCCCTCCTCCCTCTCCCCAGCACCCAGCCCAGAGAGGCGAAGGGGAGAGGTCCCTTCAGGTCCAGTCCCACGTGTTGGTCACCCCCGGAGCTGGCCATTCTGATTTCCGAATTGAGACCGTTTGTGGATCAAGCAATTGGGATTTTAATCATCATCTCCCAAGAGTGATGGAACGAGTCTCATATCCAGGGATGTTTGGTACAAGTAATAGGAAAAGAACTTCCCCAGAGGACAGAGTCCCCCCAGCAGCCGGGCCAGGAGTCAGCCCTGAGCTCCAGCCCACCGGCAGCACGACGCCCGGGGCGAGGGCGAGTTCGGGGGTTCTGACCCACTCCCAGCCCCACAGCCACCGCCCCACCCCACACCGTCCCTGGGCCCCTCTCAGGTCACCCCACCCACCGCTGTGCCAAGCCCCAGTGCCCGAAGCAGGCTGTGCTTTCACCCGTCGGCTGGGTTCCGCCTGTTCCCGGACCTCGGCATCCGGGACCCACTCGGGACCCACTTTTGCGTCTGGCCGTTCATTCGCTGTAATATCGCGATTCGCCCAATAGTGTCACTTATCGGCTCCGGGTTTATTTTTGGCTGTTGAGAGCTGTTCCTTCTCTGAACACAGGCAACTCGCTCTACAGCCTCCGCTGATGGACATTTGGGTCATTTCTTATTGGGGGACAGCATGATCATAACTGGTAAGGACACGTGAGCACATCTGCTTTGGGGGTGATGGCCGGCGAGGGCTCTGTGCAGCGTGACCCTTTCGCACATTGTGAACACGGGGAGGACACGCGGCTGGATTCTGGCCTTAAGGGTGGCACTGGGCCCTGCCTGCCTCTCCCCTCCCTGTCTCCTTCCCCTCTTTTCTCTACTCCTCTGTCTCCTCCTCTCGCTTCCTCCCTCCCTCTTCTCCTCTCTCCGGCTGCTCCTGCGAGGATGCCCACATCAGCCCTGGGTGGAGGGAAGGCCCAGGACAGCACATGTCAACTGGGGGGTGACCTGAGGAAAATGGTGGGACCTGGGGAGTCTGCCGTGGCCACCAGGGACTTTGGCAGGAAGTGAGTATGTCGTTACATCATTCGTTGGGGACTGGACCAGTGTCGGGGTGACCCAGATAGCTCCCCTTCCCCAGCTGAGCTTCCTGTGGGCAAGTGGATTCAGATGTGCCCGCTGATGCCCGCTCTGGAGGGGAATCAATAAGCCCACTGCCCTCATCCACCTCCCTCCCGCGCGAGGCCTGAGGACAGAAGGGACTCCCCAGGAGACCTGGAGGCAGGGACTTCAGAGCTGAGGTGGCCAAATGGGAAGTGGAGGCCTCTGGGGATGAGACAGGCCAACCTCCAGCGCCAGGACTCAGCACCTGCTGTCCCTCTGCCTGGCCTCTGGACTCCCTCCCCGGCCCCTCCTCGGGAGCCAGTCTAGTCACATGAGGGACTGAGGTCTGCTCCAGATGTCTTTTGACAGGTGCTTGTCCCTGGTGGCAGTTTCCTGCGTGTCCTTTCTCAGAGCCTCTCCTCCCAGACCACGAGACCACACAACAGGGCCCCTGCCCGTCCCGTTCCCGTCTACCCCCGGTCCTCCTAGATGCCTGCTAAGTGAATGAATAAGGGACATAAAGCAGGCATCACAGACTGCAGCGCGGGGGACTATTTGGTGAGTGACGTGAGCTGGTGGGAGAAAAAGCGCACCATCTTGACGAACCTGCTTTGCGCTCTTGACAGTGTTGGAGGGGCAGAAAAGCACTATTTTTCCAGGGGAAAAAATGCCCAAACATGACAGTAATTTACAGTTGACACTGGGCTTCAGTGTCATGGGTGCAATAGGAAGGGTGGGGACCGAGGTGAAGGTGGCACGGGCCCCCTGAGGACAGCAGGGCTGCTCAGCCCCTCTGCTCCCTGCCATGTGGGCCCCTTGATCCCTGAACTCCTGGGGCCTCAAGAGTCCTGAGAAGCTTCAGTTTAACGAGATTGGCTCATTAGAAGGAAAGCGGGGAGATGGCCATAATGAGCAAGGGCTGTCCGACCCACACTCACCGGTCTATGACCGGGCCTTGACATGGTTTTAATGGGTGGAGTCATGGATGTCTTTGATTATTAATGAAAACCTCAGGAAAGTGCCCAGACATACACACCGTTCGACTGTGATGTCACAGTGCTGATAGACCTCTAGGGATCACAGGACCCTGTTCGGAAATCTCTGCTCCATGTTAAAACCCCATTTTACAGGTATAAAAACCGAGGCCCGGAGAGGCAGAGCAATTTCTTCAGCACCAGGGAGAGCGCGTGGTGAGCTCTGAGACCTCGCCGTGAAGGGGAACGCAGGTGGATGACCCACCCCACGGCAGGCAGGTTCCACCCTGTGTCTGGGCCCCGTGCTCTGTGAACTGGGACCAGCCACATGACCCACGGAGCTGCAGTCTGTGTGTTGGGGAAGGGGAGGCTCCTGACCCTCAAGGGCGGATCCAGGTAGGAGGGAGCAGGGCGTCTCGTGATGGCAGGCACTGACCCTTTGAATTCCAACTTCTGGAGTTCAGAGGCTGGGGAGTGTCTGACCTTGCAGACCCTCTTTCTGGGTCACCGTAGGGCAAGCAGCTTGCCCTGGTGCCACTTTGTCCTGTCCAGAGGCTCTGCAGGAGTGGGGATCCGCTGAGGGCCCCTGCAAGGCGAGCTCCAGGGGAAGCTCCGCTCCATCCGCAGCAGGTTGTGCAGCTGGGCAGCTCAGCGACAGCCTCCAGGTGTGGAGGAGCCCAGGAGGAGGCCGAGAAAGATTGCGGCTGGAGAAGCCCAGGGCCTGAGGCAAGGAGGCTGCCCCAGAGGCCAGACCTCAGCAAAGCTTGAGATGGAAGGGGTCTGAGAAGACAAGGGACGCCGAGGAAATCTCTCGAGCTGGACTGTCCAGATACAGTAGCCCGGGTCACATGTGGCTTTTTATAGTACTTAAAATTAAATGACATTTAAAATGCTGGTTTCTCAGTGACTCGGCCACATTTCAAGGGTTCAACAGCCACCTGTGACTGGTGTCTGCCATTGGGGACAGAGCAGGTATAGCTACTCCCTTCCTCACACAGACTTCTTTTGGACAGAACTGGGCCCCGCAGGCTGGCTCCTGTTTCCCAGGACAAGCCACACAACACCCCGAGGCTGAGTCTCTTCCTCTGCACATTTGGAATAATCATATTTGGATGTCCAGCTGTTAGGGGAAAGGCATGGGAAGGCTTTGGAAATGTGGGACGGTTCTCTTAGGGGTGAAGTAACGAGTGCACTCTTTCTTTCTTTCTTTTTGGGGGTTGAACCCAGGGTTTTGCAAATGCAAGGCAGACGCTTTGCCACTGAGCTGCACCCCAGCACCCCAGCCCCAGGAGCACATTCTTATTTATTCATTGCTCTGTTTTTCCAAGTTTCAACAACCAATAGACATATTTTTTTAAAAGAAGACATTCTCTGAACGTAAAGCTAACATGCTGGCCCAGCTCTTGGGCTCCCCTTTCCTCCTCGGAGCACCCGTAGATGTGTAATTATTGTGCGGCAGAAATTTGAGGCCAGGTCCATTGCTTCCCCCTTACAGCTCACAGGATTTCACCGGGATGTCCATCCGCCATTTTGTTCAACCGCCAAGTTCATTTACGTGGCCGTGATTGATCTCCGCGTTGCCGAGTCTCTGTCCCTTTTTTTTCTGGGAAACAATGTACTTTTCAACCTGCACATATCTTAGTTTTAACAAAGTCTCTCCCACTGAAGATTGCCACCTTGTTCTCAGCTGCTTAGTCTTCCGCAGGGACCTCGGCCGTGTCGAGGCTCGCTGTCCTTCCTCTCTAGCACCCCTCTCCTCGGCTTCCTCTTCCTGTCGCTCCCTCTGTCACAACCGGCTTATGGTGTGAGCGCGTTCCCATCCCCTCTCCTCCAAGGGTGGCTGCTTGTCCTCGGCTCTCTTCCTCAGCGTTCCCCGTCCTCCCCTCTGGGCCCTCCATTCTGAGATCTAGTGCTCTATTTGGGGATCAGGAGGCATCACCCCTCTGCTGTGTTCACATCTCAGAGGGAAACCCCTGCTCCTGCTCCTCCTGCTCCACGACTGACTCTCGCGGGCTTTCCCTGTGTGTCCCTTTGTCTTTTCATTCTGGGGCCATCCTGGTGAAGGTCCACACTGGCCACTCCCTACAGAATGGGGGCCGTCCTTCCAAGCCCGTTTCTTTGTTGGAGGGAAGGTGGGCACGGCGGGGCTGCAGGTGTCCACCATTCGCCTGTGACACCCAGGACCTTTCTCTCCAGCCCGCCCTGGAGTCTTCTGGGCTCGGCAGGCGGGAGCCTTGCTGAGCACAACACCCAGGAGGCCCAGCGTGGGTGGCTCCCAGCATTCCTGTTCCCTTGACTTCTTGAGAGAGAACGTGGGACCACTGGCCCACGTGTGGCGGCTATCCGTCCCCTCCTTCCCCGGCCCTCCGACTGCCCACTTCTTGCCAAAGGTCTTTGAGCCTCCGGGATCAGTACTCTCTGCCTGGGCTGTCACATGTCTCAAGGACTCTCCTTCCCCCGCGGCCGGCCCAGGCTTTCCGGGAAGAGGGAGGCTCGGGACTGGAAGGCAAGGGGGAATCCAGGCCTGCCCGGCTGCTGGGCTGCTCCTGCTTCCTCCTGCCCCAGGTCCAACCCCAAGGCCCTGTCTGCTGGACCTCGCGGGTGGACTGTCCCCTGCTTCCCTGGAAGGTGGCCTGTTTTTCTCCTTTTGTTCCTTTGGTGGCTGTTGTCAGGCTGCTCCAGAGACGGCTGGGACAGAGCAGCCTGTTCTACCAACTTGAGCCCCGAGAGCCTCCCCTGCGGATTCGTCATCAGAACCGCTGTCCTCTGCTCACCTGTGCTCACCGACGGGGGCGGCAGGAGGGGGCGTGGAATAGAAAAGCCTGGCTTCACCCCAGTCCCCCACTCTCTAGTCAGCGATCCTGGGCTGCTTGGTGAGCTCCCTGCCCTCAGTTTGCCTGATGTAGACACATGACATTGATACCCACCTGGGGGACAGAGCTGCTTAATGTAAGATACGCACCCCCAGGGGTTGGTACGAGGGTATCCCCGACAAACGGGCTGTTGTCATGCTGCATTAATTGTTATGATCATATATTAACATGATTGTATTATAAATAATACAAGTTCAATTCCTTAAGGCTGGACTTCAAAAATGTAAATCAATGGTTCCCACGGGTGGGGGGAGGTTTTGTCCCCCAGGGGAGGTCGTTGATTGTCATGACAGGTGGGAGGTGCTGCCAGCATCTAGTGAACACGCTGGGGCTGCTGCTGACCTCCTGCAGCGCCCAGGTGCCCTCCGTCTGCAATCAAGAATTACCCCCCCCCCCCCCAGTGTCAATGACAATAGTGCTGACACTGAGAAAATCTGTCTATCTAACTGAAGGACAGTAGAGGAAAAGGCTGCCCAGAGAAGGAAAGAGGCTTGCCTGAGCCACCCAGCAAGTCAGAGGTAGACTGTGTCAGCCAAAAGCTTATCTTCTCTTTCCTCATTAAGAGGTGATGGTCCCAAGCTTTTCAGGCCGCAGTGGTTGGGAGCCCAGTGGCACTAGGGCACGGCACCCCATGACCCTCACAATGAGCCCTTCCTTAAGCCTGGTCCTGCCCTGATCCTGCCTGTTGGGAGCAAGGACAGGGTGAGTGGGGCAGGGGCGGTGGGGTCACAGTCCCCGAGCAGCCCTGTTCATGTCCACCCAACCCAGACACACGGCCCAGGGTGTGAGTGCCTTACAGGAAGCCTTATAATCCCCCACGTCACCCCCAGCCTCTCTAGCTCAGCCAAGGCTTCACCAAGGGATTAAAGTTTGTAGGCAAAACACGAGGTGTGGGGGGCAGGGGAAGTGCCGCGTCAGGCGGTTAATTTTTGAGCTGGGGAATGGCTTCCAGGCAGGCTCAAGGCTGCTCTGTCCCCACCGCCCCTAAGCTTGCCCTCTGCCCATGACAGGGAGGAAAGAGGGGCGCGTCCTCTCCAGGGCTGGGGGCAGAGCTTTCAGGACACTCGAGGGCAGGTTCCCTCCCGTCCCTGCTCCCTGGGCTGCTGCAGACACTTCTGTCACACACTGGCCTGTGACCAGGCTCTTGGCAGGTACCGGAAACCCCATGCAGGTTCAGGCCAGACCTGAGGGGGCAGGCCTGGGGACAGCAGCCTCAGCCGTACCTCCTGCTGCCACCTGAGGCCCACTCCCAAGAGTGCACAGGGCCAGCTGACCTCTGGCAAGGAAGAAGCCACACCTTCCACCTCAGGGGTCCCCTCGCCAGCCCTGCCCAGGCTGGGCCCTCTGAGCCAGCAGGGTTTGAAGCCCCGCGGCTGTCACTCACTACTGCTGTGCCCTCTTGGCCAGGTGGCTTCTCCGATCTGACCGCTTGGCCCTCCGAGTCTCCCTGTCTCATCCGTAAGTGGGAATGCGTGGTGGACAGGGCAGAGGCCGCCGGAAGAGACGACGAGGCCACAGAGAGCTGGGTGACACCAGGAGCATTTCTCCCCCCACCTCTCAAGCAGCTGTCCCCGTCGCCTGGTGCCATACCACTGCTGTGCAAGGCTGTCACACACGGAGCACTTATTAGGCACCGGGCATGGTTCCGCGGGTTCCTTTGTTAAACACCCACAGCCGCGGCCACCGGTTAGGGGTGTTGGGCGTACTGTGGCTCAGGCCGCAGGACTTGCTCAGGGCCACTGTGCCTCAGTGTGGGTGTCCATGGGGTCACAAAGCCAGCCTTTATGGAGCGCCCACTCCACCCAGGCGCCAGGCAGGGGTGACCTGCACTCGACCACTGGCTCATCTCAGCCACCTGCTCAGAAATAAGAAGACTGGGGCCCGGGGGGCTTGAGGCCTCTCTGCCCACGAGTGCACTCTGGCAGGGATGAAGCCAGGATCCCACCAGAAGGTCCGTGCCCAGAGCCCTGGTCTGGCCTCAGGGCCCTCGTCGTCAGCAAAGAGGAGGAGCACAGGGAAGGCAGCTGCTGGCACTGCTCACAGAGGAAAGGGGGGAGCTGCCCGGTGACCTCTGAGCCAGCCCCCTCACCCCACCCCTGCTCTGCAGGATGTGGACCCCTGGACTCATTAGCAGATGTTGTGACAAGTTCAAGTTCGCGGAGCCATTCATTAAAAGTGTTCCTGGGGCAGTTTGCGCCCTGGGGCTGCCCGGCTCACTAATCATTACCAGCCTGGCGGGGCAGGGACCGGGCAGGGGTGGCCCAGGACCACGCTGCCTGGCTCAGCCCAGCAGGACACATCATCTTTGGAAAAAGAAGCTGATTCACTGTGTGACCTTGGGCGGCTCCTCGGCTCCCCATGGCCAAGCCTCCCTCGTCCAGCGGTTCCTTCAGCCCAGGTTCATGCGTGAGGGGGTGTCCAGAGCTCACCCCTGAAGGCCTGGCCAAGGGGGGCCTTCCTCTGGTTGGAGGGAAGCCCTGTCTGAAGGCCTGGATGGTTCGAGCCTTTAGATCTCACCGAGGCCCTTGGATTTCACTTCATTTCTCAGGGGGGAGAACCAGGGTCCTAGGAAGGGCCATGGTGAGGACCAGGAGGACCCTCTGCTGCCCCTTGAACACTCACCACGCTCCCACCTCAGGCCCGTTGCACGCGCTGCTTCCACTGCCCAGAAGGCCCTTCCTCTCTACATCTCCGGCTCTTCCGCCTCCTTCAGGCCTTTCTCAAAAGCTCCTTCCCAGTGGCACCTGCGACCCTAGAATGGCACCGTCTCTGTCCCTGGGCCCCTGCCACCTCCTACCTCAGCATCGCGGGACGCGCTGCAGACCACACTCCCCCCATGTGCTTTGGCTCTCTGTGTCCCTCCAGGACGTTGGCTCCACTGGGCAGTGACTTGTGGCTGAGTTCACGCCATGGCCCCCTAGAAGGGCAGTTGGTGCCTCGCAGGTGCTCGGTTAGTATTCTGACTGACCTCTTGGCTACTTGTGACAGCGCCTGGCACACGGGCACAGGCAGAGATGGCCTTTCTTAATCCACAGCCAACTGGGACATGCTGATTAAGCACCTACTGTGTGCTGAGAACCGCGAGCAGGGTGGACGGCACTATTCACCTTCTCTGTGGGCAAAGGCTTGGCTTCCTTCGAGGCAGGCAGGCCACGTGACCCGTGAGGAAACCGCGGCTGGCGATGGCAGCACCGCGTTCCACCCGCAGAGCCACACGCGGCCCCCTGAGCTGCCGGCCGCAGCCTGTGCCCTCTGGGATGGGCCCTGCCCCCTGCGTTCCTGGTCGGCCACCATCTACCCCCCGCCCGCCCAGCTGGCCCTGCTGCCGAGGCCTGGCCTGGGGGTCGCCAACCCCACTTGATCATGAGCCTCAGCGTCCCCTGGCTCTGGGATTTGGGCCGAGATTAAGAAGGACGGGAGCGTTCTCTGAGGTTTCCTCTGAATGAGCACCGTGTCACCAACCGTCCCCACACCTCTGGGAGACACGCTTCTTTCCATTCTCTAGGGGGAGGGGCTAGGGCCTAAGACCACTGAGCCAGGGACGGAGCCGGAGGCCCAGGAGCACGTCCGACCGCGGTTCCCCGGGGCTCGAGTGCAGAGCGGACGACCCACGCAGCCAGCTGCGGCCCTGAGCAGTTCAGGCGCATGAGGCCCCTTCGCCAGGTCCCGAGGGCAGCTGCAGCGTCCCATCTTGTAGACGAGGAAGCCAAGGCACAGAGAGGACGAGGGGCGTGTCCAGGGTCGTGCAGCCAAGAGGTGGGAGGCAGGCCTGGGGTCTGGCGCTGGGGCCCGTGCTCACCCCCTGCCCCGCCCCAGGGGGCAAGTCTGGGGGCAGCCGCAAAGCAGGCCCCTCTTCCAGAGAGGGAAGGCCCGGGTCTGTGCAGCTCACAGCAGGAGAGGTCGTGGGAGAGGCAGGAGCCTGGCCGGCCTCCCTGCAGCTGGCGAGAGTATCCAGAGCCCAGCAGAGGTGGCCACAGGCAGCCACAGGTCAGGCTTACCAGGCTCTGCAGGCCTGCACCCCACAATTCCAGCCCCAGATGTCCTCGGAGCAGAGAAGGCCCTCGCCAGCCCCAGGTGAGGGCTACTGGCTGTTTCCAGCCCTGTCCAGAGAAGCCGGACGGGGCAGGGGTGGCCGAGGAGCCAGGGGAACTTTCCTGACCTCTGCCCCAACTCCAGCCCCAGAGCCAGCAGCTCCTCGTGCCTGGCAGGAGAGAAAGGTGCCGGGGACACCAAGGCCCAGGGTGGGACAGGCCTTCTTTTGTCATTTCCCCACCACAGCGAAGGCGGCTGTCCAGGGGGCAAAGGGCAGAGGGCAGAGGGCAGGCAGAGCCCGGAGCTGGCCTCTGAGCCAGCAGCGCTCTGGCCAGCCCGGAAGACTCCCCTCTCCCAGCCCTTCCCTGCGGCCTCCCTCCACTGCCAGCCTGGTGCCCCGCAAGCACCCCACTCTGCAGCCCCAGCTTCCCCACAGCAAAGAGGGCTGCATTGTGCTGCCCCCAGCCTCGCTGGAGAGATGGGGGAGCCGGGGCCTCCTCCATGGTGGAGGGTGTTCGCGGACCCACCAGAGGCCGGTAGCACCCCACCCCGGGTTGTAGCGATCAGAATTGCCTCAAGTGGCCAGATGTCCCCTGGGAACCAACGTGAGAAGCCCAGCGACATGGCGTCCATAGGCAACACGTGGGGGTGCTCTGAAAGCCACTGGAAACCTGCCTCATCGATGAGGAGATGAGGCGCAGAGGGGTGGATGACTGGCCACGGTCGCGCACTGGGTATGGCCAGGACTTGAGCCCCGTCTCCTCCAAGGCCTGAGCCCTCGCCCGCTCCTGGACGCCTGCCCCACGTCTGGATGGCACCTCTCCCCACAGTGGGCACGACCGCTCCCTTCCTTGGCCAGCCCGACGCCAGCCCAGCCCCCTGCCACCGCTGTGCAGTGCCGCTCGAGGCCCCACCTCCTGAGCCTCGGCCTCCTCATCTGTGAGGGGGTCCACCACCCCTGGACCTGCGGGGTGATGAGTGGGGCTGAGAACACACCAGGGCCAGAGCGTGGTGTCTGTACCCCGGCTCTGATGCCCCCCAGCCACGGGCGCCTGGGCAGGCAACTGACCGCCCGGGCCTCGTCTCCTCATCTGCAGTCTGCCTCCTGATGTCAGCCCCTGGCCACGGAGCAGCATGAGCTTCAGCGAGAGTGTGTGGAACCGCAGCCGGCCCTCAGGGAGTCCAGACAGGGTCAGCTAGATTCCTAGAGTCCCTCTGGGGACCGAGGAGGGGGCATGGACAGGGCCTGTGCCTGGGGCAAGCTCAAGTTCACTTCCCGCAGTGCCAGGGACCAGCACTTGCCCTCAGGGGCTTGAGGAGGTGAAAGCAAACTCCTCCCAGGCCCAGCCTGTGGGCGGGTCCCACAGGAGAGCACAGCAAGGGGACAGGGAGGGGGCCCTGGCTGGGGGAAGGGCCATGTCTCTATCGAGAGGGGGTCACTGCCCCCCTCATGGGAATTTCAGGGACAAGTGGACAGAGCACAGAGCTGGTGCCCCTTATTATGCCGACAAGGGCAGCAGAGCCGCCCTTTGCTGGCACCGGGTCAGGTGGCCCAGTCGGCCCAGCAGGTATGTTGGTCACGCACACTTCACGGCCGAGAGGCAGCTGAGGCTCCCCGGGGGGCAGCATGGCCATGTGTCTCCAAGACCCTGACCCATCACCAGCAGCGAGAGTGGCTAGGCCGAGCCTGTGACCTGTTCCAGGCCCCAGGCAGGCCCCGCCCTAGCGGGGGGCTGACTCTGTGCCTTCAAGATCTGGGGGTGTCAGAAAGCCCTGCTCATCAGCCAGAGGGCACTGTCCCGGGGAGATGGTCAGGAAACACGATCTTGCTCCCTGCCGCTTCGTGGGGACCACGCGGGCCTGTTTACACACCTGCAGGAGCAGGGAGCCTGGAGACCTGGCGGGGCCTCAGAGAAGCACTCGGGAAGGGGCAGCGGGTCAAGCTTGGCAGGGAGAACTCGAAGGGGGCCCAGCTGGGGGCTCTGGGACCACCCAACCCTGCTGGCAGAGGGCTGAGAAGGTCCCTCCAGCCCCCTCTCCCAGCTGAAAACACTGACTTCAGCCCAAACGCTCCACAACTTGGGCTGCAGTCTGGCGCTCTGGAGAGCACATGTGCTCTGAAATGAGAACCTGTGTTCAAATTCAGATTCTTCCATGCAATGTGCTGAGTGTCTACTGCGTGTTAGACACTGTTCTAGGTCCTGGGGATGCTGCAGAGGACACAACAGATGCGGGCCCTGTCCTTACATTGCCCACAGCCTGGTGGGAGAGGCAGAAAAATGCTTTTTTTTGGAGGAGGGCAAGCATGCTGGCGAAGAAGTCAGTGAGGAGCTAAGACCCAAATGAGCAGAGGCCAGCCACAGAAGGACAGGAGGCCACGGTGATCCAGGGAAGGCAAGTACAAAGGCCCTGGGGCAGGTGTGGTCTTGGCCAGTCTGAGGAACAGAAGGGCTGTGAGGCTGAGGCATAGTGAGAGGAGAGGAGAGTGCAGGACGCTGAACTAAGTTTTGTGTCTGATGCTCTGACACCCGCAGGTGCTGCGCCTCCAGGGCTGGCCAGTTCCTAGAGATCCTAACCCACTCGTCTGCAAGTGCTGCTTTCAGAACCAAACAAGCCCGAGCCCACAGTGCTAGGCGCCACACTCCAGGCCATTTTCCAGCTGCCCTCATCACCCAGGAAGCCCTGTGGGCAGCCCGTGGGCAGCGCTCCCAGCCCACCCTGGGCCTGCCTGCCTGGCCTCGGGCCTCCGCTCCTGCCAGAAGCCCCTCCAGGGCCTCGCCCACCCCCCTCACTCCTCCACCTCGGGACCAGGCCGCCTGCAGGGATCTGTGAGTCTGACAGGCGCGTTCCCCCTCTCCCGCTCCCCCTCCCCTGCTCCCCTGTGGCAGCCAAGTCTGTGCAGTGACTCCGAGGAGGGTCCAGGGGCCAGGCGGGCCGGAGGCAGATCGCGCGGGCCCCGGGGGCCACGGTCTGCGTTTCATTCTGCACCCCACCACCAACGGGACCTGGAGTCGTGGCTCTGCTGCTCTGGCCCGGCCTTGCTCCCTCACGGGCCACCTCACTGGGATGCGGTCAGGACCAGCCAGGTCGCACACCAGGCACCAGAACCCTGTGCGCTTAGTAGGCACTCAGCAGCGGCGGCTTGGGCCAGCTCAGTGGGTCGGTGGGCGGGGGACTCCTCCCTCCGGCCTTTGGCTCCCGCTCGTCAGGAGCCCCTCATCCCTTCCTCAGGGAAGCCAGCCGAGGCCAGGGGGCTCTCTGGGGGCCAGCCCCACCCAGAGCATCACAGTCGCCCACAGCTGTCCCTGCCCCTGGCCCGGCCCTCTTCCCAGCTCTTGAGTCAGCTTCCGATTGTCCTCAGGGTGGGCGGACTCAGCGTCTCAGTGCGGAGGCACGACTGTGGAGACTCGGCTGGGAACCCTTCCCACAGCTGCCCTCTGCCCTCTGCCCTCTGCCCTCGGATCCCTCACGGGGCAAATGCAGAAACAAGACAGAGCTGGGCTCGGCGGCGCACACCTGTGATCCCAGCGACCGGGGAGGCTGAGGCAGGAGGATGGCAAGTTCAAGGCCAGCCTCAGCAACACAGAAAGGCCCTAAGTCACTCTGCAAGGCCCTGTCTCCAGATAAAGTCTATGAAGGGCCGGGTGCGCTCAGTGGTCAAGCGTCCCTGGGGTCCATCCCCAGAAGTGAGACCCAAGGCTGGGGATGCGATTCCCAGGTAAAGAGGCCCTGGGTTCAACCCCAGGCACCACACCAACAAAACAAAGAACCGACAGAGCGAAGCCAACGCACAGGAGCCGGGAGCTTCTTCTTGGAGCTGCAGCGGGGATTTGTGAGGAAGTTTCTCTATGTGACACGCATTTATTGAGCACCCACTATGTGTGGGCACTAAAGACCCAATGATGAGCTAGACAAAAGAACCGCTGCTCGCGGAGCCGCACCCATGGGGACACACAGTGGCTGACAGGCTATCAGGCTGATGCTAAGGGGGGCAGGTAGTGGGAAAGGTCCTGAAAGAAAACAGGGCGGAGAGTGGAGCGGCTTCATTTCCCTTTCTGATGGGGCCCAGAGATGTGCAGGGAGGTGAGTTCTCAGCTGAGATGAAGGACGTGAGGGCGAGGACCATCGGACATCTGGGGGACAGCAGAGCAAAGAAGGAAAAGGCAGAGCAAAGGCCCTGGGGTGACGGGCAGCTTGGGCTGATTAAGGAACTGTAGGAAGGCAGCCTGGCGGGAGTGGAGGGAGCGGGGAGGTGGGTCACAGGGAGCAGGGCCCGGGATTTTTCCTAAGCCATCGGTCAACGCCGGCTTCTCCTCCCTTGGTGACCGTCCAGTGATCTGAAGAGAACTGAGTGCACAAGGCCAGCGCCAGGACGCAGGCCGGAGACCCCAGCAGCTCGGGAGGCTGAGGCTGGAGGCATTTCAAAGCCGCCAGGTCCATTAGCAAGGTCCCGTCTCAGAAATGTTTATGAGAGGGCTGGGTGCAGCTCAGTGGTGACGCGCTGGCCCAGCACGGACGGGCCAGGCCCTGGATTCCATCGCCGGAGAAACAACTTATGTGTCTCTGAGACGTGGCTTTTCAAATAGGAACTTACTTATTTTTTATCACAAAACCCAGTGAGGAAAGACGGTGGATACGTCCATTTTTTCAGGTGGGTAATGGATTCAGAGAGGTCCAGACACTCTTCCCGAATCACACAGCTCATCAGGTAGAGGCCAGAGACGAACTCATACCCAGAGACATCCCCAGCCTGGACCTGTTCCAACCTAGCAGCTCCCTCCTGAACAGGCGTGTGCGTCCCAGGAACAGGGGCCCATGTGACGGGGCCACGTGACCCTGGGCAAGTAGCACTTGGGAACTCAGGGCCAAAAGTGAGGCTCCACTTCCCAAGCCCTCCTCGTTCATTTCCTGTGGCTCCTAACACAACAAATGACCCCAAGAATAACGACCTACAGCACCTGGGCTCCCGCAGGGCAGGCCAGAGGCCGGAAGTTGGGAATCATGTCCACCAGGCTAAAGTCCAGGGCCAGCGGGCAGGTGCCTTGGGAAGCTGCCGCAGAGGACCCAGCCTGGCCACCTCACCCTCCACTCAGCCTCTGACTCCTGCCACGCCCTCCCGTGAGGACCCTGGTGGAGGCTCCAGGTCCAGCCAGACTGTACACAACAGTCTCCCTGCGGCGGGGTCACACCAGGAGGCTCTTCTTTCTATCTGAGGTGACAGTGACAGCCATCATGCAGAAGGGGACACCGGGGAGCTGGGCAGGCACCGACCTCCGGAGTCCCCAGCCAAGGTGCCCCCCAGGCAGTGGGTCCAGAATCGGGGTGTGGAAGACCAGAAGGCCACGAGGCCTGCGGAGGAGCAGGAAGGGACCAGGCCCCTCCCTGCCCAGCTGCCCTCCCCCTTCAGTCCACACACAGCCCCGTGCCCTCCCCGAGCTCCTCCCTGTGCCCAGCAAGGGGCAGGCCCAGCCCTGGGCTCCAGGTGGGCAGCAGCGAGGAGCCCGAACTAACCATTTGTCGCTGGTTTGTGTCTAGTCATCATTCACAACCCTGGCTTTTCATACGTGGTGCCAACAGAGAATCTCCTTTTAAATTCAGTGTATTCAGATTTTTTTTTAAAGGAGGGGGACAGCAAGATGTTGATGTTGAAAAAAAAATAAAGATGGTAAATCACAGTAATGTAACTAAGTAATTGAGGGGAAGGGGATCAGGCAGAAACCATGTGGGTGGTACAGGACGATGGAAATCCAATCGGGCTCCGCTCCACGAGACAAATGTCCCGTCTGAGCTCCCTGGGGTTCAACGAGATGATACAAGTTAAAAGCCCAGGCAGTGTCTGGTCAGAGAAGTCACCTGCTCCATGTAGCAGGACTTCCAGGTTTTTCTGAGAAACTCGCATGAGGGCCTCTCAGAACCTGGCTGCTCTGTCTTCCAGAACCAAGAGGGAAAGGTGACTGAAGAAAAACTGAGTAGCTGTGTGGCCTCGGGAACATGGCCTGACTTCTCTGTGCCTCACTTTCCTCATCTGTAAAAATATAAAGATGATCATCGTTGCTACTTCTTAAGGTTGTGAAGGGAAAATGAGCTAAAATGTGAAAGATGAGTAAGACAACAAGTCGTGGGGCAGAGTGGAGGCGATGAGGAGGAGGAGGACCATCCCCCGTTACAGAGGGGCACAGCGTTGGGAAACGTCTCTGTCTTCTCTGAATTCTCGAGACAGCCCTCTGGGCAGCTGAGAATCCTCTCCACCTCACCAGTGAGGAGACTGAGGCTCAGACACTCAAAGTCTCCAGTCCAGGAGGCCCCGCCCCCACCCCTTCCCCATTTCACAGCCAAGACAAGCCCTCCTCAACCCCACCCTCGGCCTAGATGCTCCCTCCCTGTCCCTTCCCAGAGCCACCCCTCCCCATCTGTGACACGGGAGCGGGCAATGTTCTCTAACCACAAGCTAAAAGTCGAGGGGGACAGTGCAGGCACCACAGATGACATTCCATGGGGCCATCACTTGCTAACGAGGAAGAAAGGCACTCTGACCACGTCGCAGGTGGGGACAGTGAGGCCCAGACAGGGACCGTGACTTGCCCAAGGTCACAGGGCCAGCATGTGGGGTGGGAATCCAGTTCTGATTTCAAAACCTCAGAACTAGGAACAAAATGACGGTTTCCCTGGTCACCAGCTGCTGGGAAGTGGGCCTCTGACCTACAGGGGCTCCGCAGCCTCTATCAAGAGCCCCGTCCCAGAACAAGGCTGCGGGGAGCCTCTCGCACACCTCTGTGCAGACGGTAGAGGTGGATCAGCTCACACCGAGGCGCAGTTTGGCATGGGCAGACAGGCCGGTCAGCCTTGCTGGCCTCGTCAAGGCCCCTTGATCAGTGTACAACCTGCACAACATCCTGTAGCAGCCCTGTCTAGCACATCCCGACTCCCTCCACTGGGAGTGTCCTTGGAGTCACCTGCGAGTGCCCACTGTCAAGGACTCATCTTGGCCAAATGGTCAGCAGGGCTTCATTTGCTCACGGTAGTGCAAGGCAAGAAAGGGAGCCAGACTTCGCAAATTCATGGGGCTGATGCTTATTTGCAAGCCTGTCTTAACCGTCCATCTCTGCCTGCTCCCTAGGGCCCATGTTGTACAAGACCACTCCCCAAACCTCCTACTCCCATGATGGCCACACTTGAAAAACTTGGAGTCAGCAGCATCCTGATGTCCTGAGCAGCTGGCATTCTTTGGGGTAAGAGCCAGGATCCCCAGTGGGGCTGGAGATTCCAGCCTCTGCACCCCAGGTCCTTCCCTTCCTCCTGGCCACGTCCCTCCCTGCTGGCCACGTCCAGGCCAGAGGACACAGTGTAAGAACACTGTCTGTGCCTGCGCTGGCTTGACCACAGCTCCCTGCAGACCAGACCAGCCCTCTCTGGACCACACCTACCCCTAGAAATCACAGAGCTGGAAAACCAGGCCCAGGAGGACGGACCCTCCTCAGTACCCAGCAAGCAGCAAACGCTGGGCCTCTCAAGCCTCCTTCCTGATCTGATATCTGGCATTTCTCAAAAGTTTGTAGGACCCAGGTGCAGCGGCGCCCGCCTGTGATCCCCGAGGCTCTGAAGGCAGAGGCAGGAGGAGCGTGAGTTCAAAGCCGCCTGAGCAACTCAGATGCGCTAAGCAACTCAGAAAGAAAAAGGGCAGCTGTGTGGCCGTGGTGGAGATCGCCCTGGGTTCAATCCCAGCACCAAACAAAACAAACTTCCTAGGAACCTGGATGTACAAGACGCCCTGCATTGGTGGCTGCGGAGAGGCGCAGCAGTGGCATTCTGGTGTTGGGGATGAAGCCGGCGCTGCAGGCACTTACACGTCGGAGACACATTGCAGAGCAAGACTATTTTTAGGTAGATCACCAGCGTTTGGTGCGGCCATCATGGGGAGGGTCTGGTTAAGATGACAGTCTTGTGGCTGCCCGTGCAGAGCAAACCCAGTTTTGCAATAAAAACAGCAATGTTCCTTAAGGACACGCTTATTCACATT
Source organism: Marmota marmota marmota (assembly GCF_001458135.2). NCBI lineage: Eukaryota > Metazoa > Chordata > Mammalia > Rodentia > Sciuridae > Marmota > Marmota marmota. Next base: position 5,076,423 of record NW_026000026.1, read on the forward strand.
GGACATCAGATTGAGAAACATGTCACTTCTTAATATCCAAGAATATATGTGGGGGAGGGGGCTTCGGGTATGTCATTAGAAATTTTGAAGGAGGCTAGAACTTTCCACCCCAAGCACCAAGGAGAAGGTGCTGGTTTGTCGGTCACTTAAAGAAGCAGTGACATCTAGGGCCAGACAGAGGGTTCCCTCCAGGGAACTGCAGGAAACAGGAGTGGTTCCTACTGAATCATGACCAAGGAGAGTGGTTAAACTACAACCTCTGCTCTCCAGCTTTGGACCAGCTGTGCGACTTTGGGCAGGTGACCTAACCTTGCTGAGCTTCTGTTTCCTCACTCATCAAATAGGGACTCAAAAAGCAGCTGCCTCCTTGGTTTTTGGGACATCACATGGGACAGTGCCTGAGGAGCTCCGTCCAGCACGGAGCCAGCAGAGTTCGGCATTGAGAAGCGCTCCTTTTGGTAGGGGTGGCTGCCGCATTCACTGTCACGGTTCCCTGCTACCCACGCGTGTGCGTTGGGGACAGGGGAGTCCTGCAAAACTAGTGAAGCTTAACCCTCCCGGCCACCCCCAGCTCCGTGCTGAATTTTGATTTTGTAAGTGTGTATCGTTTTTCTTCAAGAGACCCCAGAGTCAGTACAGGCGTTTGGCCTCATGACACATGGACACCATCTTGCAGAGACAGGTCAGGGACAGATGCGGGGGTTCCTCTCTTCTTCCTCAGTCTCTGGGGGGGCCTTGGGGGACAGCAGCACAGGCTCAGCCTCGCCTTCCCAGCAGGTTCCAGCCGGCCTCGGTCAGCGGCTCACGTCACCCCTCCCATGGCTCCCCAGAAGGCAGGGAGGTGATCACCCCATTTTAAAGACCAGAAAAGTGGGACCCAGGGAAGAGAGGAGCTCGGCTCGAGAACCACAGGCCAGAAGGTGGCTGAGGCGGGCTGGCTTTCGCCCGGGCAACCTCAGACTTATTCATCATTTATTTTCTGGTTTTCATGTCAAGAGAGTCCGACAGCTAAGACTCGTCCACACCACTGTCCTGGGTCTCGCGGCCACCACCAGGTGCCACCTCCTTACTCCTGTACCAAGGAAGGGCCACTTCCTTCAGATAGCTCCCCTGGCTCTCAGCTGGGCGGTGCTGCGTAAGGCACCACGGAGACACCTTCTCTGTGCTGTGATTTCTGTGGACGTTCACCATCTCGCGCGGCATCCCCTGGAGGAGCGGTGAAGCCATCTCTTGGAGTAGGAACTCTGTCTTCCACAACGGCCGATGGGTTGGCACAGGCGAGAGACCCAGGAGGGGCCTGGGTACCATCTCCTTCCAGCCCCCAGCATGTTGATTTCCTCTGACCTCAGCTCAGCCTTTGATCTTCTAGAATTACTTTCTTTGAAAGTCTGGGGACAAGCCAGGGGGCAAATCCCTACACAGTCACTGGCTGAGTGACTCTGAGGTCACTTCTCTCTGGGCCTTGGTTTCTACCTCTGGAGAGTGGTGTAAATAGTCTTCCGCTGAAGGGATTTTAAGATGATGCACCTGAGGCACTCATTAAATCTTAGCTGCCCCTGTCACCAAAGGACCTGGTGCAAAGGAAAGGCCAGCAAGCATGTATTAGGCACTTACTGTGCACCAGGCTATTGGAAGAGATTTACACATATTGCCTCATTTAAAGTCACCACTAGGCAACAGGTTGACACCATCACCCCCCTCTTTTTACAGGAGTTTACTTGAGAGAGGTTAAGTGACTTGCCCAGGCCACCCACCTTGGCATTCCTTGGGCGTTCGTGGTCACTGTGGAGGGAAATGTGCACCGCAGCATGGCCAAGCGCCAGTTAGAGTTCAGAACCAGAAATCATCCCGCAGCACTGGAAAGAGCCCGAAGGCCGCTCTCGGAAGAGCAGGAGAAATACCCGGGAAGAGTCCGAGGCAGGCTAAGGGGAGAGGATCGCGGCCGCGACAGCCTGTCGGGACGCGGCGCAGCGGGTCGCGCGGGCGCGTTGGAGGGTTACCTTGGGCGGCAGGGCGAAGACCACCGGCAGCAGCGCCAGCGGCGTGAGCAGCAGCACCAGCAGCCGCCGCGCGCTCCACACCTTTTTGGGCCAGGGCCGCCAGCGCCGCCATCCGCGCGATCCCCGGCGCCTGGCCGGCCCGACTGCCCCGCGGGGCCCGGGCGCCGGCTTAAAGCCCGGAGGAGGGTCCGGGGCAGGGGACTGCGCCGGCCGGCGTCCCGCCCTCGCTCTCCTCCTCCCCGCGGCCGGGCGCAGGAGCGCGGCGAGCGGAGCCTGGGGACAGGGACCCAGCTGTGCGGGCGCCTGGCCTCGGGTGGAAGCCTCGCAGCTTCGCAGCGGTGTCCCGGGACAGCTGACCGGACCTTCCCCGCCCAGAGAAGCACAGCGTGAGAGGACCGTGCGGAGGACCTGATGCAGACCCTGACTCCGCCACTTGCTGCCAGGACGAGCCTCGTCCCCCAGCCTCGGACCCCGAGCCTCGTCCCCCAGCCTCGGACCCCGAGCCTCGTCCCNCCGACCGTCGGGCCAGGGGCGGGGCGTGCGGGGAAGTTCAGTGAACAGCGGGGAGGCGCCCCCGAGCGCCAGCGGTTTTTCTTATTCTCTCCCGTGGTTGGCGAGGGACCTGCGGGTCCCTTCTCCCTGGAGAAGGCTTCTCCTTCCTCTTGGATGAAGGCGCAGGGTGCCATGGCTGGTCTTTTAAAGGAACAGATAAAACAGTCTCCCGAAGTCGCTGTGTCATCGCACCGTCCCGCGCAGGTCCTGAATAGTCGGTTTCTGGGTGTCCCGCAGCGTTTGGCGCCCTCGCTGGTTGTAACCAGTCGCTAGGGACGTGGCGCTGCCTCCCCGCGGTTCATCTGTTCCTCTAACGACCGGCGGCTCCTCCTGGGCGCTCTCCTCCCCCCGGGGCCCGCGCTCTGGGCGTCCCTGGCTTTCTGCCCTGGAGCTTTGAGGGTCTCGGGGTGCCCAGACACCAGGCCCTGTCAGTCTCTAACAGGCTTCCGCGGGCATCCTCAGTTTGATGTACTCACAGCTAAGTTTTCCTTCGGGTCATGCTTTTGGTTTCAAATTCTTTGCGAAGTCCTAGATCGGGGAGTCCCCCCCTTTTCTGGAAGTTCTGTCTCTGAAACTTGTACTCGTTCATTAACTCCCCCAGCCTCTGCCATCTCCCCACCCCAACTTTCTGTTTCTGTGAATTGGGTGGATCTAGATATTTTACTGACATAAACAGTATCAGAACACTTGTCTTCTGACTTGGTTTATTGGTTTACTTCACTTAACATGTTTTCCAGTGTCATTCATGTTGTCGCTTGTGTCAGATTTTTTTTTTTTTCTGCATAGAATTCCATTGCATGGGGCTGAGGTTGTGGATCAGAGGTAGAGCGCTCACCTACCAAGCATGAAGCATTGGTTTCAATCCTCAGCACCATCTAAAAACAAAATAAAGATATTGTGTCCACCTATAACTAACTAACTAAATAATGAATATTTTTAAAACTCCGTTGCATGTATGTACCATGCTTTGCTATTTATCCATTCATTTGTTGATACTGTTTCACCTTTTGGCCATTACAAGTAATGCTGCTATGAACACGGGTGTAAAAGTATCTATCTGAGTCTGTACTTTCCAAAAGTGGGATTACTTGCTCACATTATAACTCTATGCTTACTTTTTTTGGAGGAATGGCCATTATTGTTTTTCCATAGATGTTGCCCCACTTTATATTCCGCCAACAGTGCACCAGGGTTCCAACTTCACCAGCATTTATTTCCAGGGTTTTCCCCCCATGATAGCCATACTGTTGGGGTGTGGAGTCTATCTCGTGATTTTGATGTGCATTTCCCTACTGGTTACTGAGGCTGAGCCTTCTCACGTGCTTATTGGCCATCTATACAGCTTCTCTGGAGAAGAGTCCTCTGCCCTTGGGTTGTTTGGGTTTGTTGTTTGTGTCTTTTTCAGTGTAGGTCTGAGCATTATGTATACATAAGTTAGCATAAGTCTACTGGTGTCATTTTGCCAGATTCAGAGAAATGAAGAAACCTTATCTTCTCATTTTTTAACCTTATCTCGTTTATAATAGGATTGTTTATAGTATTTACTCTTAATACATTTATAACCACATCAGTGTTACACTTTTTGCTTCAACAGTCAAATATAATTTAGGAAACTCAAGATGCTACCATGATATTAATATAGCTATGTTAACTTTCTTACGCTTAATGTTGACATGGAATATCTTTTTCTTTCTTTTTTAAAATTTTTTTTCTAGTTGTAGATGAACACAATATCTTTATTTATTTTTATTTAGTGCTGAGGATCGAATCCAGGGCCTCACACATGCAAGGCAAGTGCTCTACCCAGCCCTGGGATAACTTTTTCCTTTTTTTTTTTTTTTTACTGTCAACCTATATATGCTTCTATATTCATAACTGCTTCTTGTATGTAGTAGACAGATAGACTTTGCTTTTTAATCCTATCTGTCTCTATCTCTATATCTGTCTCTGTTTCTCGTTCTCGTAGTACTGGGGATGGTATCCAGGAGCATTCTACCACTGAGCTATGTGCCCAGCCATTTTTATTTTTCATTTTGAGACAGGGTCTTGCTAAGTTGCTCAGGATGCCCTTGAACTTGCATTCCTCCTGCCTCAGTCTCTCAAGTCACTGGGACTACAGGTGTGCACCACTGCACCAAGCTTCTGAGTTTTAATTGGAGTATTTAGTCCATTTATGTTTAATGTAATTATTTTTCTGGTTGGATTTAAGTGTCCTCTTTAGCTATTTGTTTTCTATTTATTCTATGTGTTATTTGTTCCTCTTTTTCTTCTCTCGTGTCTTTTTTTGTGCCATCTGAATATACTTTTTGGAGTTCCATCTATTTCGTGTATTATTATTTTGTCATTCTTCTGTATTATCATTTTAATGATCCTCTAGAGGTTAAGATGTACATCCACCACAGTCTCCTTTCATATGACAAGGTGTTATTTTAGGAATAGCATAAAAACCATACCATTCCACTTCCCACTTCCCTCTCACTCTTTGTATTCTCATTGTCTTTTAAAATTTATGTATTCTATAAACCCAGTGGTGTGCTGAAGCTCACCATGAGAGAGGACTGTTAAATTTGAAAAAACAAAAATACAAGCCAGCTGTAGAACTGATAAATTGAAATCACCATTATGGGAATACTTACCTTACAGTAATAATAAGTGCTATAAATAAGGACTTTTTCCCCTCAGAGAGCCACTTGTTAAAAATTTACCAGAACCCCATTTTATAAATTGTACAATACAATTGTTCTGTTTTGGGTATTGGGGACTGAACCCAGGGGCACTTAACCACTGAGACCCTTCCCCAGAACCCCTTCCTACCCCCCCCCCCCTTTTTAAAGTTTCGAGACAGGGTCTTGCTAAATTGCTTAGGGCCTTGATAAGTTGCTGAGGCTGGCCTTGAACTTGTGATCCTCCTGCCTCCATTGTTATATTTTTGACAGTCAATAACCTTTTAAAGATATGGATAAATAAATTAAAATGAAGGTGCTTTTAAAATGGTCTTTACATCCCCCAGATATTTACCTTTCTCTTCGTTCCTTCCTGACAGGATGATCCAGCATCCTTCTCTTAGTCGCTGGCGTCCTTTCCTTTTACCATTTCTTACAGTGCTGGTCTGGGAGGAGGAATTCCCTCTGCTTTGGTTTTTCTGAAGTATTTGGGTTTGAAGTTGTTTTCACTGGATACAGAGTGAAGTGATTTTCACTGTGAGAGTCGACCAGTTTTTTCTTTTTTTTTTTTTCTGTCAGCACTTTAAAAGACATCATCTCACTGTCTTCAAGTTCACATTGTTTTTGGTAAGAAATTAGCTACCATTTGTATCACCGTTCCCTTTAGGTCACGTACCTCTTTACTCTGTTGGAAGGTCTCTTTATCTCTGGCTCTGCGGCATTTGGTTTGTACTGTGCTTGGATGCACTGTCTTGTACTTGTTTCCTTGGAGTTTGCTGAGCTGGTTTTGGATCTGTGTGTGGGTGTCTTCCATCAGTTTGGACTGTGCCCTGTCACCATGTCTCCAGATACTTCTTTTGCCCCTTCTCTCCTCTCCTTCAGAACTTGTTGTACTTATGTCAAAGGATTTAGTATATCGTCTTACAAATCTCAGGTCATGTCTTGTATATTTTTTCACTTTGTTTTTCTCTCTGTGCTTCAGTCTGGGCATTTTATATTCCATCTTCAACTTCACAGATACTTTCCTTTGCTGTGTCCAGTTTGCTTTAGATTTTAACTTTTTCATTTCTGATATTGTATTTTTAAACTCTAGTATTTCTATTAATTCTTTTTATAATTTTCCATATTAATTTCCCACATATTAATGCATGCTGTTCTTTAGATAATTCCATTTGTCATAATTTTTTTTTTTTAAAAGTCTCTGAGAACTTAAAAATCTGAGCAACTCCAGGTCTACTTCTATTAATTCTTTTCTCTCTTAATTATTTCATTCTATTGCTTTCTCTGTTTGTTAATATCTGAGTGTAAAGGGGATATTTTATGGAAAGGAATGATAGAGAATGAAGTAGATAATATTTACCTCCAGAAAGGGATACTCCCCTTTTCCAGTAAGACTGACAGAGTGTGGACTTCATCTGATTGGTCCTTGAGCTGGTTTCAGCTTTTGGTGTAATTTTAGTTCAGCTCCAAGTGTTTGAGGGCAGAAGCAGAACTTTTCCTTCACTAGGACTACGTAGACTTGATACCTGATGGGCTGTATTTTTAGTTTGTCTTGTTTGGGTGATTAGGAAGTTTTCTTTTCTGACAAATCCTGTCCCCCATTTCGTGAACCTAGGAAGATTTTTCCAGCCCTGTTGACATTCATCTGGGCTTTGGAGGGCTGTGACCCAACACACTGTGAAGGTCTGGAATGCCTCATGTCTCTTTCTCTTAGTGACACTACCCTCTCTCTGTCTCTGGTAGTTAAGCATGGGGGACCTGGGAGGGGAGAACATCTCTCAATGCTTCTCTCTCCCTCCCAATATCTTGTATGTGAGAATACGTATCATGTCAGGTCTTTCTCTCAGTTCTCCTCTCCTGCCTCCCACCCCAGTTTTGGTACCTTGCACTCACGGGAGGCCCGTTTTCTCCCAGGGGAATCCTCAGCCCTCCTCAACCTGTCCCTTAGGTGTACCATCTCTGCACTGGTGATTCAGACCTGAGTGGCCCCTCCTTGTTCATCGGATGGCAGCTCACAGGTGGCCCTTGACAGTTGGCCACATCAACAGGCATTTGCTCAGGGTGTGAACTGCTGAGGTCCCTCTCTCCTGGGAGGATCTTGGCATTTCCTCTTAAAATTTAGTTCCTTTAGGGTTTTTTTTTTTTTTTGTCCACAATTCTCTATTTGTTTTTTAAAATTATGGTTTTGTAGCTTATAAATCCTCTTTGTTTGTAAGGGTGGACGTTTAGTGTAGGGGAAACAGTATCTTTTAACTTCCTATATCAGAACCTGAAGTGGAACCCTGTCACACAGGAGTAATGACAACAGCTTGTTTCTAATAAGGCCATCTCACATGAAGTGCATCAAAATACCAGGACCATGGGGTCAGCCACAGAGAAACGGAAAGAACATCTCATTTGGGAAAGACTCAAGTGTTTCAATGTTAAATCCACGTAGAACAGAGACTTAGGGCATCTGGTGTAGCAAAGGAAACCCATTATAGGAGGAGCTGAGCCTCTGCTCAAGTTGGAATCACCAGGAATCATATAACCAGGCCAGCGTGCGCTCAGAGCGCAGCCAGGTGGTGCCTCGGAGCCCGCAGACGCGCGTGTCTGAGTAGGACCCCTTTACTTTGGAATCTGGGTAAGATCACCAGGTGCCCGTGAGGATATCTATTTAGCACTGCATCTGGGAAGGGGTAAAAATTAGACCTTGGAAAGTTCTAAAAAATATGAATAAGAAATAGAGTAAATGCCATGACTTCAGCCCTTTAGTAACTGACCTCTTGATGCCCGAGGCAGGGAGACGGAGTCAGCCTCCAGAGTGAGCCACTCAACTGCTGAGACCCTGACAGTGAGAGGGCTCGGGACAGTGCTGTTTCGCTGTTTAATGCTCAGTATTAAAGTCATATTTCCCATATCTAATAAACGTATATCTAGTCTTGGCAACTGTGGGGGACAGGCCCCAGGACACCCCAACAGTATCAAAATCCTTGATATTCACAAATTTTATCACCAGTGAATGGACATATATTCAATGCTTGAACCATTCAAAAGAACCAGCTTTACAAAACTTTGTAATCCGTTTATATTGTTGAAGGGAATTTAATCAAGTTTGCCGTCCATGTGAAATGCCCCAGGAATGGTGGTCTTCCCTCTTACTTAGATGTGAATCATGATGGTGGCACTGGAGTGCTTACTCTGTGCCAGGCACTGTCTGAAGAACGCCGCGTGATTTAGCCCATTGAACTCCTAGAGGACCCTAGAAGTAGGTCCTCATGGATCCCCATTTGCAGAGGAAGAAACTGCAATACAGAGAGCTCGAGGGTCCCATCCAAGTCCACACAGCTATCAAGTGGAGGGTCAGACCTCAGCAGTCCAGCCCAGAGTCCACGGGCCTGGCCACTCATGGCAGGGACTTGGAAGAGTGGCCCCTGCATCCACAGGCTCCCCAGTGGCACGTTCAGCCAACGGTGGGGAGACAAGACCTGAAAATCCACTGCATCTCCATGGAGCCTGTAGATTTCCCTCTTGTCATTATTACCTGAATACAGGGTGGTGACTACCTATGGAGCACTGACATTACATCAGGCCTCACCCGCAACCTAGAAAGGACTTAAAGGGTGAGGTTATGTGCAAATACGATGTCATTTTACATAAGGAACCTGAGCCTCTGTGGACTTTTATCTCCTGAGGACCTGCCAGACTCTTCCACCAACAGTGTGCAAGAGTCCCAGTCTCTCCACATCCTCGCCAGAATTGTCATTCCTGTCCTTTGTATTGCAGCTGTCCTAAGGGTGAGCCTTTCATCTAAAAGCTCTGGCTGAGCTGATGTTGGCTGGGCACAGGCAGCAAAGGTGGAAGACCCAGCAGTCCCGCTGTTTGGCTCTGGAGCCGAGGGGTCTTGTGAAGGCCTGCGGAGCTGAGCGGGGGGAGCTGCTGGTGGACCAAGTTGGGGGGAAGGTTTCTCGGAGGGTGCGAGGCACCTGCTGAGGACACACAGACTGCTGTGTGGTTGCTTCTTGTCACTGTGACAAAAATACCTGACAAGAACAACTCAGAAGAGGCAACGTTTTATTCTGGCTTTATCTGGGGTTCCGAGGTCTCAGTCCAAGGTTAGCCAACTCCACTGCTCAGCTCCTAGCAGCTGGGGAGCAGAGAGAGGGTGTGAGCGTAGGAACCAGGGACTCAATACAGACCCCAAAGACCACCCCAGGGACCTACTTCCTCCAGCCACACCCCCCCTACAAATCACTAATCCACCAAACGCATTCATCCACTGATGAGGTCAGAGTTCTCATCCTCTCATATTTCACCTCTGAACATTGCTACGGGGAACACCGTGTTTTTAAAACGTGGACTTTTGGGGGGACACTTTCCATCCAAACCATAACAACCACATTAAATAATAACATTAAATCACAGAAAATGAAGCTGGATTCCTGTGTCAATATTCATTTACTCGCCATTGCTCAGTGGGTGTTGGCATCCCTGAAAATCTTCCTTCGTAACCAGAGACAGTTTTGTGGTGAGAGGCTTTGGTATTTGCTGGAATTAGATAACACCATACTGTTTGTATTTTATTTATTCTCAGAATTATCTTTGACAAAGCAAGTGATTTTTGTTTTTTATTAATGCCTATGATTTTTTAAAACCCTCCTTTTAAGTTTATCATATGAAGCAACTCAGAGGAAAACCCTGAGTAACTCATGGTGCAGAGCAAACCGTTGTGGCAAAATTCTGAACTCTGGATGCAAAGATTTGAAATTCGGGAAGCCGTGAGGCGGAGCCAGAAGGGCCCAGATGCAAGGTGCTCGTTCCCGTAAGCCCCAAAGGCGAGTTTGCTGCCCCCTTTCCCGTAAACCCAAGGGCAAGTTGCTTCGCAGTGGACCTGCTCCAACCTGGGATGAACTCTCCATGACCTTTTGGGTTGGAACCTGACCCTGAACCATCCCAATGACCAGCCTCATCAAGGGCAGCACTACAGGGAGAGTGAGGCCTTCCTGAGAGCTCTTTAGAGCGCAGGATGGGGGGGGACCCCAGCCTATAACAGCTGTCCCTAGACCAGCTCACAGCATGGACGCCAGTCCATCCCCTAAAGTCCAGGTGCAGGCAGCTGGGACCAGGGTGCATCTCGCCAGGACCCTGGACTGGCCTCTCTGTACCAGGACAAAGAGGGGAAGAGACCATGTTTGGCCTCAGAACAGAGGTTTCCACCTGGGGCCTCAAAGGTGGCAGGACTGAAACAGTGGCAAGCCCAGGGACCACGCCTGCTCAGAGCCACACGTGGTCCTCAGCACTTGGCCTGTGCCGGCTCCCCTCACCCTCGGGCAGCTCCACTGGCACTACCTTCTGAGTGCCCTGCCACCCGGGGGAAAGCCACACGGACACTGTGCTGACCTCCTGTGCATCTCTAGGCAGGGCTGGCTGGGGTTTCTCAGTCTGAGGAGAAGCACACTGGAGTGGCTCACAGGGAGGACAGGAATCAGCACACAGGGCGGCGCGGTCCCCGCATGGTACAGGTCCCAGTACTTGTGACAATCACCAGCATCAGTACTTGCTCCCACTGAGAGTTGGGGGTCTCTGTCCCACCTCTTGAATGGGGGGAGGGGCTTGTGACCTTCTAATCAATAGCGAGAACACGGCAAAGGTAGAGCTATGGGATTCCAGAGCTAAGTCACAAGGGCACGGTGCCTGCCTGGGTCACTCAGTCTGGGGACCCTCGCCGTTGAAATCCAGCCACCACATTTGAAGTTCATATTAAACCAGGCAGAAAAGCCACACAGAGAGGGGCCACAGGAAGAGACCCACTCCCAACCCAACTAACGGGCACTGAGCGAAGGGCCCTCAGATGATTGCCATTCAGCCTCTGGCCTCCAGCGGAAGCCAGATGTGCTGGAGCAGAGACAAGCCCCCGCCACGCAGCCCTGTCCTGTGTCTGACCGGCATAATCTGTGAATCAAGAAATGGTCACTCCTGCCACTGACTTCACGAAGCACCTTATTCCCCAGCAATAGGTGACTATTATTGACACTAATACTTAACAAAATTGCAGCTTCCTTTAGGAGGAGGGCTCTGCACGTCACAAGGTCCCCACCCCGTGTCTTGGACCTTGGGATGCTGCGTAAAAGCTGGCTCCAAGGCTGGACCCGCTGGTCTCCTTCATTCACATCCCCCCCCCCCGGGCAGTGGGAAGGAAGTGGCCGTGGGAGAGGGTTCTTCAGAAGTGTCCACAGCGCACAAGTGGCTTGGCTGACCTTCACTTTCATCTGCTAGTAGGTGAAGGCGTGCCCACTGGACAGATGAGGAAACGGAGGCTCAGAGATTAAGACAATTGTCCAAGGTCGCACAGCCAGCACAGGACAGGACGGAAGGTCCCTGGACACACATGCCGCTCTCCCCACCCACCCCAATATCGGGCAGTTCCCTGAAGGCACCCGAAGACCGATTTTTGTTGAGCGAAGAACCTAATGCGAGAACGACAGAGACATGCCCCAACTAGAGACGGTGCCGCGCTCCCTCCCTCTCTCACCTTCTCTTTAAAGATGGCCGGGGTGACAGGCCAAGCCCTTTCACCAGGGCCTCCCAAGCCCTCAGTGCCACTGAAGAACACCCCGTGCCCAGGCCTGCTCGGTGCTGTCCTGCTTTTCTGTCTCCACCTTCCCAGCCACCCTCCAGGGGGGGATCCTCAACCCAGGGGCTGGTCCTGAGCCTCGCTGCCACCCAGCTGGACTGCATCCGCGGAGCGGCCGGGCCCCACATGAGGCGGTGCTTGGCAAGAAGCGCCTGAGCCCTGGCTCCAGGGCAAACTAGAGGACCTGTGGGGAGGTGCCCAGGACCTCACTGCACTGGTCTGGGGGGACGGTGCCTGCGTGTCTAAATGCGTTCCAAGGGCTGCAGTCGAAATGCACAGAGCCTCCTGCTGGCCATGGTAGGAAGAGCGGGAGGCCGCATCTATACTTAGGAAGGGAGAAGGGTGACTAAGAGAACACAGCAAGAGAGAACAGGAGGGCCACACCAAGGGGCAGAGCCGAGAGGCGGCCCCTGGAGCTGTGGAGTGAGCCTCTGCACTTCTTGAAGATGGCGTGAGCCTGAGGTGCGGGGCTAGCATGTTTGCGTTCTCTGTCAACTGCTCTTGCTGTGTAGGGGTCGGTGAATGGACAGCCAGCCACTGTTCCACGTCCCTTGCATGCTTATTCATTCAGCATGGGGTCAGCGACCTATCGACCCCTCATTAAATAGTGTCATGATTTTAAACGGGAAAACAACAGGCTCGGGGAGGTGAGTGGATGTTCTGCTGCACTTATGACACTCACTGGCCGGGTGACCGAGGGCGTGCTGTATGCCGGGCACTGCACTGGGTGCTTCAGTGAATGACCAGTCCTGCCCAGTCGTTCGGCCCTGTGCCTCCTTCTCAACCACTGCACACGGTGCTCTTCATGACCTGCTTCCTGCTCCTGGAACATGCCAAGTCTTCACTTACTGCCCACCTGCCTGGTCTCTGGCCACCCTCCCCAGCCCCTGCCACCATGGCAGTGACTGGTTCCTTCCCCTCACTCAGGTCTCAGCTCGAACATGCCCTCCTCAGAAGGGCCCAAGATCGCCCAGTCCAATGAAATGCAGCTCTCTCCAACTCTGCCACGCTCGCCCTGTATGCAAGCCCCTCCCTCTTACTTTATGCATAACATGATTCTATTTGAAATGATTCCCCCCAGAATGAACTCCATGAGAACAAAGACTCCCATTTGTTCCTGGCCACATTCCCGGCACCGAGAACAGTGCCTGGGACATAGAGGATCAATACCTATTGAATCATTGAACCTGCTTTACATCATATTTGATTACTACGAGCATCAATCAAAATCTTGGGTATCACTCATCAACAAGGACTAACTGAGCAGCTACTACCTACCAGGCATCTATCTGGGTGCTGGAGGTGCGGCAGTGATGGAGCCAAAGTTTCGCTGGTTTCGTTTGAGTAGTTCTAAGACAAGACACATGTGTAAAATGGGCAGCATCCCGCCTGACTTTAACACTATGAATAAGAATACAGCAGGCAGGGAGAGAGTCGGGGGTGCTGCCTCCCCGGAGGATCTCAAGCCCCCTGCCCTGCCTCCAGCTCCTCCTCTCCCCTGCGCCACTGTCAGCATCTTTCAGTGTGACATTTCATTCAAGGTCTCTGCAGCTCCAAGAGCAATATTGGTGTTGAAGCAGGTCCCAGCAGAGTGCCCTCAGGCTGGGCTTGGGATTAGTCGCCCCCTTCATGTCCCCAGGAGGGGGCGGTCAGGCAGCTTGGCCTCACCCGCCTTTCCTCACTCTGGGGAAGGCCTGGAGCTCTGACAGCTCTGGGTTCCTGGCCATCCCCTGCCCTCCTTTCTCCTGGGCAGAGGGTGAAGGTTTACAAACACGAAGCGGCCTTTGATCGGCATCAGACCCCCAGGGTTCTGACTGTTTTTTGTTCCAAACCCCTGGCTGGGAGCATGCTCTGTTTTGCCTCCAGCAGAGGAGACCTTAGGTAGGAGGAACGCGTGTGGGCATGGGAACGGCTGTGTGTGTGTACGGGTGTGTGTGTGTGTGTGAGGGGGGGGGGGCTCAAGTGCATCCTTGACTGTGTCCAGCACGCAGGCTGGGTGTGTAAGAGAGAATCCAGCCCAATCCAATAAAGGAGCACCCGCTACATTCCAGGTGCCATTTTAGAGACCAGGGAGAGAGAAGTGGGCCAAACAGGGCTCCCTGCCCAGGACCCAGGGCTGAGGGGCCCACGCGGTAAGCACTGGAGCAGGCGAGTCAAGGGACGGCAAGTGGCCATGATCCAGGGGATGAAGCTGGGGAGCAGATCGGGGCTGGGGGTCTTTCCTCATTCACAGGGGGTTTGCCAGGCATTTGCAGGCAGAATGCCTCTGGCATTGGCTGAAGGAAACCAAAGAAGCAGCCGTGAGAAGACCGTGGGGACAGTGTCCCAAGGCAGAGGGAACAGGAAACACAAAGGCCTCTGGCGTGGCTGCAGCTGGGAGAGGGCGAGGGGCCCAGCATGGCTTGCCCCGCGGAGAGTGGGGGGCAGAGCAGAGAGGGGCCGCAAGGGTAAGAGCTGGGGTGGCCCTGAGTGAGGAGGGACCACCACAGTGTCCTGCAGAGGAGAGACAGAGCCCAGATCTGGACTGAATGGGACTCCGCAGCTGCTAGGAGGGGCGTGTGGCCGGTTACACATGACTTCTATATAGAAATGTAACACCAGTGCAGAGAGGTGCGCGTGTAGAGGAGGGTAGTTTCAGTAAATTCACCAACCAATCCACCCACGTACTCAGCTCTGATCTCAAGAAACAGAACCTCCACGCTCCCCGAAGTCTCCAGGAGCCCCCGCTGCACGGCCCGCCTCAAGGGTAGCCAGTCTCCTACCTTCCGATTCCCTCTGCAGGTAAAGCTGAGTGGGCTTCAGCGGGTCTGGGTCGGGGGTGCAAGATGGGAGCGAGAGGAACGCCCAGGTTCAGCTCAGGCACTGGCTCTCCCACCGTTTTTTGCCGAGATGGGCAGATGGTGGTGGGAGCAGAGAGCAAGGGCTGGAGCCACGGGTTTGTTTTGGATGATTGAGATTACAGGCAGCTTGGAGGCCCCTGGAGAAGATGCTGACCGTCTATCTAAGGTTGCGAACTCCAGTGTTGCAGGGAGAGGCAGTGTGGAGGCGAAGATGTCTGAGAGGGAGAGCACCCTCCCTCTTAAGTCCACAGGGAGAGGACAGGAGGACACGCATGGGAACGGGCAGCCGGCCTGAATGGAGGAGAGCCTGGAGGAGTGGGGACTGGGTGAGCAAAGCCCCTCTACAAGGCCAATGTCAGGACAGGCCCAGGGCAGTTGGATCCTGGCAATCTTTCCAGACAAGTCAGGGCTCTGGACTGGGAGTGCTTAACTTGGCAACTGGGAAATGAACATCCTGTGGACCCAGTGAACAATGTCCAGGTCATCAGCCACTGGCGCAGACCAAACCTTCACTTGGGCACTCTCCCCACCTTCAGGGACAGCTGGGAGCAGAGACTGGCCAGGCCTTGAGTGGGCCACATCCAGTCCAGCGTTCCCGCCACCGTCCTTGAAGAGGAGATCTGAGCCTTTATGGCTCTGTTGCTACTTTGATCTAAGCAGAGGGGCCTGTGGTCCCCAATGCCCTGGCCTGACCAGGAAAGACAACAAGGTGCCCGGAACGAGCAGGGCTGTGTGGGACTGGGGTCTGTGCCTGGCTGGGTGGGCCTGCTGGCTTCTATGTACTCTGAGCTGGGCTGTGGCCTCCCTAAGTGCAGCCTCCTGCCTGCCTGGCTCCCTACCCACCGTCCTCCACTCCTGACCTCTCAGGTGGCCTATGGTCTCCTGACATCTGCTGCACCTGACACCTCATTTAAAGCAGGAATCACTGATGGGGGTGTTTTGGGGTCAGGGCAGGGAGTGAACTCGCCCCTCTCAAGAACTTCCATGACATGTAATGTTGAGAGCCACAGCCGAAGGGGCCCCAGCAAACTTTCAGACTGCCAGCTGATGATTGGCTCACAGCGCCCCAGCAACATCTAGCTGATTGGCTCCTCTGCGGTGATGCTCATTGGGCTGTTTCCCTGCCCTTTCAGACCACGGAGCTGCTCATTGGGGGACTTTTTTGGCTCCGCCCACACGACCCAGCCAATCGGCCTCAAGAGCAGGAGGATTGTGGGAGGTGGAGAGGCTTGTGGTGGTGAGAGAGGCTTGTGGTGGTGAGAGAGGCTTGTGGGAAGCCGGTGGTGGCAGTTGGGCTCTGAGGGTTTTTCCTGAGGAGCGGTTTTGTTTGGCGTGTGTGGTTCTAAAAATAAAGTTCGTTTCTTTTGACAAGTGGCTCCTGAATTGTGCCCAGCCAGACTGCGGCAATGTAACATATCCACAGAAGCAATCTTTACAAATTTGCCCTTGTGTCTAGTCTTGGTGACCAAAAAGGGGTCACATGCCCACCTGTCCATCAAGGACCAATCTGAGCTTCACCTAACACACCCCTGGGCAAATTGGGGCTCTGTCCAAAGAGGTTAAAAGGGGCCACATGACTTTTTTAGGCAACAGATAATGTCTGGCACAATCTCTACCATTTGCAGGCTGATGACTCTGGGAAAGTTGCTTAGCATCTCTGAGCCTCAGCTCCCTCATCCGTAAAATGGGCACAGGAAATCACAATTGCTTCCTGCCCTCCCAGCACCAGTTCCCATTTTTCTCATGACACACCTTGATGTTTAGGGCAGTGGTTCCCAGAACAGCAGTCCGAGCACTACTGAGCTTACTAGGAATGCAAATTCTCAGCCCAGTCTGTCTTGATTCAGAAACACTGCAACTGGGGTCCAGCAAGTGGGACGTGCATCTCGTCTACCCTAGGCTTACAGAGGGGCACAGGAGGCTGTATCCTAGTTGCTTGTTTGCAATATGCGTGATACTACAGCCACACCGCTCGTTGTTCCAGAGTGCCTGGCGCTGGCAGGGGCAGTTAGTGCTCCACAAGTTTCACAACACTGGTACTCCCAGTGGACACTGATGTGAGGCCCAGATCCCTTTCAAGAAAGGGTTTTTTAATGGTCAAAATTGGGGTGTTCTGAGAGGAGTCAGTGAGTCGAAGAATGTTAGCCTGGAGACGCCAGGAAACAATGACCTGGGGACTAAGAAGATATTGGGATTTGCAAAGGGAAGAGACAGGGTCTTGTAGGGAAATCTGTGTGTATGTGTGTGTGTGTGTGTGTGTGTGTAGGTGGACACAATACCTTTATTTTGTTTATTCTTATGTGATGCTGAGGAATGAACCCAGGGCTTCCGATGTGCTGGGCAGTGCTCTGCCGCAGAGCCGCAGCCCCAGCCCACTGTAGGGAGACCTTAACAGGAGTGGGATGAGCGGCCGCAGCAGCCCGGAGGGGTCCCACACTGTGGGTGATGCCTTCGGGAGGAGCACTTCCAGGAAGGACCAATGGAACGACAGGTGACTGATGGGCGTCCCCACAGAATGCAAGTCATTGCCACCAGTGTGGCAGGAATTCTCATCCAGTGATGGGATTTGTCAGAGGGACAGTGCCCACAGAGAGGGAAACCGAGGCAGGGATTCCAGAAATCCAGAGGAGTTGGAGGGGCTCACTCACCCAATAGGCAATGGCCATGGTGGTGAAGGTCCAGTAACATGAGTTGTCCCTACTGGATCTGCAGAGGGAAGGGAAGGGGGGGATGAGAAAGGGAAAGGAGGAGACTGGGTCAAGGTCAAGGGAAGGCCTGAGGGGCTGCCCGTGTGGGAAGTTCAAATGCCAGTTGCCAGTCCCCCATTTCAGCACCAAAATGTAAGAACCAACTGAAGGAAATAAAGAGGCAGGAGAGGAGCTCAGTAGTAACATGGGGCTATTGGGGACAACCTGCACAGGGGCCCAGTGACACTGGAGCCCGACTTCCCCTGACAGCCTTGGGAGGTTACAGGAGGGAGAAGGGGCGGGGAACCTCTGCAGTTTGGCCGTTGATGGGGGATTGTTGGCAAAGGGTCCTCATGGTCATCACAGTCATTCTTTGTGGTGGTCACTGCTCCGTGTTCAACAAGGTGTTTCTCAAGATTTCAGTCCCAGATACTGATTCTCCTACAGGATGTCACCTGGGGTGTGGGTCACTGAGGTGTGACTCACTAGTACACACCCAGCTGTATCTGCATCCTGGGAATCCTGAGCCAGATGTGCTCACAGCAGGCCCACACAGCAGGCTCTGCTCTCGGCTCAGGTCATGGACGAGGACACTGTGGCAAGGGGGTGCCAACTTGTGCAATGGGTAAGCAAGGAGACAAGGATGGAGTCATCAGACCTCTGGATGGAGGGGTGGCATATCTGGTTTAAAAGGGTCCCTTCTCCCTACTGAGTGCCAGGGGTCAGGGCAAAACCAGGGAGACCAGCCAGAGAGCCACTGGGTACAGAGCACAGCAGGGTCAGGGATCTCCAGAGGGCTGTGGGACCGTCCCTGCCACTGCAGCTTTTTCAGGATCTAGCAGAGCTGGTCACAGCCAAACGCTCGCTAAACACCTCGCAAAAGAACAAGTGAAAAGTGGGGAAATGGTGAGGTGATGGGAAGGAGCCAGGCCACCACTGTCCTGAGTGACAGCCAGCACCGGCCACATACAGACGCTCTGCTAGGTGTTGAGGGGAAAAAGGAGCAAGTTCAAGGGAGGGCAGATGGGAACAGGGGGAAGCAGGGGAGTAGAGGAGGGGAAACGGGAGGAAGAAACTGGGGGGAAAGAGGAAGGGAGAGGAGGGGAGGAGGGAGGAAAGCAGAGGGAGCTCTTCCCCTGAGCAGGGGATGACACTGGCAACTGCGACCCCTGGTGGCAAAAGAGCCACAGTCCTTTGGAATTGTGTCCCAAATTAAAAGAACCTCTTGTTCCCTATCACGCCTCAGCCAAGTTGCCTGTTTTTAAGCCAGTTCCCATCTGAAAAGTGGGGACAGCTGAGAGCTGCTCTCGATCCAGTATAGAAACAGCTGGCACAACGCCTGGAGCAGTAAGCAGCAGCGTGCTCCTCTGCCACTCGCAGCTACCCAGCAGGGGAGTCTTCACTCACTCCTGGCCACCGGCCGTGTGCAGCACACTCGGTGGGCACTGGCCGCGTTGAGCAAACAGACATGGCCCTGGCCCCTGCAGAATGCTTACCCCCTGCATGCAGGGGCTGTCTGTTTTGCTCACAGTTGTTCCCAGTACCCAAATGGCCGCAGGCTCACAGAAGGCACCCAGGACACACTTGCTGACTGGACCCTGCGGGAGGCACAGTGCTCCATCACACCCACACCCGCTGCTGGGGCTGGGAGGCTAAAGGCCAGTTACTGGCACTTTTGAGTTAACTCAGTTTTCCCGCTCTGTAAGCCAGACTCCACAAGCTCCACTCACAGCCACCTCACCACTGCTACTCGACTTTCTGCTGTGACAGAAATCAACTCGCTTTTCACCTATACAAAGTTAAAGGCACGTTAGTCAATTGTCTTAATTGGAAGGTAACCATAAAAGCACAGAGCAATGAAAACAACGTTACCTAAATTTTCAAAACTATTCTAAGTCTGCTTTTTTAAATGAAAACTTGGGGCTAAGCAGCATTTTTCATCTTTTCACTATGACTCTCAAAAAGAAATATGTTTAGGGCTGGGGCTGGGGCTGAGTGGTAGAGCACTCGCCTAGCATGTGCAAGGCCCTGGGTTTGAATCTCAGCACCACATATAAATAAAGGTATTGTGTGCAGCTACAACTAAAACATAAATAAATATGTAAAAAATACACTTATGTCAAACCTAGCATATGTCTGTGATGGGTTTAAACTATGTCTAAATATATATTTGAAACACATCTCATAAAGTAATACACTGATATTTTCTAGTCTATATGTCTCTTTCATCTTTTAAAATGTTGTTCTATATTCCTCTAAAGTGGTTTTGAGTCAAATATATCATGTACACAACAATAACTACCGCCACGCCGGGCTGGAGGGCTGATACATACCATGCCCAACTGAGACTTTATCTGGGTCTCACCAAAAGGATCGAAGAGAATACAGTTCTCATTATGTGGTTCCCCCCTTTACCCACATGCACATGAAGGATACAGGTTAGTTTGGGAGAAAGTCTGTCCCAGATTAAATTTATATGCCCAATTCTGCCTAGAACACGTCTTACGTAAGCTCTTGAGAACAGAACTACAGATGATAATGGTGACCCTCGACAAGCATGTCCACAGACCACTTAAAAATATCTCAACACCTTTATTAAGCCTAATCTCTTTTGGAGCATTTTCTCAAATTTGCTTTGAGAAACAGCTTAACTGAGTGGTGTCACACAGCTCTACCCAACCATGGACCTCTTTCTTCCTCTTAGGCGCACTTCATCTAATTTTTTGAGCACTGGCTTGGACTTTTTGGAGAAGGTGGAGTAACTCTTCAGAAAGGCTTCAAACACAGCCTCAGTGTTGGGGTGGGTACTAAGAAAGGCTTTCTCCAGGACGTAGAGATCCACTCCCTTATCTTCCGGAAGTCCTGAAACGAAACTCAGCCCAAAGTCTACGAGTACAATGTTCAGCTGATCCACGGGGGGTTTAAGAAGCATGTTGGAGGTGGTAAGATCGCCATGAATGAGGTCTTCATCATGCATTCGAGCCAAAACCTGCCCAATTGCCTTGGCTAAGGCGAAGAAGATTTGGGGAGCTTTTTCAGCCTTCAGAGCCGATCGAATATAATCGCGAACAGTCACTGAGCCTTCAATTTCTTCCATGTATAAGCAGTTGGAAGCATAGTCCACAAAAAAGACAACCGGGGCTGATATCCCTGCAATCAATACACAAGTCGTTATTGGGCTCAATTCTTTTTAATGATAGCCTTCATTTTCAAAGACTGAGTCAGTTTTCAGCTTGTATGTATTTATTTTAGAAAAAGATTTAGGAATGGCGCAGAAAATGGTACAACTTATCTGGAAGTTCCCTTGCTCAGGCACTGCAGAACTATGCCTGAGACCACCCACAGCTAAGTTTAGAGAAGTCAAAGCTTTCTCGCCTAAGTCACCTTTTATAACTAGATTTCATTTGTCATACTTAACTCCCAAAAAAAAAAAAAAAAGGATCTAAAAGGGGACTCATGGTCCAGCCAGAGCAGTTTCTACCTGACAAGGAAACAAACAGGCCAAGCAGTATGCTGGCTTAGAGGTTCAGCTCTGTGCTCAAAAAAAACAGGGTTCAAATCCCAGCTCCCATCCTTATTACCTGTGTACTTTAAAGTTACATTAACTTCTCTCAAGCCTCAGTTTGTGCTACAATAACATAAAACAATACCGCGAATACACTCAATGAATTTTTACTGAATGTCAACCATGCTCGGGGCACGTCTAGAAACTAGAGATATGTCAATGGGGATACAGGAGCAAACAAGGAAACCATGTTCTCTGCTTAATGGCACTTACATCATACAAAGGGTCAAAGGAGAAAAAGGGAACCAATAACTTCATTAAAAGGGTAGCAATTTACCTACATTTGCACTGATGAATTTTCCCAGATCACCCAATACTTAACAATATCCTGATGTATGCTGGGTGCCAAAAAAGTACTAATTTAAAAAAAAAAAAAAAAGCAAGAAGTGCTGAATCAGAGGAATGGACCACTTACTAGCTGTGAAAACCTTGGGCAAGTTACTTCCCTTCTCTGAGCCTCAGTTTCTCATGTGAGGATGTTTGTGGTGGTGCATGATGATGCTTTATCAAAAAAAATATATATACACACATACATTCATGAGAGCTATGTCAGGCATACATTCAAACATATAATATGGCATATACCTAGTATCATGGTCACAACATCTAGGATGGACACCTCTACTACGACTTGCACTTCACAGGAGAGGGAACAGGCGGACAGGTTAACTTGTTGAAAGTCTCCATAAGAAGCAGCCAGAGAGCTTGGCTCCAGGGCGAATACTTGTAATCACATCTGATTCTTAAAACGAATGAATGAAGGGATAATAATGCACAATTCAAACGGCCCAAACACGGAGCCTGAAGCATGGGAGGTTAAATAAGGTGCTCAACCTTGAGCAATCAACAGTGGCACAGCTGAGATGTGAACCAGGTCGAAGGCTCCGCGACAAATGCTCGTAGGTGAGAGACGATGAGAAGTCTTAATTAATGAAGAGAGGGCCAAGCACGGTGGCCCACGCCTGTAATCCCAGCGCTCGGGAGGCTGAGGCAGGACGATCACGAGTTCAAAGCCAGCCTCAGCAATGAGGAGGCACTAAGCAACTCAGTGAGACCCTGACTCTAAATAAAATACCTAAAAGGCTGAGACGTGGCTCGGTGGTCGAGTGCCCCCGAGTTCAATCCTAGTACCAAACAACGACAACAAGAACTAACGAAGACAGGAACGAAAAGAGAACACTGCCAAAGGCCGAGGCAAGCAGTGAAAAGGAAGAAACTAAGGCAAACGGGGCGGGAAGCTGGGCTCCTCCCGCCGCCTTCGCCCAGGCCCCGGAACCTCGGGGTCCCCGCCTGCCTCACCTGCACGGCGACAGCGGAGCAGCGCCCGGGCCTCCTGCACGGTCCGCCGCCGGCTGAGCCGCGTCTCCAGCACCGGGTGCCGGTAGCCCTTGGGGAAGCGGTGCTTCACCACGGCCGCGCGGCCCAGGAAGTGGCCGCGGTACACACGCGCCTCGGCGCCCTGTTTCAGCAGCTCCAAGCCGCTCAAGAAACGGCTGCTTCGCTCCCGGGCGGCGGCCAGCGGCTCTACCTCTGGCGGCGGTTCTTCGCTAGCCTCAGCCATGATGCTCTTCTGCGCAGACGCGCTAAGCGCTTCCGCTTTCTCCGGAAACTACGGGCAGTGCTTCCGCTCGCTCCGGAAATCCTGGGACCTCTTCCTCCATTCAACATCTCCCCTCGGACACTTCCGCCCGGTGGGAGTGGTTCCGCCTCCCGACGTGTCGGCCCTTTTGAAAGCCTTCAGTGTCTCGGGTTGGTCTCCTGTGGCCGCCCCCTGCTCTTCGCCCATCCGCGTCAATTCTCTCCGCGGTTCTTTCCCCCTCCTCGGTTCTCTCCGGGAGTTGTCGGTGATGGTCGCGGTCGCCTTTGTTTTAGCTCCTCCGGAGGGAGACAGGGGCTCTGCTCCTCTGCTCCTCTCGGGAGTCGGTCTGGGACCCCGAACGCTTCGCCCCCCGCTGGCCATTTTTTTTGACCCCCAACACACTGGTCAGAGCCCGGCGGGCGGACAGTGAGCCATTTTGAGCCGTTTTTCCTTCTAAGTGCTGGGATGATCGCCATCTAAGTGCGTTAAGGAGTGACAGGATAAATAATAATAATAATAATTATTATTATTATTATTATTATTTGTTCTGGAGGTTGAGCCCAGGGGCGCCTTACCTCTGAGCCACATCCCCAGCCCTTTTTATTTTTTATTATTTTGAGACAGGGTCTTGCTAAATT
The DNA here is from genome assembly GCF_001458135.2 of Marmota marmota marmota. Taxonomy (NCBI): domain Eukaryota; kingdom Metazoa; phylum Chordata; class Mammalia; order Rodentia; family Sciuridae; genus Marmota; species Marmota marmota. Next base: position 5,099,560 of record NW_026000026.1, read on the forward strand.
ACTTAGGGCCCCACTAAATTGCAGAGGCTGGCCTTGACCTTGTGGTCCTCCTGCCGCGTTGGAGGAAGATGAAATTATTCAACCTCTCTGTGCATTCCTTTGCTCATCTGTAAAATAAGCTAATATTGATCTTGTAGGGTTTTTGTGAAGATTTAATGAGTGGCCAGAGGTAAAATGCCCCAGAACTGTGCCAAGCACGTGATAGTAGAAATGGAAGCTGTTATTATTTATGGAATGCTAAATACCAGAGCTACTATATTTACATTCCCAGCGTCCAACCACTCTTTCCTACGGGACCAGCCCTTCCTCATTGTGTGGAATCCTGAGGGGACACAGAGACCACCTCCCTCTGTCAAAGCCCCCCCCCCCCCCCCCGACACACACCTGTTATGTGATTTGCAACAAGAACCCTGACTTATACCACCACTGAATGGCTATGTGTTTTGGTTACTGTGTGTAAGGGGACAGAATAAGCTGCTGTAAAATAGTGACTTAAACATGTGAGATGTTTATTTGTCTGTCATACAATAGTCCAGGTCTGTTGCTTCCTTCTCTGGGTCTATGCCACCTGTTACCCCCTCCATTCAGCAAGAAGAGGTATGAGAGTGGGAGGTAGAAAGCAAGTAGGTGAGGGGTTGAGCCAAAGTGCCAAACAGCACTTCCACTCACATCCTATTGGCCAGAAGCGGGTCACGTGGCCAGTGAGGCTGCAAAGGAGGCAGGGACCATACTCTATCAGGCAGCCATGGGTCAGCTAGAGCTTTGGGGGATTAGTACCAAAAGGCAGTAGGGGAGGAGTGATTAGGGCACAATCAGTAGACTCTGCCGTAGTTTTGATATTTTAAGCTGCAGATAACAAATAACTCACTACCATCAACAGTAAGCTTACTTCTAATCTCACAACAGCTCGAGATGGGGTCCCAGGTGTCATTCAGTCGCTTTATGAAACTAAGGACCCAGAATCTTGCCATCTTTCTGTCCCACCAGCCCTAGCCTGTGGTTTCTGTCCTTACCTTTGTCACCTTACGGTCACTAGGGGGCCACTAAATTCTATAAATCACATGAAAACGCAAAAACCACACTGAAGAGAGCACCGCTTCCCGCACACACCTCTATATTGGAAGGAAGCTTGTCGCTGGGAGTCCTCCTGTCCCGTCAGACTCCTGCAGTCGGCCTCCAGGACCGCCTCAGCAGCAGAGGCAGCTGGACAAGTGAGAAGCTGTCACTTTAAGTCTCTGTAGACAGGACGTGCTCTATAAGCAAGGAAGGGAGCTGACATGGCCACCAGAGGCATCTGTAAGCGTCCCCCACTCTGTGGCACAGCCACCAACAGCCTTTCTCTTATTCCAGTTTCTGCATCTTCCCACCAGGGACTGTTGGTTCTGCTGTGACAAGTGCTTATTAGAATTAAATAAGTCATTGATCCCAAGCTTGGCTGGTGGGCAGCAGACACTCTCCAAGTGTGCACTTTCCTCCATGCCCTTCCCAACAGTCAAGGGAGCCCTGTTTTGGAATGCTGAGGAAAGGCCCTGTGGTCCGGGTTGCTATGACGCCAGCATCCTCGCTGTCATTCACACACACAACAGGTTCCTTTCAAACGTTAGACCATTTATGTGGGCACAGTGTGTCCAGCACATTCCATCAGCCCAGACTAATCAAAGCTCCCCTAGAATCAGTTCTATTTATAGCATCTGGTTTCTCAAGTTTGTGGTTTCATGATCATAATTGTTAGTGTCCACATAGCCATCTCTATGGATACCAGGTCTATCTGAAGTCCTTTTCAGAAATCTGTGCAAACATATTCATAAAAGCCAGGTTAGTTATGGCCAGATGGGTTCTGACTTCCTTAAAATCAGTTAAACCTCCTTCAATGGTGTAATCCTGATTCAGCTCATGAGATCCTGCGTGGAAGCCTCCTCCAGACCCTTCTCCCACCAAGCCCTGCCTTGCTCTCTGCTCTAGGACACCTGTGCTGCCCTCCAGCTGAAGCCATGCTCCCTCTCACCCCTGCCCTCTCTCTTCTGAAAGTGCTCTCCCCGCCCCTTGTTGCCTAGACCCACGGAGACATGGTTCCATTCTTAGCTCGGTGGCACCCGGGGAGCCCTTCCTGATCACCCAAGGAGAGCAAATCCAAGGGCGCTGGGTACTCACACCACCTTCCAGCAGTCATTGGAGGGTTCTTTACAAGGAGTGTGTTATGGTTTAGATCTGGAACGTCCCCAAAGCTTGTGCATGGGAGGCTTTGTCCCCAGTGCAGCAATGTTCTGGGGGTGGGGCTTTGGGGCAGGGATTGTGTCACGAGGGCTCTTGCCTCTTCAATGAGTCAGGCCACAGGGGGACTCACAGCTGAATGGGCAACTGAGAGCTGGCGGAAACTGCAGGAGGCGGGGCCTGGTGGAAGGCAGCAGGTCCCTGGGGGTGTGCCCTTGGGGACTATGTCCTACCCTGGCCCCTGCTTCCAGCTGCCATTGCTAAGTGGCTTTGCTCTTCCACACCCTCCGCGCCACGATGATCTGCCTCACCACAGTCCATGGTGATGGACCAAGTGACTATGGGCTGAACTGTGAGCCAAAAGAAATCTCCCCTGGTTAAAGTTTTTTTTTTTTTTTTTTTAACGGTCATTTGGCCATAGTGACAGAAAGTTAACACAGGGTATTAGTACCTCTGTGCCCTGGCCTGCACAGGTCAGCAGAGCAGGGGCAGAGAGGGCCTCCGAGGCCAGCACTGGCTGTCAGCCCACGCCAGGGCAAGAGGGGCAAGCCCGGCACTGATACTTCTGTTCCTAGGGACGCATTGTGCATTATTCATGACTGTGTTGGTGGCAAGTGACAAAAACAAGTTTAAACACAAACTGGAATTTATTTTAGGCACAGCAAGACCCAGGGGCTCACCTCATGTCCGCGCCTCAGCACGTGGGACAGACCCTTTTTATTAGTTTCCTGTAGTTGCTGTAACAAGTCCCCACCTACCCAGGGGCTTAAGGCAGTAGTCCTGAGGTGAGAACTGGCTTGTGGGGCACAAAGAAAAGCAGGGATCAAGCTGGAGCTCAGGAGCCCAGGTGCGATGAGCAGAGCGGAGGGAGGGAGAGGCGTCTCCAGTCTAGGCCATGGGAGGGATCAGGAGGGAGGATGGATTTCATCCCAGTTAACATTGAAATAGCAGGAGCTCTAGCAGGCTTCTGGGAGCAAGGGCAGGGTCAGGAGCAGAGAAGGGGCTGTTGCCAGGCAAGAGGAGAGCTCGGCTCCGCTCAGGTAGAGTGGACTCAGGACATCTGGCAGAGAAGACAGACTCCCTGAGGACTGCGGCACAGGAGGGCAGCAGCTGGGGGCTGGGAAGGGAGACCCAGAGCTCTGCGTCAGCTCGGGGGCCTTGAGGCATCGCCCATTTGAGGCTGTGTGGCCCTGGGCATCCACGTGGAAAACAGGTGAGCAGCTGGATGTGAGCCTGAGTCCTGGAAAGGAGGCAGACTGGGAACAATGCCACCAATTGTCACTCAGTCAAAACATACACACAGGCTTAGCCCTCAAGTGGGCACAGACTTCTCCAGACTCTCAGAGCATGTGGCCCAACTCACACTAACCCCAACCTACCGGTGGGTACATGCACTCTCCCGCAGGGACCACATGCCAAGGACACAAGGACACAAACTGGTATTTTGGCAAAGAAACAGCATGGAATAGACCATCAGTGAGTTCTGACGATAACAGCTGGAACACAAGGACAACATGGTCCCCAAATTCTTTGTTCCCTCCTTTGAAATCAAAGTGGGCTTGTGGCTGCTTCGCCCAGTGGGTGGCTGAGTAGCACCGTGTGACTACTGAGGCTAGGACACTGGGACACTGGCATCCTCAGACTCCATGCTGTGAGGAAGCCAGGCTAACAGAGGCCACCTAGATGGCTCCAGGGGGTGGTCCTGAGATTGGAATTTAGAGATTCAAAGAGACGGCTGCGTCTCCAAAGAGAAATGTCTATAAATTCCTGGAATACAGAACGGACAGCTAGGAGCCACCCGCATCCTGGGGCAAGTCCTCGCCTGAGGCTTGCAGGTTGCCAAAAGACAGCAAAACTGCAAGATGACTGCAAGCCATCCGCAGGAGCCCTCCTTCAGGGAGCGTGTACATTGAGGCTTTGGTACTGAGAGACGGCCCAGCCTCCTTATAATAGTAGGAGATTTAATGAGACACAGGAGAGACGCCGAGGTAGGAAGGAACAAGATTAGAACACGTGAGGGCCCTGCGCAAGGCCAGGGACCAGCCCTGAACCGCCCTGGCTCAGCCCCTCCTTCAAAGTCCCCCAGTCCCACCACAAGACTGGATATGTCTGCACAGATGATGGTGGGGGCTGATCTGCCCCTATTAAGGCTTGGAGGCGGCCAGAATCTCTCCTGGGACCTGTGAGCAGTTAATTGTCAGGAGCTGAGCTATCAGCCGGGATCATAGTGACTTTTATTTCTCGTGATCTTGGCAGACTTTGCTTAAAAACTCTTCTGACTGGTGTTCTGAGTTGTAAACCTCTTACTATAAAAACCCATTCATTCACTTGGGTTCTCCTGTGGAGAAAGAGTCTCTATGATCCACATTCCCTTTACAAAGCCACTTTTTTGAACTGTCGTTAGGTAGACAACTTCAGAACCCAAGTTGATTTCCCCAGGTGAGTGACGTGGTTAGAATTCAGGGTTGCCAGGTGAATAAACGGGGCCTAGCTAAATGTGAATTTCAGAGCAGCAACACCAGACCCACTTTTGCTACAGAATTGGTTGATGTTTCTCTGAGATTGACATTTGGCTGGGCATACTATTTGTTGTCGTCTGTGCTAACTCTGGTGGCCTTCCTGGAAGGACATCAGGCAGCTCTGGGAAGATGGATCAGAAGAGACAGATGGAAGCAGAGACCCAGGAGGAGGGTCCAGGCTGGGATTCTGTGGCAGGGGGTGGGGCTGCTCTGGATTTTAGTAGGGGGAGTGGAGGAGGGCATGCTGTAGGGGTGGCTGGGCTAGAGGAAGGGGCAGAACCAGCACTTGAAGAGCTGCTTTGTACCTGGGTTATACTTGGAGATCTTGATTACTGGTTCTCTCCCTCCCCCCCCCCTCTCTCTCTCTCT
>NW_026000026.1:5105186-5122166 GCF_001458135.2 Marmota marmota marmota
TTCTTTCTTTATAACCATCTATATCTCCCTCCCAGCCTTCCTTCATAAAATCCCCTCTCTGCCTTATCTTAATTGATTGCTCTTATCATCAACTGATACACTGCCTGTTTTTTACATTATTAATTAATCAATTTTGGTACTGGGAATTGAGCCCAGGGGCATTCCACCACTGAGCTACATTCCCAGCCCTTTTTGCTTTTATTTTGTTGAGATCTGCTCTCACTAAGTTGTCCAGGCTGGCCTTGAACTCGAAATCCTCCTGCCCCAGTCCCCCCAGTCACTGGGATTACAGGTGTGGGTCACAGTGCTCAACTCCTACACATCCATAAAGAACACCAGATGTTAAAGTAGTACATTTTCCAAACAAGACTTAAAGAAGCAAAATCCTAGTCACATTTTGATATCTTTTTAGATACATTGTGTCTCTAAAGAGAAATGTCTATAAACTCCTGGAATACAGAACAGACAGCTAGGAGCTGTCTGTTTTAAAAAGTCTTTATTAAAATATAATTGACCTACAATAAACTGTACATATTTGAAGGATTTGGCAGATTTTCACCTACATATACACTTGTGAAGCCATTATCATCACATCAAGATAAAGCACTTAACCATTATCTAACACACTATATATATTTCTTGTTTATTGTGTTTTTCTTGCTAAAATGAGCCTCTGTTTGTGGAAGGTTTTTAAAACTCCCTTTATTTTCTCCAGTAGCCCCAGCACTCTGGTTCAGGATAGACATCTGGAATGATGCCTAGACCGCAGTGTCGCTTTGTAATAATCATTGGAGGATTTGAGTCCTCCTCTCGTCCACCCAGGCAGTCAGCTTGCCAGACTTCCTGGGTTTTGCCCCCAACATGTACTCTTACCAAGAACATGCACTGGGGCTGTGGATCCCGAATCTGGGAGCTCACACAGGCGTTGTAAATGCAGTGAGTGGGCATAAGGCAACGTGGGGCGGCGGGGACTGCGGCACACTGAAGAATATGGAGACGGCACAGTCAGCAAGCTACAGATGGCTGCCTGTTCTGTCCAGAAAGTTTTATGGGACCCCAATCACGCCCATTTAGTTACATTTTGTCCACCAGTTGCTTCTGCCTAGACAGTGGGGTTGGGCAGTTGTCCCAGGGAGGATGGTATGGTCAGCAAAGCCTGAAATGGCTGCTATCTAGACCTCAGCCGAAAAAGTTTGGCAATCACTGGTGAGCCTCACGGGACGGGGGGACACAGCCCAGCAGGGCATGACCAGGTAGGGATGTGGGGCCAGGGCTAACGTGGGAAAGTGAGCTTTCCTGATTTTTTTTTTTTTTTAATGAAGGCAAGTAATATGATATTTTTCTAAAAAAACAAGAAGGTTGGCAAAATTATCTTACAAACTGGATACAACTCAGAAGCCATTTGTGTCTGTATCAAACTAGGGGCACTGGACGCAGGCAACCTCAGCAAAGGTTCCCATGTGTCCCAAGCACTTCCCAGAAGTGGCAGACCCTGGGAACCTGAAGGGGTCATTGGAAAGAGGTGATGATGTGCCAGACAGCTTCCATTTGTCTTCCTCTATTTGTAGTAGTCAGCTCTGGTTAAAAAATAGCCACATAATAAACAACAACCATCAGGGACACATAACAATATTTACCTATTTCCCAAGGTCTGCAGGGGCCTCTGGTGTGTCTAAGGCTCTTCTGTCTGACATGTCTCTTGCCCTGGAGTGAAGATGCTCAGAGCTGTGAGCTCCAGAGACTCAACTCAAAGTGACTTAAGCAAAAAAGAAATGCATTGGATCCCAGGTGTTAAGGCACGGAGGTGTCCAGACTCCAATGGGCTCAGAAGTCTTGTTCTGTTTCCTCCATGCAGGGTTCCCACTCAGACAAGGTGACTGGGAAGCCTCCGCTCAAATTCTCACAGTTTTCTTTCTTAAATATAAAGTTTCTCTTTCCAGAGGGAGCTCCCCAGAGGCTCAAAACCGAGCCTCCCTGGCTGGGCCTGGGATGCTGCAGCATCTGTGAGCCAGGGCCCAGCGGGCAGCTGCTAGGGAACTGAGCGGCCAGACCCCACCCCGGGAGGGCATTGTCCATTCCTACATGCAATCGTCAACTCTGTGCGCCTCTGCAGAGTGCCTACTGTATGCTAGGGGCTCCTCCAGGTCTAGAGACTAGAAAAGCCAAGGAAATGGGTTCTCCCCAGAACCTCAGAAAGGAAGGCAGCCTGGCTGACCCCTCCACTTCCCCAGTGAGACCCGCTGGAGACTTCTGATCGCCAGAACTATGAGAAAGCCACCAGTGTTCCCTCCACGCGGACCAACAGGCCTCAGCTCAAACAGCCCCTCCTTCAGCTGAATCTCGGGTGCCGTGGCCATGGCCGCCGTCTTCAACTCTGCGCAGCCTCCATCGGAGCTGTATCTGGCGTGTTCAGTGCTTTCTCGTGGGTCCCTAGAATGCAAGCTCCTTAAGAACAAACAATGGCCTACGGGGTTCACCAGCCCACCCCAAGCCTCGTGGGCCGGGCACGGGGTGATGGGTGTCCAACCTCAGTGTGGGATGACTGGTGGCGTCCCACGTGGTGTGTGAGGGTCGGGGTCAGTGCAGGCGCCGTCAAGAGTGGACGGCAGTACCCGGGGATCTCCTGTTGGCGGAGAAAGCCCGGCAAGACGCTGCCAGGAGGGTCTTACCCCGGGGAGGACTCAGGATGGGGACCCAGGGAGGCCAGCGGGGCGGTCCCCAGCCTGGCCCTGTAGGCGGGGGCGGTCCCAAGCTCCCCTCTGTCCCGCCTCCAGGCTGGGGGGCCTGGGCCGGGCGACGTGGCGGTGGCGCTGGGTGGGGAGAGGGCGGGACGCGGCCCAAAGCGGCCGGAAAGTTTGTTGCGCGGCGGCGGCGGCGCCGGGGACTTGGGTCCCGGGGTCACGCGCGCGGCCCCCAGCGTCCCCAGCTCGCCCGCCGAGTCCCGATCGCCATGGGTAAGTCGCGATCAGGCTGCAGCGGGACACTGTGCACCTCGTCGCTGCGCCTACCTCCCCCCCAGCACCCCCCTTCGGCCCTCCGGGTGGCCCCGACCCTCCCGGGGTCGTCCCCCCGGTGGCCGCCCGCTGGACAGCAGGCCGGTGGCTGGGGACTGCGCAGGGGCCTTGGCGCGCTTCCTCCCATCCTCCTTTCTTCTGAGGGAGGGGGAGTGGCTGGGGGTGCTCCTGCCTTGACACCGGCGCCCACGGCCGGGCACTCCTCCGACAGCCCTGGTCACCCAGGCAAGGGATGCGTCTCCGTTCTGAAGGAGAAAGTCATTGGTCAGTTCCCGGAGCACCCCTGTGCTGGACACTACTCCGGGTCTGGGGGTCCTGCCCTGACCTGGCTCAGTGGAGAGGAGAGGAGGAGAGCCCACAACAGGGCTGGGCCAGGCAGGGAATTTCTTTGTCGCTAAGGGGGCCTGATCCTAAGGTCTCCTCTGTGTTCAGAAGGTTGGAAGGTCAGCCATCGTTGGCTTTTTAGTGAGCATGTACTGTGTGCCCAGGCATAGGGGCTGGCCATTCCCAGGGAACAAAATGGACAAAGCCCTCTCTCCTGGAGTGGACCTTTGGTTGAGGAGCTAGATAAATAAGATGCCATGGGCAGCAGAAAATGAGGCGTCCAGGGCTAGAGGCCTTGGAGCTGAGACCTTGGAGGAGGCCTGAGATTTGGAGGAAGAGCTTCCCTGTGGCAGGAACATCAAAGGCCCTGAGGCAGGAAAGGGCTGGTGTGGCTCAGGCCAGTGTGGCTGGAGTGCAGTGGACAGGAAGGGAAGGGGTGAGAGGATGTCAGAGGGTGAGCAGGGCCAGGAGTGCAGGGCCAGTGCCCCATGGGCAAGTTGGGATTTTATTGCAGATGGCATGGGAAGCTGGAGGAGGGTTTTAAGCTGGGGCAGGGGGCATGACATGAATTCTCTCTTAAAATCACACTCTAAGTTGTTCAATGGAGGCTGAGGCTCTGAGGTCGGCAGGCATGATAGGTATTGTATCCTATGTAGATAGAGGAGGCTCAGAGAGGGGAGGTGCGTTGCCCAGGGTCACACAGCTATGGAGAAGAGAAGCTGGGGTAGAACCCCAGCAGCCTGGCTCCAGTTTGCACCCCTAACCATTGCACCACCCAGCCTCCTATGCACAGAGCAGGGGCACAGCGGGCAACCAGCCATAGCTCTGACTTCAGTGTCCATCTCTTCACATCCACTGCACACTGCCCCGGAGCCCAAGGCCCTCCCCAGGACACCTGCCCTGGCTCCGCCCCCTGGCTCCTGCCCTCCTGTCCCTCCTATTAATTCAGCAACTATTTACTGAGTGCCTGCGGTGGGCAGAGCCAGGCCTGGGTGGTAGAGTCCAGGGTGTGTCCAACCTAATCACCAGCCGCCTCCACCCTCCCCCAAGTTCCCAGCATGCTCTTTCTGCCGCAGGGTCCAGGGCGCGGGCTCTGTCTATGCACTGGAATTAGGACTGGGGTCCAGCCCCGGTGCTCTCAATTTGTCATGACCGAGGACAGTTTGTCACCTTCTCTGACCTTCACATGGTCCCTTATAAAATACTCTTATCAAAGGGCCGCCTGGGAAGGGGGCAGGGGTGTAGGGGAGAGGGTGAGCAGAAGGGGCTGAGTCCTACGCCGTGAAACTCCTCCCTCTGCACAAAAGTGCCCGACAGCTGAGAGGGACAGGGAAGTGGAGCCCCTCAGGTAAGGCTGGAGCCGGCCTTGGGTGCAGGCTGGCCCTTCTGACTTCTGACCTCAGGCAAGGCACTGCCGCCCGGGGTCACCAGTTAGTCCACTCCTGGATAATTCAGAGGCACCCCTCATAAGGCTGGGGGAGGATTAAAGAAGGTCTTAAGCTTAGCACTCAGGGCAGCACCCGGTGCGGGGAACACCTCGGGTCAGCCTGGCTGCGGTGCTACCACGCTTCTTATCAGGCCTTGAGGGGGCTGGGTGAGAGACCTGCTGCTGGGTTACTCCAGGTGCTTGTAGAAAAATGTCAGCGCAAACGTGTGCTTTAAACATTAGGAGTAACCTGTACACCTGCACTGTCAATATGGTAACCACCAGCCACGTGGCTTGTTTTTAACAAGTAAGTTAATTAAAATAGAAAATGAATTCCTCCATTGCGTTAGCCACCTTTCATATACTCAGGGTCTGCGTGGGGTTAGTCACCGCCCTGCCCCATAGACAGACAGAAGTTTCTCTCATTGGAGAAACTTCTAGTAGAAGTGCTGCTCTAAGAAGAATAGAAACGGAGCTGGGTATGGTGGCACACGCTTGTGATCCCAGCATCCCCACCACTGAGGATGCTGAGGCAGGAGGATTGCAAGTTTGAGGTCAGTCTCAGCAACTTGGCAAGATTCTGTCTCAAAATTAAAGTCAAAAGGACTGAGGATGCAGCTCAGTGGTGAAGCGCCCCTGGGTTCAACCCCTGGTACCAAACAAAAAAACCCAAAGTGTCAGGAACAGGTGCAAGCGTATCAGTAACTGTCCTAAGTGAGCAGGGGTTCACTCTTTTAAAGCAAAGACCTTTCTACTGAACTTGAACTTGAAAATGTTCAGCTGTATGCTGTTTTTACAAGAGACACATAAAGGATGAGCCCAGATCAAACGTGTTGGGAGACAGTGGTTGGAGACCGCAGGGACCCCTAAGGCAGGGTGCCCCCTCCATGTTAAATGTGGGTACCTGGGGAGCCTGTAGGGACAAGATCGGTCCAACCGCCGCTGCTGCTGGTGCCTCACCTGTTGACAGTGCCTTGGCCTCCCGGGTGCCTGCGTGCTGCTCCTGTGAAGTTCCTGCTGTAGTTTCTTAGTCACACTCCCCAGAGCCTCACCTGTTTTCTTAGCTGTGTCCAAACCAACTCAAAGTTTAATGATCAACTATTCGGATTTTTTCTTTTTTTTGGGGGGGGGTACCAGGGATTGAACTCAGGGGCACTGGACTACTGAGCCCCCTCCCCAGCCCTATTTTGTATTTTATTTAGAGGCAGGGTCTCACTGAGTTGCTTAGGGGATTGCTTTTGCTGAGGTTGGCTTTGAACTCTTGATCCTCCTGTCTCAGCCTCCCAAACTGCTGGGATTACAGGCGTGCGCCACCACTCCCAGCTAACTATCCTGATTTTATTTCCTGTTTTATTACATCTGTTTTTATATTCATTAATTCCTCTTGTCCTTGGGTTCATTTCATTCTAATTTTTCTAACTGCTTCATTCACAGACTGAATTCATTTATTTTCGGTTATTTTGGAGGTTCTGACGAAAAGTTCTAGTTTCCGTAATTACCTCCCACAGTTTTTGTTATGTGGCCCTTTTCTTCTCATTCAATTCCAAATAGGTCGTTCGTTATTTCCTCTTGATTTCATCTTTATGCTAAGTTGTTTTAGATGTGTATTTTTGAGTTCCACATGTGCAATTGGGAGTGTGTGTTGCTGGTTGTTTTTCTTTTTCCTCTGGATGAGAAATGCATCATTTTAAAAGAGCTTTTCTGCCTGCTGTCATCCCAGCAGCTCGGGAGGCTGAGGCAGGAGGATCACAGCTTCAAGGCCAGCCTCAGCAACTTAGTGAGACCCTGTCTCTAAATAAAATAATTAAAAACCGGCTGGGGATGTGGCTTAGTGGTGAAGTGCCTCTGGGTTCAATCATCCCTGGTACCAAATCAAAAAAAGCTTGTCTGCCAAGCAGGAACCGCTGCCCGCCTTGCTTTTGGCCGCCTCCCCTTGCTCCACAGGGCGAGGGGGGATGAGCTCCAGGCCCCACAGGTGGCTTTCCAAGTGGGGCAGGGGCGTCTGGAGATGGGCGGAAGGAGCCGTGGCAACAGCGAGCCTGGTGGTCCTCCTGTGCAGCTGCCTGGGCACCAGGGGCTTTTCTCTTCCCAACTCTCCTAAGAGCTGGTGAGAAAGCATTTATTAACCCCGTAAGATGAGGACACGGAGGTCATGGGAGGCCATCTGCCCAGGGTCGCACAGAGCAAGCGGTGGCGCTCCCACTGCACCAGGCTCCGAGGCCCGGGGTCAGTCCGTGACGTTCACAGAGCGTTTCCACGTCCCTGTTGGATGCGTGTTCCCATGGGCTCTGGTCGCGGGCAGCGGGGCGTCCTGTTCCCGTTTTACACATGAGCAAACTGACACTGAGCCCAGGGGGCACTTGGCTCCAGGCAGCTGGGGAGGGCAGAGTGAGGTGCCCACAGGGGCTGCGGCCGCCCTTAACAGCGCACAGATGCCAGGATCCCCCGGGCCGCCAGGAAGCCAGAGGCAGTGACGGAAGATGAGCCCGCCACGCGGGACAGAGCCCACCAGGCAGGACAGAGCCCGCCACAGGACAGACCCGCGCCCCGCGGCAGCCGGGCTCCTATCCGTGCCTGTCCAGCCCCGCGCGGGAGAGGAAGCACCTATCTCCCGGGGCTTCGGGGCATTTGCAGGATTTTTCTTCTTTTTGAGATTCTTGTCTTTTTCGTTTTTCATCTTTAACCAATGGTCCATTCAGACATAAATTCATTTAGGACTAAACGCTTCACAATTCAAAATAAAGAATTAGAGTCACCCCGCGGTTGAGGGGTCCCGAATGAGGGGCTGGCTGCCTCGCGCCCTCCTGATTTCTGGTGGTTTGAGTTGTTTGGTTTCGAGGTACCAGGGATTGAACCCAGGTGTCCACCACTGAGCCACATCCCAGCCCCTTTTTTAAAGGTTCTCTAAAGGAGCTCTACCAAGTTCCCAGGCTGGCCTTGACTTGCCTTCTCCTGCCTCTGCCTCCCTAGTAGCTGGGATTACAGACGTGCAGCACCACCTCCAGGCCCGCCGCTTCCTACATTCACTTACCACACCCTGAAAATTCTCTGCTTGAGCTGAGTGCCATGGCCCAAACCTGTCGTCCCAGCTCCACAGGAGGCTAGGGCAGGAGGATGGCAAGGTCGAGGCCGGCCTGGGCAACTTAGTAAGACTCTTGGGAAAAAAAATCTCTATTTTACTTTAAAGGAGGAGAATGTTTGAATTCTTAATCTACTAATTTTTAAAAGATGGACATTGAAGCAGATCTTTTATCAATGCATCCATGAACTCTCCGGAATTTCTTCCTAACATTTACTGCAGTGTCCTTTCCTCATTTGTATCTAAATTAAAACTACTTGGGAGGCCTACAGGTTCCTCAATAAAAAAAAAAAAAAAATGGAAAAGAAGAGGTGAATGGACCTTAGTGGCTACACCCCCTCAGGTAGCATCTGCACAGGACAGCAAGAGTAAAATTTAAAATAGGTCACCTCACTCCCAGCGCAAGCCACCAGAGACTACCATCCACCGAGAATGAAACCGTTCCTGTCCTGGTGACCCACAAGGCCCCACGTGGTCTGGCCCTGCCTGCTTCCCCCCTCATAGTGTCCCATCTCTCGCTCGCTGGGCTCGGGCCGCTCTGGCCTCCTTGCTGTTTAGCCCAGTGATCAAAGCCTTCATCTTCTAGCCATCTCAGCCCTGCCTCTTACTTGCTGTGTGACTGTAGGAAAGCTGCTTAGCCTCTCTGCACCCTGGAGGAGGATGCTCATGGTACACTGTGAGACTAACGTGTATACAGCTCTTGAAACAGGGGCTGGCATTTAGCCAATGTCATAGGTAAGTTCCAGCTGTGAATATTCATAATTGCTCAAACACACCTTGAGCCCTTCTGACCTGTGTCCCCTCGGTCTGGTCTGCTGTTTGCCACACTTTCCCCATGGCCTTCACCCCCACTTTATCTGGATCTCTGCTCAAATGTCCCCTCCCCAGAGGGGCCTGAGCTGACCCTATTTGAATTGATACTCCTCTCTCACTCCCAAGCCCGTGTCCCTGCTTTGTCCGTGACATTTATCAACACCTGAGGTTACATTATGAACTTATTTATCTTCTGCCTGTTTCTACTAACACCTCGGTCCCTGGAGACTCCACTGATTGCCAGCCTCAAGGACAGGGCCTGGCATGTGGCAGATGCCAGATAAATAAATGTGGATGGATGGACGGCAGATGGGTTGTGGGTGGGTATATGAGGAGAGGGAATAGGGGAGGGGCGGATGATGGGTGGATCTGTGGGCAGGTGGGAGGGTCAATCGGCAGGTGCCTGGGCGAGGGGGGAGTAGATACTGGATGAGTGGACAGATGGCTGGGCGGGGGGTGGATGGAGGGCTGGCGGCCGGAGGGGAGGTTGGACTCAGGTGCTTTGGCGAGACACCTCTGAACCCTCCTTTCACTTTTGTCTTCCAGGCTGGGCCCCGCCTGCGCTGCCCCTGTGTGCCTCTGTGTCCTTGCTGGGTGGCCTGACCTTTGGCTATGAGCTGGCGGTCATATCGGGTGCCCTGCTGCCTCTGCAGCTTGACTTTGGGCTCAGCTGCTCAGAGCAGGAGCTCCTGGTGGGCAGCCTGCTGCTGGGCGCTCTGCTGGCTTCCCTGGTGGGGGGCCTCCCCATTGACCGCTACGGCAGGAAACGAGCCATCCTGGGGAGCAACCTGGTGCTGCTGGCCGGCAGCCTGAGCCTGGGCCTGGCGCGCTCCCTGCCCTGGCTGGTGCTGGGCCGCTCGGCCGCCGGCTTTGCCATCTCGCTGTCCTCCATGGCCTGCTGCATCTACGTGTCAGAGCTGGTGGGGCCGCGGCAGAGGGGAGTGCTGGTGGCCCTCTACGAGGTGGGCATCACCATGGGCATCCTGTTGTCTTACGCCCTCAACTATGCCCTGGCCAGTGCCCCCCGGGGCTGGAGGCACATGTTTGGCTGGGCCGTGGCGCCCACTGTCCTGCAGAGCCTGGGCCTCCTCCTCCTCCCTGCTGGTGCAGACGACACTGCCGCTCACAGGGACCTCCTGCTGCTCCAGGGAGGTGAGGCCACCAAGCTGGGCCCCGAGAGGCCACGCTACACCTTCCTGGACCTCTTCAGGGCCCGGGACAACATGCGAGGCCGGACCGCCGTGGGGCTGGGGCTGGTGCTCCTGCAGCAGCTCACAGGGCAGCCCAACGTGCTCTGCTACGCCTCCACCGTCTTCCGCTCGGTCGGCTTCCGCGGGGGGTCCTCAGCTGTGCTGGCCTCCGTGGGGCTCGGCGCCGTGAAGGTGGCGGCCACCTTGATGGCCGTGGGGCTGGTGGACCGTGTGGGCCGCAGGGCCCTGCTGCTTGCCGGCTGTGCCCTCATGGCCCTGTCGGTCAGTGGCCTGGGCCTTGTCAGCTTTGCTGTGCCCGTGGACTCTGGTCCAAGCTGCCTGGCCTTGCCCAATGCCACCCGGCAAGCTGGCCTCCCTGGAGGCTCTGACCTGCTACAGGACTCAGCTCCACCTCCAATGCCGAGAGCCGGCGGGGACCCACAGGAGCCCGCCTTGTCCGCCTCCAAGAAAGCCAAGACCCGTCCAGCAGGCAGAGATGTCCGCACCCCTGCCCCGCCTGCCCTGAGCACCTCCTCCCCGGCGACCCCTGGTCCCGCCCCACAGCAGGCGGTGCTGTGCTGGGCCGCCCTGGTCTGCATGATGGCCTTTGTGAGCGCCTTCTCCTTTGGATTTGGCCCAGGTAAGTGGAGGGTCTGTGCAGGTCAACCGGGAGCTGCCCAGCAGCCAGTGGGAGGCCCTGTCAGTCTCAGGGGCTCTGGAGGTGGGTGGCCCGAAGGGTCAGGGCCCCTCCCTGGCTTGCAGTTGTGCCTCCCACGGCCAGGGCCTAACTTTAGGTAAATATATATATATATTTTTTAAGGTTTTCCAATTAAAGTTCAGGGCTTGTAAAACCTGGCTCTGCCCCTGGATGGCCCAGGCAGCAGGGTTTACTTGACAGGAACGTAGTGAATGGGATGGGAACCGATCATCCCAGTTCCCCCAGGACCTCGCCATCTCAGCACTGAAGGTCTTGTGTCCAGGAAACCCCTTGTCCTGGGCAAACAGACATCGCGGCCGCCCTAACACGATTCTTGCAGTGGTGTGGGGTGCAGATGTGTGGGGTGCAGATGTGTGAGGTGCTTGGTATCCGGAGCCTGACGTCCGTCCCTGGGGGCTGCCTACTTGGCTGCTGGTGCCAGCCCGGGCCTCCGCCCAGAAGCCCTCCTGCTCTCCTGTCCTAGTGACCTGGCTGGTCCTCAGCGAGATCTACCCTGTGGAGGTCCGAGGGAGAGCCTTTGCCTTCTGCAACAGCTTCAACTGGGCCGCCAACCTCCTCGTCAGCCTCTCCTTCCTCGATCTCATTGGTGAGTCCTCTGGCCTAATCCCTCTGCCCAGTGCCTTCTAGATGCAGGGACAGTGTCCACCAGACTGGGTCAAAGCGCCCATATCTGTTGGTTGTAAGTGACAGAAAACCACCCAATGCAGCCCAGTTTATAAGCAAGAGGGAGACATTTGTCTTAAGTCACCGAAAAGAAGCAGGAGAGCTGATCCCCAGATCCAATACTGTTGTCAGCTGTCCTTCCCTCCCTGTCGGCTCTGCCCGCCACCTGGCGGATTCGTCCCAGGCAGGCCGCTGCTCGTGGTGCAGATGGCAGCCAGCAGGCATCCTCACTTGGCAGCCCAGGAAGGGAAGCCTTTCCTAGTGGCTCCTGCAGCTCCTGGGACCGACTCTCACTGGCTCAGCACGTCACGTGCCCATCGGGGCCAGCCGCTGTGGCTGTTGGGGTGCCCAGCTCCTCACTGTGGGCCCACGGCGGGGGTCTTAAAGCTCACTTTCCTACTCCCCGTGGCCAAAGGCTCAGCCAGCTTGTGGAGCCGTGGGACACCGTGGTGGCAGGAGCTACGCACGGTGACCGTCTCCCAGCCCAATCTCAGGGGACCTGGGCTCCCCCCGCCTCTTCTCCGGCAGCTCTCTGTATGGAACGAGTGGGGGGGGGCGAGGGGGGGGCTTTTTTAAGGCATGTGACCTCCTATGACCATCCGTTTCACAGATGGGGACTGTGCTCCCAAGTCCACCTGGTCCTTAGAAGCTGGAGTCCCCCTCAGGAGAGCAGCTCCAGCCCTCAGGGAGGCCACTTGCGGGAGGCGTGGCTGTGGCTGGCGGAGGAGGAGATAGCACCCAAACATAATTTGTGCTCCCTCCTAGACAGAGTGCCGTCCTTCGTGGCCTGCTTTCTCTGTCTGGGGCTGACCGGTGGCTCTCAGGGACTCCAGGTCGTCCCTATCCTGGTCACTGACCCTGGGACCCGCCCCCTCCCAGGCTCCAGGAGGAGAGGGGCGGAGTGCTGAGCCCTGCTGCAGGCAGGCATCCCGGTTCTGTGGGCAGCGCCTGAGTGAGTGGTCGCTCCCCGCATGCCATCCCCCCGCTGCGTTGTGGACGGCCAGCCTGCCTCTGAGACCACCAGTCAATTCTTGCTTTCAGGTGTTAACCTGATGGCCCCTTGGCCACTCTGCAAAGCCACCACCCACAGCCTGTGCTCGGGGTGAGCTGAGTCTCAGAGCTTCACCTGGACCCAGGTAGCCCAGGCCGCAGGGCCAGGGCGCTGGGCTCCCTGCCCACTTCCACCCACCCTCTGTTGCCAGGTGCCATTGGCCTGTCCTGGACCTTCCTGTTCTACGGACTGACGGCTGTTCTCGGCCTGGGCTTCATCTACTTAGTTGTTCCTGAAACCAAAGGCCGGTCCTTGGCCGAGATAGACCAACAGTTCCAGAAGAGTCGGTACGAGGTGGGCGGGCAGGTCTGGGGAAAGGGCCCGGTGCAGGCAAAGCAAGCACCCTACCAACTGAGCTATGTCCCCGCCCAAAGAACAGTGGGATCTTAAGACCACGGGCTCTTAGAGTCGTGGAACCACCGAGAAACACACAATAGAACTGTGACCTTTAAACACTGCCAGTGGGCTTCATCCGTGCATCCAGCAGACACTGTGGGGTCCTCAGGGCTGCCGGGCAGTGTTAGGGGTCATGGCTGAGGCTAAGAAAGGCCAGAACCTGGACCCCTAGAGCTTGCATCTAAGTGGGGGAGGGGACAGAAAGCAGTGAGCCAACAAAGGCACAATCAGTGTTTTAGCTGGCAATGTGTGACTAGAAGAGACTGGAACAGGGCATGTTCGCCACAGAGCCAGACTGGAGGAGAGGAGGACAGAGGAGGAAGGGGCTCTGGCTAGGTTTGAGTGGTAGGTCAGAGGGAAGACTTGTGTGAGGAGGCACGACTTCAGGTAGAAGGAGGAGGCTGCCATGTAAGATGAGGGAAGGAGCTTTCCAGCGGGAGGGAACAGCAAGTGCAAAGGTCCTGAGGTGGGAGCATGTCTGGCCTATGCCGGAACCAGGAAACCAGTGTGGCTGGAGCAGAGGGAGGGAGGGAGGACGGAGCAGAGGGAGGACAGCGAAGACTGGATCAGCCAGCCGGGAGGAGCCAGGTGTAGGAAGGTCTTTAGGACATAAAGGAGAGTTCAGAACCTTAGCACCATCTTAGGCTGTTCAATTAAAGAAGGGTAGACATGGAGCGGTGGGAGGCGCCGGGAGCTGCAGTCCTAAGCTTGCCGGGCACGCCTCCCTGTTCCCTCTGTGGCACAGGGCTGTAGTCGCCAGCTGCTGATGCCCATGCTATTTCTGGGAGGCCCTGAAGATGTTTAAAACCATTCTGAGTTAGAGCCAGCTTATTTAACTGCCTGCCAAGCCCCATCCTAGTCGGGCTCCTGAAACCGGGAATATGCAGGACGAGTGACCGACCCTGTCCCAGCCCAGAGTGCTCTCTGCCAGCTGCCCATGAGTCCCTGTGGTGTGTGTGTGTGTGTGTGTGTGTGTGTGTGTGGTGTGTGTGTGTGTGGGGGTTCAGGACAGGGGTGACGTCTGTGCTCCATGAGGTCATCCAGGGCCCAGGCTCTGCCGTCCCTTCAGTCTCACCTTTCTGGCCCCAGCACCTTCCCGTAGGAGGGGTGGGGGGAGGAGAGCACCGTCCTCAAGGGCACACCACACCCCCTGGAGGGAACTCCTCCACACCTGAGCGGCCATAGAGAAGCCCAGCCAAACCCAAGGGTTCCCTTAGGAGAGCGCTGCACAAAATTTCTGCCAAAGTGGTTTTCTCGGGAGAAGATTCCAGACTCATCTTCCAGAACAAAGAAGGGAAGGGAGGCGGCAGAGGGGCAGGTGGAAGAGCTCTGGGGTAAGGCAGGGTGTGGCTGCAGCTGAGAAGGTCAGGCTGGATCCGGGGGCTCAGCCCTTAAGGACAGGCCGGGGCTGCCACAATCGTGGGGCAGGCAGCGAGTTAGGGATGTTGGCAGGGCTCAGAAGGGGGGTGTGTGCTTCACCACCCCAGTCGAGGGCCCAGTTCAGAGGTCCCTGATATCGGAGCCACAGAGAGGGAGAGACCCCCCCCCCGGGAGCACGGGGGCCGGGGCAGCTCAGGAATTAAAGGGAGGCTAGGCACCGGCTGCGTGTAGCCCCCCGCTGCCTCTCAAGACTCCCATTCCCAGGAGAAATTGTGACTGGCCGAGCCTGCATGTGTCCACCCCCAGCCTCCGACTCTGTCAGGATGGGGCCGGGCTCCTCGATGGGAGTCCTACAAGACCACCTGCAGCGAGGAGCCGTAGCTCCCCCAGGAACGAGGAGCCACATCCTCTTCTGGGGGGCTCCTTCTGTCCGGGGTCTCGGGCCTCAGACGTGCTTCTTGGAACTGGTGACCCTCATTATGCAGGCTCAGAAGAGACCCCCTCTGTGCCCTGGGGCTCATCGGGAGGAGGAGCTGCATGAGGTGTTCCCCCGTTGCTCAGGGTCCCTTCATTCAGCTTTCAGCAAAACTTCCAAGTGCCCCCCGGGGAGCCAGGCTCCCGAGGAGACACAGGGACAGACCCAGGACCAGGACAAGACAAGTCTCTGTACTTGGAGGGCAGGTCACATTTTATTGGAAAGGAGAGAAAGTGGCTGTAAGCCGGAGGCGCACACCGAGAGGGTCATTTCCGAGCAGTGTTGGGGCCTGAAGAGGTCAAGGCAGCTCAGCCACCAGCAGGGGCCGCTGATGGGGGACGGCGCGAGCGCGGGCGTCCTGGCTCTGTCCCTGGTGCAGGTGCGTCGTGAGTGCTCCGTGATGTTCTGGGGTATCCCTTGCCCTCAGTGCTCTTCCCGGGGCCTGGGGCAGCCCAGGGCACTTCACGGGTCATCAGCAGGGGAGGGACAGGGTTGGGCTCTGCGTTTGGAAAGGCCACTCTGGCTGCGACGGAGCAGGGTGGACACAGGCCACCTGGAGGGAGCTGTTGGGGGTCCAGGGGAGAGAAGTGGAGATGCAGGCGGAGGCAGGGGATGGGAAGACCCCCAGGCTGCCACCTTTGACCCTCTCCTCTCTCTCTGACAGGCTCACCCTGTGCTTTGGCCACAGACAGAGCTTGGCTGGTGTCCAGTACAGCCGCCTGGATGTCCCTGTGGCCTCCTGAGGAGTCCCCTGCCTGGACATGCTGAGGCGTTGATGTCAGAGACCGTCTCCGCTTCCTGCCTGCTGGGCCCCAGAGCACAGGCTCCAGGTGTCCTTGAGAGCCACCCCTGCCCCAGAGGAGGCCATGTCTGCTGGGGGGAGAGAGGTGAAAGTCTGAGAACCCCAAACTGCTCGTTTTGAGTGTAGCACCTGGAGGGCCTCAGTTTCCCCTCCGACTCGGCCCACGTCTACACTGTTTGCCATGAGGGTGTTTTGGGAGTCTGGTTGCGCTCTGGGCCTTCTCAGATGATCTCTAGGCTGCAGATCCTGATGGAAGTGTTTCCTGGAATCGCCCCTAAGTCCCGTTGAGGAGACTCCAATCTCTGCTCTCTTCCCATCTGCCTGGGAGCCGGGGGAGGGGACGCTGCCCCTGGGCGCCCATGTCTCCGCCCCACTGGCCCTAGATATTCATCATTCACCCACAACTCTGCCTACTTTTCAGGAGGCCTGAGTCTTGTCCTGGTCCTGGTTCTAGTGACACTATCACGACCGCGGGCCTCAGTTTCCCCACAAGTGCAATGGGAGGCCTGGACCCGTTGATTTAAAATGTCTCCTGACCCCAGTGGGCTGGGTTCTAAGAGCCCATCAGACTCAAAGCCTGGGCTCTGCCCTCAATTAGCTGGGGTTCTGGGGAACGTGGGTTCCAGTCAGCAGACGGTAGACAGGGTTCCACAGCTGTGCACCCCGAAATCCAAGAGCCAGCCTGGGGCCATTCCAGGGTGGTGCAGGAGGGGCTCCAGAAGGACAGGGTGGGGGCCCACAGACCTGGATGTCAGTGGGTGTGGCCTCTGCTTGGGCAGCTGTTGACCTTAAGTAACAACTCCCTCAAGCCTCGTTTCCTCATCTGTGAAATGGGGCAGTTGTGCCCCTGGGGGTATATTTAACCCGGTCCCCCTGAGAAGGATCTCCAGTGGGTCCCATTCATCTAACCCGGCCTGGGGAACTTCTGTGCGCCAGGGCCCCCCTTGGGCACGTTGTCAAGGGCCAGGTTTCAGGGGCAGGTCAGATGAGATGAGCAGGTAGCCGGGGCCAGAGGTCACTTAGGGAGGGACTGACTGGACAGAGCTCCCAGATCTGGGGGGCAGGGCACAAAGGAGACCAGAGGTGCGGGTCTCCACACTGTGCATGGGTGCACGCGCCCCACCAGTTGTCCTTTCTTCTCTGTTTCTAGATGTTTCCCTCAGATTCAGTGCTGAGCCACATCTGGTTTGTTCACTTTTAACAACATTTTGTTAAATTGTCAAAGAGTTTTTCAAACTGGTCATTTGTAAAAATAAAACAAATGAGAAAATATTGGGATTCCACCTCTTGGGTCCCCTTCTTCCTCCGGGAGAAGTCTTTTCTGCTGTCCTTTAATAAACTTCTAATTTCTACTCTGACCTTGCCTCGGCGTGCTTCTTTGGTGTTATTCTTCAACACTGGGGAAGCAAGAACTTGTCACCGGTCAGCAGCGCTAACATATTGGAGGTCCCAGACCGAGATTCTACACCGAGGTAAGTGCACGCACCCCATGTCTGTTTGAGGTGCATCTTTCTCTCTCTTTCTTTCTGGAGGGTAAGGTGGGCACCCGACGGCTACTTAAACGCAATTAGTGCAGCCGCCACTCTTCAAGACTCGGGTGAGAGGTTTCCCGGCCTAGGCAGCTCTCAATCACCTGTTCAATACAGAGC